>NW_011948430.1:5537341-5550299 GCF_000503995.2 Ceratosolen solmsi marchali
CGCTCTTCCCGTTAATAATGGCGATTTTCTTCTCGATTATTTTTAGGTGAATCCAGGAAGTAAAGCGGCTCAACAGGGAGTGAGAGAGGGCGACCTGATTAGCAGCATCAACGGCAGGAGTACGCGTGAATTAACGAACGGCGAAGCTCATGGGCTGCTGCGCAACGCAGGCGACCACCTCAAATTAGGATTGAATCAGTGAGTCTTGGGATTACGTTTGAATTACATGTTTGATGCTCGACTCGGCCCAATTGACGTTTGATGGACGCAAACTTGCGCACTCCAATGGCACTAAATTATTGATTAAAATCTCCTCGCCCAACTTCCATATCGCTTAAAGTGTTATAGGAAGTTGGAGCAATGCGACTCCGCAGCTACCGGTCTGCTCAATTATTTGTTTTAATAAAGTTGCTTAATAATCTTTCAAACCGTACAGAGCTTATTATGCATGCGTGCATGCATGTGGAAGAGTGCATTTCATGATTATTATAGTAATTGAGAATGCTTTTACAATACTTAAACTTTATACACTTGAAACTGAAATTTCATTTGAAAAACCGTGGATTACAACCAAATGCAAATTCCTTTAATTTATTCTTAAAATAATGTACTATTTATAATCGTCAAGTTATCCAAGCTATTCCTATACAACGACACTTTAGTTGAAAAATGAAAAGAAATCATAATAATAATTTTGTCGAGCTCTATCGAGTAATATTGAGAGTATTATTTTTAGTAAAAAATTTTAAGTACCTGCCGATTTTAGAATTTTCCTCATTTTAGAAAATACAACGATTACTTCTACCAAAACACGGATGTTGTAACAAATGATTATTTAATGTTATCCCAAGCAATTAATTATCGTCGGTACTAAATAACAACATAAAACCAATTTTCTTCCATGAAAATTAATGAGCTCGTGCATCATAACTGCCAATGTGCGTAAATGAGATGTTTTTGATTAGCGAGCTGTGTCTACGTGATAAAAAATTAACTGCATTGCCAATTTATATAAGCTATAAACTTTGTGCATAAACTAAATATATTATGACGTACTCGTTTTAAGATAAATAAGATGAAAAAAAAATGAAGAAAAAAAAAAGATAAATAAATAAACTTTCCACCCCTTGTAAAGTTAATATAAAATGAAATAGTAAATAATGAATATCTTAAATGTGTTTCAAGACGATTCATTAGAGTATATAAGGATGATTTTTATAATTCACCGTTCATTATCCGACGCAAATGAGCCAATAAATAAGAACTGTTCATAAATTTAGTTTCGAATTTCAAAGAAACACGGTTTAATAACGAAAATTTATACCTCGAGTTAAAAATTTATGTTATATTAAAAGTTAAAATATTAAATAAGCATGATCGCTATTCAGAACTCAGCGTCCAATTGCCTCAAAGTATATGTAATAGCATTAATAAAGTTAATTATTAACGTAAAACGATTTTTTAATCAATATATGAGATATTATTTAATGGACGATTTACCTAATTTACCCAATGACTTATACAACAACTAAATCAACGATACGCTATAATAGCTCGTCTTACAAAACAAAACGAAAAAATCTCATGGCGCTCATTGTGCGTTATGTTGTTTTGAATATAAATCAAAACATAAATTCTACCTCCGTTGCCGCTATCAATTCATACTTATCAAATACTTAATTCTATTGGTAGCGATACGTTAGCGATACGTAGCGTACTAATACCGAATTACAATAATAATGTCACAATAATATTTAAGATTTAATACCGAATAGGTTATTTATCGCCAATAATAATTATTAGCACAGGGCTCGACGCGCTTATTCACGGGAAAACTGTGTAAATTTTGCCACGAAGAGAATACGTAAAAAGGTCGGATCGGGTTAGGAAAGAGGCGGATTATTACTTTGTCAAAAGGCGGAAATACGTGGCAAAGCCAATGGAGAGCGGAATGATATTGTCGAGCATGACGTCACGTGAGACAGGGTGCGTCCGAGCCTACCTCGTTATACGCGCTTTTCCAGTATCATATATTCGTCTCAATCCCTTCCTCTCCCTCGCTCCCTCGCCGTAAAAGCCAATCTAACGCGTTGAGCGCCTACAGAAAGCTCGGCGATGACGGCTCGCCGATTCGCTAAAGTCCGTGCCAAGCGTTGGTCGAGAAAATGATCATTTCCCGCAAAGCGTGTGCTCCCATTTTCTATCATTTGCATTAGTCGCTCGATAAGCCGTGAGTGACCGCGCGCAATTATGAAATTAGATTTTCGTTGAAGAGGACTAATCGGATGACGTGACTTATTGAGCGTTTTCCAAAGCCGAGTGCACCTATCCGCTGTTTGGTTATTTGAATACTTTGGATACTTTGTAATGGATGCATCGGGGCCGGAAACTGTATAATTCGCACCAAGCTTTCAATTGGAGGAATCTTGTTATAAGGCTTTAATCGTGGATGAGTATTTCGTCGCGACCGCATTTCCTTGCTTTATTGCTGCGCCGGTGAGGAAGTTTTAAGTTATGCAATATTGATTAGTAAATCTATAATATTATGGAGAATTTAAATTGCCGTCAATAACGTTTTTTTCCCCATCTCGATAAACAAAGTTTTTAATGCTAAGACAATAAATTAATCCAATAGAACTTTTTCGAGAGCTAATTACATTATCTTTAAGACATTTGGTGAATGTTATCTATTATTATGACCGATTAGCGACAAAATACAGATCCAAATCGACAAAAAATGGAGGAAAATATCATTTTCCTAGAATTTACAAAATGAAAATCTTATTTAATCAATGTTTATTAAATTCGTAGCGAATATATGCTCTCATTGAAAATTGATTGAGTCATTATTTAAGTCGAAAATATGAGATAAAATTTTTAAATAATTTTTTCATTTTAGCAATACCACTTTAGACGTTTACTTATAAGTTTAAATATAAGCGCGATTCTCTCCGTTAATAAGAAATTTTAATCGGTAATAAAAAAAAAAAAAAATTTTAATATTTAAATGAACGACCTAAAATGAAATAAACCAATTTTGTTATAAAACTTTGACGAAGAAAACAAATTACTTGAAAGAATTTTATTACCGCCATTAGCTGATTGGAATTTCTTCTGTCTATTGAATCTTTTTTTTTTCCAGGCCCATAAACACAGAAATTGATAAAACTCTCCATCTTAATTTTTTCATCAACCTTTCATCATCTTATTAAGATTATTGCGGGTCCTCGACAAAGAAAAATGTTCAAATCTGTCGATACCTAAAGTAGCTAATGAAACAAAAATCGGTATTGGTTCGCGAACCTTAATAACTTGGTTTTAAGGTAATTTTTCATCCTCTCATACATTTTTGATGTATCAGGAACTTGATAAAAGAAAAAAAGACTTGAGTTGAAAACGTTTTAAAATGCTAATTATAGTAGTATTATCGCAGCGTCTGTATTGGGATTAAATATATTAAAATCTCGATTCACGCCATAAGAGAAATATATTTTTAAATTAAAATTCTATTGTTTTCAGAGACAACGGTTCGCCGAAAAGAAGAATTTACAAAAGCAGTCTTCAGGAAAATACTTCGATCGATACGATTAAAAGTAAGAAAAAATTTTGTTATTTTATATATCTTGCTCGAAAGCTAAATATTTGATTGTAACATAGAGATAATAATAAGAATTAATATTTGACGTGTATATTATTTAGAAATCACGACAAAAACTACAACTAATAGACATATTATTTCTACGGAAACAAGAAAAAGTGAAACGGGTGAGCAGAGTTTTATTATCTAAAAAACTGTAATTAATCCTATTAAATTGTAAGAATATTACACTTTTTTTTTTTATTTTATTTTTGGTTTTCTTTGTTTTTTTTTTGTTGTTTTTTTTTGTTTTTTGGTGTTTTGTTTTTTTTTTGTTTTTTTTTTGTTCTTTTGTTTTGTTCTTTTTTGTTTTTGACATCTATGAAATAGGAACAAGATCTATCGTACAACTTTTTATTTATTGTATTATGTTAATTCAATAATTCAATATTTTCTTTCGTTATTGTATACATTATTGATGAAATATATTAACGTTAACTTATTTAATTGATACGTGTCTTCTTTTTTAAGTCTACATTAACTTTTCAAATACTTACATAATATATGCAAGAACAAAAACAAATTTGTATTGTCATTATTGTCGCACAATTTGCATTGTTATTTTCGGAAGCATCTAATTCAACTTACTTATAAAAACTCTCCTATTAAAACAAAAATCTTTTGGGTAATGGATCTTTGTTCTCTATAATTATTCGTAAATCAAATAGAAGAGGTATTAGGTACATCCGTATTTAATTATAATACGCAATTAACACTTATTTTCTTTTTCTATTTCATGGTTACTAAATTGTAGTTACATAAAAGTAAATTTACTAAATAAGATCAATCGCGACAATAATATACGGAAATTCGATTAAGCTGATGCGATGATTTAAAAATGACGAATTGCTTACGATTTGTTTCAAACAAATAATAATAATAATAATAATAATAATAATAATAATAATAATAATAATACGGCATAAGCACTAAATGTATAAAGACATTATTGTTTATAAGTTTAACAATTAGTTTAACATGAATTTTTTAATCTCCATGACTATGACCATGACTAAAAATTAATGAAAATAGTTATGTGAGTAAATTTTTTCAATATAACATAATCTCATCGTTAAAACATTAAAGCACGTCGTGAAAAATGTTGATCTCGGAATACAAAATCCGAACTACCGAATCCAATTCAATTCAATCTAGTGCTGCTGATGGAATATTTAGGTTACCGCAGTGCGAGATATCTCCCTGCTTCGGCTCGTCGTGCGCGCGCGCGCACACATGCACATACACGCGCGCACAATGCGCGCACGCGTTTTCTCGTCCTTCCCGCCAATTCGTCTTCCCATGACATTGCTTATTTCACCAGGCCCAGCGTCAATCATCTAGGAAATACAAAGTACATAACGGAGGAGACGATCCCTGCTGCTTCTCCCTCCCGCGCCCTATAACACTTATACAGCAATAATATCTTGTGCGTCACGCTGCGCTGAATTCCGTCGTACGTATAATCACACTAGTGGCGTTGGCAAAATGCGGATGCAATGCTTAGCCGATATAAATAGCCATTCAACCGTAAGAGTATAAAAAAGCAAATTTCCTATGTAGCTTTTATAATGGCCGAATGCACGGGTATGCCGATGTTGACGCTTGACTATTCAATATTCAAATCGACTTTAATATCATGAGATGAGCTCGACAAGTAGTTATCAGGCTGTTTAGTTACAGCATGTTTATCAAGATTTTTACATTCTCTGATGAATTTTGTCAATACAGATATCTTTTATTAACAAAAATAAAATACGATCGTTTCTTATCAAATGACATACAAAGGGCTCACACAAAGGACAAATAAAGTTTTATATTCGAAATAATGCTTTAAAAATTCTATATACACAAATTAGAACGTAATAAATAAATCCAGAAGTGTAATTGATATTTAATTATCAACATTTTTTCGATCACGCGATCATACTCGCTTTCTCATTTCGTCGCTTATTCATTAAAATACATATGAAATAAATAACGATTTAAGCTTTCATCCGCAGTTTTAGTTATCTCTTATAATAAATATTATGTTCTTTTGCAAATTAAATTTATATTTTTAACCGAAATATGTGAAACACTTTTCATTTAATTGAAACAAACTTTCATAACAATATTGTTTCAATGATAAATACATTACATCGTATTACAATATTATATATGATTGTACTTATGTCAAATATATCAATATTAAAGTATACAGAATAGCAAGTAACCGTCCACAACACATTAATATTTAAATGTTAATAATATTACATATGAAAAGATTTCTTAGAGAAATAAATTAAATTATTCGTATAATTAAGTTAAAATTAAGTTTTCAACGATTAAATGTGATAATACAATTTAATAATAATAATATATTACTTTATTCTAAATTACTAACACTATATAGTATTATTTACATACTTTTGAGAAATACTTTTATATTCTATAATTATAATATTTACACACGCGCATGCGCATGCGCGCGCACCCACATACACCAGTCAGAGACGTATATTCATGAATAACTTCATGCCGGAAAACATTAAAAAAAAACACATTAAAAATTGATATTTAATTTTAAACACTTTCATCGATTTATGTTAAATCCATTCGTTATCAATATTTCGCTTATACATAAACGTACATACGTTCATATGTATATATTTGTGTAAATAGTTTTTGATGAAATTTTTCGTTATTCAACAGTATTAACATTCCATACTCTAGTTTTTCCTTATTATACTTTACGTCAGTACTAATAATAAAATAGTTATTTATTCATAAAACGGAAAATATAAATAAATTTAAGTTTAATTTTCGAATCGCACATAATTACAATAAGCTATTTATATATTTATAAATTTATTTGTTATTCTTTCTGAAAATTTATTTAAGACACTCTATTATGAGATGTTTATTGAACAAAAATAATTGAAATACTTCAAACACCATTAAAATATCGAACGAAGCGTCTAATTGATAGATTTTTCTTAATAAACATAAGTTAATGCGCTATATTCAGTAATTGAAACCTAATGCAAAGTTATACATAGTCCATCTTCTTTTTCATCTTGTTAAAATGCTGGTGCTATTGTCATCAATTCCACACCCATTCAAGGGAATTGACGTCCAACAACGTCTTGGCGTCCTTCGCCTCAATATCATCAAACAAATGCGCATTTTTCCCTAAAATAGGAGCGCCTGCTAACGTCAATTGCTTCATAGAATCATCCGTGGTTAATCGTCGTCGAATTATAATCACAATGGCTGTACTATTGGTTACTTAGAGACGAGGCTAAGTGACGCCTAAGATATACGAAGCTGACGATCGGTTACCAATCCCCTTGACATCTGCTTGCAGAAAAACTCAAGCAACCGTTAAAAAAGAAACAACCGCTTCACTTCCTCCTCTCCTTACCCTCCCATTACCACCACCACCACCATCGGCGATCCCTACCTTTATTTATCATCGCTCAACTCACGTACACGTGCACCTGCTTCGAACCTCACCCACGTGAACACCCTCTCGCTCTTCGTTGTCCTATTCGCTTGACTTGTTTTAGCGAGGATGTCCCAAGAAGGCACACCCTAGCCACTTAAGAGCCTTCGCTTTCCTTTTAAATGAGATAGATAGAGCAAACGAGCGTTTGCTTAAGACAGACAGACAGACAGAGACAGACAGAGACAGACAGACAGAGAGAGAGAGAGAGAGAGAGAAGTAGTAGTAGTAGTTGAGAGGGGCTCTCTCTCTCTCCCTTTTGTCGAGATGATCAGTACACAACGCGACACCTCCGCGAAGACGACGGACTTTCGAGGACAATGCGTCGCCGGGCGTGGACGCCTTGTTTTCCTCAGTAAGATCATGATCGTAACTATCGGAGGTGATAAAGTTTTGTGATAAAAGAGTTATATAGAATATGTGTGGTAGCTTGTATTGGAGGACGATTTTCTTCCTGGCGATAGACTATTTATCCTTTTAGAAATTGATACTCTATTCTGACTCTATTCGAGTCTTACCGATTTTTGTCGTTTAAAGGATGCGAGCTTGCTCAAGCTCTAGGCCAAATAACAATATCACAATAATCCAGTCGTACGATTATTAAACTCGATACGATCATTTGCTTAAATGTAAATGATCGACTATCGTAATTTTTATGGAAACTTATTGACAAAAAATAGCTTACTTCGCTTCATTACGAAGTTAAGACTATATATATAGTCAGCGATAATAAGCAAGAAAGCTTCTTTATTACTTGCGGAGAAAGTAGTGGGAGAGGAGAATTGCGAGTAGCCGGCAATTGAGAAGCGTAAACGAAGAGAGAAAACGGGCGAAGAACGCTATCTTCGTAAAAAGAACCTCCAACTCAACTAAACAATGAAGTTCCTTACGTGCTCCCGTTGCTTTTCTATCGATTCGACTGGGCATCGCGATGACCAGCCCATTCAGGAAATAACAAATCCTCTCGTGATAACGAAGCGCCCTGCAGCCAGAATCCTCCATCCCCAAAGAGCCAAGAAGCCCGAATCTTCGGTGCACAGACAACGATTTCCGGCGATGTTGAGTGCTTTGACTTCCTGGTCGAACCAGCCCCGAAGCAGCAAGCGAAAGCAGTCGTCACAGCCGATAAGCAATGTTCGCAAATCCGTGCAAATTATGGAGCCGACACGTAGCCGACGAGGTCATAATCATCCAGCAACGCGGACGCAACGACTTATCCGACTTTACGAGGACCGCGCAAGCCAGGATAGTGAAGAGAGCCCGGAAAGCCATCAGAATTTCCGCAATAAGCTCAATACTCTCGATCTGAAGCGCATGAACACCGTCGCCTTGGAGGAACCCGTTGTTGATCGGACACTTAAGCCCCGGACTGGAATTTACGGAAAGAATAGTTACGACGCGTCAGAGGTCGGTACGACGGCAGCGTCCAAATCCGTGAGGAAGACGATGCTCGAGGACTTTTTGAAGGAGAGACTGAGAATCGAGCAGACCATGATTGACTTGTTTAATGGTAAGGATACCGACGCAGCGAACGCGAAGCGAAGGGGTCGCGGTGACGATAGGAAGGTGTGCTTTAAGATCGAGGGCGTCCACGGCAGCTTCGATAAGGATCATTGCCCACAGGATAACACGAGGACGCAAAAGGAAACGGAGGTCGAGCTGCTGGTCGACCCGGCAACGAAAGTCGAGGATTTCTATGTCGAGCGGCGAACGACATACTTGAAGGATAAAACCGTCGAGGACAAGGCGGTCGTTCTTAAGATCGGCCACATCGATGGGAAATGCAAGGACGAGATCGGTATGGCGACCACTCCTCGTGAGATGGTTTTTTGCAATTTTCAAAATTTGACCGTATAGAGGCTGTTCTCTTCGGAACATATCGGAATAATTTTGGAGATGAATTCATTGTATTTTAACTGCTTTCGTAACTACACTGGTGTATCACTTGAGAATGAAGTGATATTGTTCGTTTTAAATTTAAGCAGAAACGAAAAAAAAACAAAAAAATACAAAAAAACAAAAAAAAAATATGAAAGAAATAGCAGCAGCAATAAAAAAAAACAACAACGACAACAAAAACGTCTTTATAATGACTATTAAGCCTTTATAATAATTATTAAGGATACATGATTTGATCAGTGGGCTTATGTGTTGATGCAACATTTAACAAATTGGACTAATCTTCACATATATAATATTGTTCTATATTAATAACAATATACATGCTTTCTTGACTAATATAGCAGAACACAAGAGATGCGAAAATTAAATATTTATAATTAATAAAGTTTTTAAAATAACTTTCAGTTAGATATAATTATCATAACGAATTATTAATTATTAACGAGAAATAATAACAAACACATCATAATATGAAATTACTTTTTCGTTTAGAAATATAGGAACTTTATATTGTACTTTATGATTTTACTGTCAATCTAGATTAGATTGAAATAATTTAAATAGAATTGGTATTACGAAATAATGTAATTTAAACACATAATATAGTATGTAATATATATATATATATATATATATATATATATAGTACAGCAATATCTACATAATAATGTATTCATTATAATATTTGTGAAGATCCTAATCAATAATTACTTGTATTTTAATTGTGCGAATATATTTTAGAAGAAAATAAAAGATTTATCAAAAATTTGCTTGTGTCCAAATAAATATTAACTGTTCAGTTATAAATTAACATTTACATTAATCGTAAGTCATTCTAAATCAATGTTACGGTTTTCATCAAAATCTTATAAACATTATTACTTGCAATTATAGTTTGCAAATGTATTTTCGTCCATTCGCATAACAAATCATCCAATGCATTTGAAATAATGTACCCAATATACACAATTTATGAAAATTAAAAAGTACAGTAAAGTTCGATTATACCGTAATGCGTACAATCTTATTATTACGATAATGTTGAATGGCAAAATTATCAAAGTCAATTTGATCATTAAAATAATAATAATAATTAAGACTAAAGATAATATTCAGCCTAATTCTCCATAGGCGTGTTCAAAATAAATTTATGAAAGTATAAACAGACAATTTTAACGGGTGACAAACGATATTACGAGTCAGTGAAAAGCAAACAAAACATCTCTAAGTCGTATGTAACGCCTTAATGTTGGATGTGTCGATTTAAATTGCTGCTTACCTATGATTCCGTATGACCCGCATCCTACTACGAGTATTACTTCAGCCGCCCCCCCCTCCCCCCGTGAAAATGACATTCCCTTTCGCTCAGTACGACAATTCAAAATCATACAGTCAACCATCGAGTAGCAGTGGTTTGCTTTTCCCCTACTCAACATTTCCCCACCCGTGTTCTATGCAATCGCCGTCGCTCTCTCTCTCTCTCTCTCTCTCTCTCTCTCTTCTCTCTGTCGTATGCAAGTAACCGGAAATAGTTCCTTTATCGAGTTCGTCGCAACTGTAGGACTGTCCTCACGTACACTCTCTTTTCCGCTCTCCTCCTTTCGTTCTCTTCCACTCTTGACTGTCTTTCTTTTTTTTTTGGCCCCATTGGTCAATATCGAATAAGTCCTTCGACACACAAGTTGGCAATTTCAACTTACGCTATTATGTTTTTTTATTTATTTTTTTATTTCATTATTTATAAGGAGTTTTGTGATCAAAGCGTTCGTTATAGATTTAAAATTAAGCGATAAAGATTAATTAAACAATGATAAAAAAAAAAATAAAAAAAAAAATATATATATATATATATAAATATAACTGTTCTCGGTAGAATTATATGTTGGAAAATAAATATTGAAAAACTGAAGATGTTACCGTCAATTTTTATCCAAACAGTTCATTATTTAAATATATCGAGAAGTTAGTGTGCTGCGATTATAAATCCAAGGCTTAAAAGTGTTTACTCTTTGCCATTACAATCATCATGCGGACATTATCAACGCGTAGACTACAATATCACTGATATTTACATAAATGGAGTCAGTCATTGATCGCAGGATGACTCGATTCACCTTTTGCGTAACAAGCTCAAACCTTCAAGAAAATTACTTTAATGCTTTAAAACACCATTGATACTCATTCCACGGCCTTGGATAGAAAAGTCCCGCGTTTTTCACGGCGCGTTCATCGGAACAGGAAGTCCCCGCTGGCAAAAAATGTGTCGACACAACTCATTGTTCATCGATCAGCTATAATTCGCTCGAACATATATCCGGCGAGAGGCATCATTGAAAACGGCCCACGCCGTTTTTATATACGATGACTTTCCCGTCTTCACCGGCCAACGATGCATTACGAGAGTCACAGAGTAGGAGAGGCGCACTGGGCTGACACGTAACAACTGGCTCTCTCTCTCTCTCTCTCTCTCTCTCTCTCTCTCGCGTTCATTAAAGATAAGTCGAATGGGACCGCGAACGGCATCGCCGAGCTCCATCCATCCGATACAATAACGCATTGGCGCACGCAATGGGCCGCGTCCGACGATAGCATCGATTTCCCGGCGACGAGCACACTGCGCGCAACTCATATCCCATCGTCGACTAACTACCCCGAGAACGCCTTTCCCGACCCACGTTATTCACCTTAACGGCCTCTTCTTTCTTTTTCGACATCGGCCACCCCATTCGCGTCCTCCCTGCGGAATTTGACGGACGTGAATCGTCCGGTTCCTCATTTGATTGAAAAGGATCGGATGGGCTGGTTACACCGGAGGCTTGGGAGTAACATATTTATTATCGTCTGGATTAGCATGGAAATTAGTCGTCGAATCGCGTGGCAAGGCATCTTAATAAATTTTCATTTTCCTTTTTTTGCAAAGGCTAACCCTTGTCGTTGTCGTAACTCTATCCAGTGGTTTGCTTTTGAATAATTCAATGCTTATTTCGATGGGGTGCGAGATTTGCATAATCGTAGGCTCGATTCCATCATTGTCTACTCTTACGGGCATAATGCGGCCAAGTTCGATTTGTTGATAAAAACCTACAGAGTTTGGGAGATTGGCTCGTGATAATTTTTCCACGATAATCTTGAACAATTGCAGAAACAGACTGCAGGAAGCTCGCGAAGCAAAGAATAAAATAATTGGCGCTGAATTCGGAAAATTCGTTGGACAACGGACGAGTGCATCCCGCGTTCGAGCATTGGGGCGGCTGATCGGCGCATTGAACCCTTGATTTTGGCAGCTCTGATCTCCCCCTCCGACCCCTTCTCGCCACACCCGATGAAACTCCGCGTTGGTATGCACCTCCGTTGCACGCAGGCACTGCACCTATGCAACGGCCTAGAAACGCCGTGGATAGCGAGGCATTAAAAGACGCGCATGCACATGTGAAGCGCGCTAATGCATCGCATGGGCGCGGTGTCATGGGCTGAGTGAGCCGAACCCACATTTCCGTGATTCTCTTCGTGTCCCTCCTCGTTAATCCCCCTTCCGCCGCCACCGTCGCAATCGCCATCGCCACCGCCGCTAACATCACTACCGCCGCCACCGCCGCTACCATCACTACCGCCGCCACCGCCGCTACCATCATTACCGCCACCACCACCGCCACCACCACCACTACCACCACCACCACCACCACCACCACCACCACTACCACCACCACCACCACCACCACCACTACCACACCACCCCGCTCGCCCCACCGACCAACCCTCCACCATCCTCCTCCATCCGATTCTTTTTATTGTTACATCCATTGTTGATTCGTGCCTGGGGAATGTCGCGCTGGTTTACCTCTCGTAACTATCGCGTTTCTTTTTCCTTGTTTTTTTTTTTTTTTTTTTTTTTTTGAGCCGAGTCCGACAGCGTGCGTATTCTTTCCGGGGTGTCG
>NW_011948430.1:5550901-5584189 GCF_000503995.2 Ceratosolen solmsi marchali
AAGGAAAAAAAAAAAAAAAAAAAAAAAAAAAAAAAAACATTTGTATTGCTAAATACTTGAAAAGAACTTTTACTTATATTGTCCAGTCTTTATTATCCAGTCAGTTTTTATTTCTATTCAATTAGTCAATGCGGATAAGATAATATCTATTTATAATTTTTTTTAACAGTAGCTCTCGATTATTTTATTATTTTTATTATTTCAACTTTTGCATGCTAATTTGTTGACTTCTTGATCACTTGTCTTTCTAAATTGTTGTTAACCTTCTTTCTGGATTTTGCCTTTTTTTGTTTATTTTTTCTTTTTTCTTTTTTGTACTATTTAATGTCGACATTTTTATCTTTCCTTGGCAGATTATTTTGTTTTTATATTTTCCCCTTTTCAGTGGCAAATGCATTACGTTTTTTCATGCTAAAAGTACATTTTCTTTTTATTTCTTCAAGCTGCAAGTGATTTCTTCTTTATTAACTTATTTTCCTGAAATACTGATCTACTGCACCAGCCTCTTTTATCTTCCTTTTTTTGTTAGTCTGTGCGTTTTCTTTTCTTCCTTATTCTATATTGATCATAATATCCGTTTGAACCGCGCGATCGCCTTCTTCTCTGATCTTCTCTTGCTTCAACGCCTTTAACATTATTTATTTGATTTTTCAAAAACTCATTTTTTACAATTATAGTATTTTAACTTACACCCTAATTCAATGATAAAATTATATTTCCAATTTCCATTTGTATAATTCTTTCGTAATGTTATAATTACTAATAACATAATAAATACTTACACTATGTCTCTATGTCTCTAAACTGTGTGCAGCCTATTTGTTTAATTTTTAAAAAAATATTAAAATAACAATATTGGACGACTATGTCTGTACAATAATTAATTATGTATGGCAATCAATATGAATTCCAAATTATATGCTACGCTTTGTACAAATATTTCTTACATTTTAATCATTAGAAGATTGGAATGTATTTGAGAAACGATATTTAATTTTAAACGAAATTTCATGCAACTCGTATTAAGTTTATTTTTTTTTCTTTTCATTCTTTTGTTTTAATTAGTGCCAGTTTTTTCATTGTATTAGTGCAATATAATTTAACTGCTCAATATAGTAGTATAAAAAAAAAAAAAAAAAAAAAAAAAAAAAAAAAAAAAGAAAAAAAATTTGGTTTCCTCGAGCCAACCAGTTGAGCTTATACAGTCGACTACAGCGAGAATAATGCAATAACAATAAAAACAAGAACAATTACTCATCGTAGTTGACTAATAAATTTATCTTACGTTTATAATTTGTAATATTGTCTGTATTATTGGATAAAATTTTCGTTATCTTGATCAGCAATATGGGCAGGAAACAAATTTCATGATCAAAAGTAATATGGAACATTGACTTTCGAGGCAAATCGCACCAACGACTAATAAAACAATAAAACTGATGCGATTCGAGCAACTTCGTTTATATAATTCGGCTTGAATTGATGTGCACACGTACGGAAACGCACACTCCTCCTTGGCATTTTCCCTTTTTCCAGTGCAGAGATTCCACACCGTGTCGTTATGCAGCAAGAGCTTGCACTTTCGAGAGGTGTAACCTAATTAGAGAGCCACTCAAGCGTCGCGCTCAAGTGTCCTAAGGAATTCGGGCATTTCTCATTCCCTTTTATTTTTATTTTACGTAACTCGGAGAAAGCCGGCGAGTAGATTTATAAAGCGATGGCTCGAGGGGCGAAAGCCAGATAGGGTGGACGAACAGTTATTACGGTAATTGGTGAATTAGATCCACGAGTTTTAAGTGCACTCTTGCATTTCGTTGGCAGAGCTAAGCTGTGCACGATTCAATTTTTTAATCTACTGCAGTGAACGGAACTGTAGATTGTACGGTGAGAGATCGCATTATATCACATTTTTGGCCTTCCTTTAGCTTACCATTTAAAAAATCATATCTTCTTATATCTGCTTCCGACATATAGTTCCGACAAATAGTCCTTAAAAATCTATGGTCAATTGTATTGGTCGCATAATTATGTTAAGACTTAAATAATTAGTTACGTAGCTTAGCTTACCAAAAACTTACAATAATAATAATAATAATAATAATATTAATAATAATTATTATTATTATTATTATTATACGTCGTATGTAGGATTAATTTTGCCGATTAATTTGATAAATCCTCGATATTATTTTCAAGATATTTACTTCAAGAAAATACTAACGTTATTTGGCCGAAATATCCTGCAGATCGCTTCGAAGTCCTAATTTCATTGTCGATGAAAAGAGCCCCATAGAAACAATCCATTTATAGCTTCAGTATTTACTGGAATTGAGGTAACCATAGCGACAGGTATGGAGCATTAATAATCACTTAAATATTTTCAATTGCCAATCGAATCCACCTCCCTGACTCGGCGTGTCAATTTTTCCTAATGCCAATGCTCCATCCCTTCTCCTCCTCACTCTCCTCTCCTCTCGATTATTCTCCTCTCCTCTCATCCCCCACCTCCCTTCCACCAACACCACCAGCTCACCATACCAATATCCTACTCTCCCCCCCCCCCCCCACCTCCCCCCATCCACCCCCTCGCAATCGCCCTCGACCGCCATAAATGTTCGCGATCTCCTCTCGAGGACCATTTAATTATTCGTTCAGGCTATCCCTGCCCTCCGCCCCTCCGGCACTTTGTCGCAACAGATTCCGCGCAACATAATACGAGCGAGGTGTGCTCGCGCATTTGCAATCGGGCGGGCGGCGCATTGTTGTGCCTCGGAAGGAAGTCCGTCTCGGAAGTGGCAGTGTACGACGACGACAGAGGGGACGGTCCGTTGACAATTGCCCGTACGACTCGCAGTGCTCGCGTGCGACTTGCTCCAGTGCGATCGTGACTACGTGCTTGGCGGTCTTTGCATCATTTTATAACGAACTGATAGAAGTTTAGGAGAGAACGTAAGTCGGCCTCGCTTGTTCATAAGGTATGCTGGAGTTGGTTGCGCGTTATCTGGAAGAAATTGCAAGGCAGTGGATAGTTCCGATAGTGAGCATTTAATGTTGGTAACCAATAGCCGGTGCTGCGTACTTCATTCATACATTTGCTTCGAGATTTTTCGAAATTCTGCGCAATTAATTGCTGCTTAAGTTTAGACGTTGCATCGTGAAGGTATGAAACGTCAAGTATGTGAATTTATTGGTAGAATGATATAATTTTATTATATTTACTGGTCGTAGGAGAGGGCGTATTAATGAAATTCACGGAGTCGTTGAGTTTTAATATCATAGATTAATATCAAATCAATTTTCGTTATAAAAATATTTCTGATCTTTAAATATTCGCTAATACTCGTTAATTTTCATACCGAAGTATCTGGGATAGCGGTAATACATTTAATAGAGCTCGCTCTTGATATTTCTTAATCAGTTATAAAATAAAATTTAACTTTATAAAATTAACGATTAGCAATTATTCTTTTTCGTTTTAGAGATTTATAATTAAGATTCGACAATATAACGATGATTTTTACTTTTAATACAGCTATCAATGAGAATTAGTTAATAATTATTACTTTAAAATTAACTAAATGTAAGAGTGATAGTTCGAAAAGCCTAAAGAATCTTTTCTTTTCTTAATATCAGCTATGTAGTGTTACAGTTTTTTTTTTTTTTTATATTTAGCTTAGTCAGTTATTAAATATTTAAATTAATTTATTGCAATGCAATGTCGTATAAGTAATTTTTTAATTGATGCTACGCTATTGATAAGATACATGAAGCTTAATACGGTAAAATATTTTAGCATTAATGAAATAGTATCGATAAACTTGTGTTGGAATGATGTATTAACTATCTATTCAAGAAAAATATCGAAGCGAAAAACTTTATGATAAGGTATTAAAATGGTTTGATTTTAATATGAATTGAAAGTTAGCATATGTAAAATGAAAAATGATAGCGAACATTAAATATCAATCGTCATAACTTTTCTTCAGACTGCCTCTAAATTTATCTGAAAAAAAAATCTTTCTGAGATTATTAATAATAAATATGAAGTTACAATCACTAAAGTGAAATTGATAATTTTAACAAACTGATCGCACCTATTCGGCTAAAACGTAATTGGATTGTGCAATATATTTAAAACTATTAATGACTATTAATTAAAGTTTGACGACGGATATTAGTTCAATTATTAATCAATTATGGTTGAATTTTATTAAATAAATATTAATAAATTTTAATAGTCATGTGAAAAACATACGACTTAACGACTTAAAAATATGATGATGGTTAAACTATATTTATTGGTTTCAAAACAAATCCATGTAGATACTTGAAAAAATAGTTATTAATTTTCAAAATCAAATACTAGATAAAAATTTAATAACAAATACATTATTATACAATCTTTTATTAGTACTTCAATTTTCATGAATCGATAGTTTCAATAATAGATTACGTAATTTTACTTTTAATAGAAAGTTATTTTTTCAATTTTAGAGTTCTATTATTAGTAATCGGGAAGACTTAGAAAAATTTAATTTAATAAAATAACACTCTTTTACTTTATTTGCATAATGGAACTCGTTAAGTTCTTCTCTTTTTTTGTATAATAGTTCTATTGGGCATAAATAAGAGAGTCAAGCTTTAAGGGTTAACGATATCACATTTCAAATTTGTATTAATATTTTGAAAAACACGTTGTGTAATATTAAATGGATCGCTAAATACTTTAACAGGTAAGCATACCCATACGCTCTCGTTCGCACGCGCACGCACACACATTATTGGCCAATAGCTACAAAATCTGGCTCCGCTTCAAATTGTACATTTATATTTTACTTATATATATCTCCCTCCCCCCTGAACACGTATACGTTTGTAACGAATACAACAGTGACCATTGACATATCCGCATAACGGTTAGCATCTGCATCTCTGTGAGGGTATGTGTGGTAAATGCACAACGAGCATATACAAATATCTAGATGCATACAAAATTTATTATTTATATTTAAATATAAGCGTGCTCATATGCATATAAAATCATAAAGAAACAGGCTTGACGTCTACTTTACTAAAATCACGAAATTTTAATGGTCGCTAGCTTCACGAACATATGCTACTTACGTAGCATTTTTGTATATTTTTCAGTAGGAAGTTCGTAACCACGTTTCCAAAAAAAAAAAAAAAAAAAAAAAAAAAAAAAAAAAAAAAAAAAAAAAATCATGACAAGAGCGAGTGGCACATCTACTGAGACTAACACAAAATCATTAAAATGACGTACACACGCGCTATGCTCTCGCTACACAAAAACCTCTACTTGCACATATATTGTTAGTATATATTGGGGGTGGGGATTCTTGGGTGGCGACTTTGTCGACTCCGTCACGTTCAGTGGGCGCTCGCTATTCAAATACCTCGAGTGTGTGTTCGTTTTGTACTGTTTTGGCAGCACGAGCTCCTAGTCTTTTTTTGGCACGAGAAAGTTCATGGTAATCATTATAACGCGAATTTTTCTAGTCATTCAATTGTTACGGTACACAGGAGAACCTTTGCGTTAAAAAGTGTGAGATTCCTTAATTTTTTACGTCCGACTTCAGCCTTTTAGTTCTTTTTACCCTTAGATGTATAACTTTATGAGAATGAACAGTAAATTGAACCGAGATATTTTCTTCTGTCGGTTGAGTGCTTCAAATAATAATAACAGTGATTTATTAAAATCCAAGATGATTTTTCATATCATGTAAATGCGTTTATAATAACAAAAAAAAAATGGGAAATGAAATTTATATTAAACGACGATCGCTAAACAAAAGATAAACAAAACAATTAGACTTTCTATAAGATTTTCAGTGCTAAATTATTCCTAAATTAGTTTGTTATTTTAGATTGTTGAAAAAGAAAAAAATTTTATTTTCCCGAAGAATAAACTTCGCTCTCTTCTCCTATTATTATAATAAACACAAATATAATTAAATTAAATATAATTAAAAATAAGTTTAATATTAGTGGATAAATACTTTAATTATTTATGAATATTATCATTTGTATGAAATAACTCCATTCTATATTCGTACAATCAATGATATATTTATTTATACTTTTAGATGCGGCAAATAACGAATTTGGCTATAAAAATCAAAACGGAAATTTAAAGACAAATTTCACGAATCAGGAAAACAACAGCGAGAAAAGTAAGTATCAATATTATTTGTCCCTCAACCAGAAAAAATGCTTTTACCAAAATAAATGAATATTCATGTATGGCTTGGTGCATGCTATCATTTACACATAAACTTGAAACCTTTGTAAACTGTTTAATTCTACCTTTATAATTTTGTTATTCACCAATACCAATACGTCTCCTGCTTGTAGAGAATGTAGAAAGCGATATATTATGAAATGAAGAAGAATTATCGAAGATTTGAAAGTTATTTTAAGATGCATAAGGCCATATCTGCTGCTCTCGAAACTTGATTTTAAGTTTTCAAGCACCTTTTTCGCTTCTTTATATCAGAATATAATGAAATTCGTGTGCACACGTGCCGAGTTTCAATCGCGGTGCCGGTAAATTACATCAGTGAAATGTAGATAAAGATAGAAATAAAGAACGAGTGAGTGAAATTAGCGTGAGTGCGAGTGTGCGAGTGCGCGAGTGCGCGAGAGTGGGAGAGAGAGCGAGAGCGCGTGAAAAACGAGATATATAGTAAGTAGTAAGAGAGTTAGAGTGGAAAGAGGAAGCAATTTCGTTAGAAGTCGGCAAACATCGCTCAGAGCGAATCAGAGGCTCCTACTTTGATCCCCGTGTGCTCTTGTCTCAAAGGAAAACAAAAGACAAGTTGCACGTAGGTCCACCGGTCGACATGACTCGTTTTTATTGTTTCTGGCATCTAAATTGTATTGCCAATAATAATCATTTTTGGTCCGCAAATAAAAAATCAAAATACTCATAATGAAATTTTATCGATAGTATTATAATTTATTTAGAGAATATACTACTAATTAGCGGTATTGAGATACATAATACAAAATCTGCCATATGAAGACATTTTACATTTTTCGCATAATTTTCACTCAGTTTTTTTATTTCATAATTTTATTTATCGTTAATAAAGTGTGATTATTGCTTATTGTATGATAAGACTTGATTCACTTTATGAACATGGCATAATATTCGTAGTTTAAAATATAAAACGTCGTAGTTACAAGATCTATTATCAATAACTTAAGATATAATTTTTCATTTTAAGGAATGCTGTTGATATAAACATAATCCCATATCTAAGTACATTCTGATAAAGAGTAGATATATATATATATTTTGTTTTATTTATATATATATATATATATATATATGATATTAAGATTGTAAAGGCTTAAATTAAAAAATATAAATTTCTTCGTTCTTTTTATAAGAATTTGGAAAAAACATCCGCACGGATTTGTCTTCCGCGGATAATCTAGATTACGCTACCGACAGTGAATCGACGAGTTATTTCAATAAAAGAATGCCTTGCGGTTCGCGTAATCGTCGATCTCGACGGAACCATCATCGAAAAAGGTTCCAACGCTTCTCAACACCACCGAATGACAATACAAATGACAGCAATATTCAAAACATTAGCGAAGAACAATCGACTTCAATAAATCGATGTAGAAAGGATGAGGTGGTTAACGAAGAAACCCAATATCTAAATGACGATGAGACTTTGTTGACAATAACGAAGGATCGATTGTGTCCCGAGGACCTGCCTTTTATAGAAAATCTGTCAATGGCTCGAGGTCGGCTAATGAGACGTAGTAAAATCGAAAAGAAGTTTATGAGCACAGATACTCAAATTTGTGAAATAACGACGATAAGGAACGCGGCTCCTTTAGAGGCTAAATTTGATTATCTGCCTGGAGTGGGAATTGTAGAATCGAGTCTCGCGAAGAAAGAAATAATGCCAGTTGACAATGAATGTTGTACGGTAACAATATTAGAGCCCAATGAATCAGTCGAACCTCTACCCGACGATATTGCTTTAAAAGTGGAGAATTTATCGGATGTGAAAACGTCTTTGGCTCTCACTGTTCCAACGAAACCATTTAAATATCTCGAAATTCATGAAATATCCGAGAACCAAGTTGAATTTGATAATACGAGTCTTAGAGCTCAACAACAAGGAATTATTATCGAAGCTGAATCGGACGTTGAAAGAGATTCGAGCTTTGAAGAAAGGAAACAAGAGGGTAGTGAAGATGAGGGGGATGAAATTATATCTTGGGAAACGGAGCAACAACTGCGAGATTTCATTGAGGGTTTGAAGTTGCCGAGTTCACCGGCCGAGAAGCAAATTGCAACATCGGCAAGTGTTACCAACAAAATATTAACGAGTAACGTAAATTATAGTGGGAGGGATGTATTGCGTAGTGCAAGTAAATCTGTGCGAAAACGCGCGGCCGCAGCTCTTGGCTTATATCAGTCTCAGATGAGTCAGGAGTCGAACAGGTGCCTTGATATTATACAAGAAGAGAGCGAGTCGAAGAGCATCGACGACGATGATGACACGCAACACATTCGGGATTTTATAAATGAAGAGATCGGTAAGTTTCGCAGGGATCGGCGTACTTTGGGAAGTGTTTCGAGAGAGGAGAGGGAAAGCTTTGAATTGACAAATGGTTGCAAGGAGAATGATTTTGAAAAAAGCAGCATCGACGATACAAGAATTGTGGAAAGTGCAAGTGTCAATGAAGCTGATGAAGATGCTGATACAAGACTGATGGAAATTAATGACAAAATAATAACTGACAAAGATAATAGTACTCCTGAATTGATTACTAATGACAGTCCTAAGAAAGTAAATCAAAATTATATAGATAAGAAGAAACTGGTCTGTGATATTAATGTAGAAAATAAGAAGTCAAAAGAATCGAAGACTATGCTAGAACGAGAAAATAAGATGGAGGGGGCGTTTGCTGAATCCGACAATATAGAAACATTTAAGAGTTTTATCGAAAGTTTGAAAGAAAGTATAGTTAATGATACTCGACTAATTGAAAGTAAGAAGAAAGAGGAAAGCAGTGAGAAAAAATGTCTCACGAGTAAAACTGATAATTGTTCTGAAATTGAAAAGTCCATAAATCAGGAAAAAGTGGACAATAGTACAGTTGATGTTATAAATGCCATGGTTGTGAAAAACGATGTAATTGATATTCCGAGTGTAAACACGATTGTTGAAAATGTTGAACAATACAGTAGAATTAGTGAAACTGAAGCAGCATCCCTTGAGCCAGAAAAATGTTTGGAGGTAGACGTGGCTAAAAATACCGTAAGTAATAACGAAGATGATTTAGCGAACGATGTAATAAACGTTGAAAAGCAGTATTGTAAAAAAGAGGAAGAGACGAATAAAGTAATTAAAAATGATAAATATGAGAAAAGTAAGGAGGACAGAATTACAAATGAATCATTGTTAATTTCGACTGATTTAAATTCTAAGCAACTTTATGACATAGTTAATTCTATTAAAGCAGATATTACAAAATCAGATAAAATAGAAATAGAAGAGAGAGCTTGTATTATGAATGCAGTTGAAAAGGAGAAATCAAAAATAACTGACAAAACTATTATACCATGCAATAGTCAAGTAACTTATGAGATAACGAATAATAAATCTGAAGATAATAATATAAGCACGTGTGAAGAAACTCATAGCTGCTCTGAAACAGCTATTGAAGATGATAATCAAATTTCAATGAATAATTTTAATGAAGATTTAACGTCTACGCATGCTAAAGATGTTTTGACGGTTGAAGTTTCTGAAAATACGCGCCAAAAAAATGAAAACGATAAAGTCATTACGCCGATAAAAGTCGATATTGTAAAAACGGAATTTACTTTAATGAAGCCAGAATTAACTTCAAAAATCTCCAATGAATCAACAAACTCTTTAAATCCCGATATATCTAGTACACTTGTAAATAAAACATTTATGAAAGAAAAGCACTGTATTGAAAAAATTCCACCAATACCACCACCACCACCACCACCACCACCACCACCGCCACCACCAGTTCGACGTAGACATATGGCGCCGGTACAGGAATCGTGTTATTCATCCGATTTTCCCTATTGCACTCGGGGAGAAAGAAAATTTTCCGAGCTTCATCAGCGACTTTCCAATAATTTTGAATTAGAGGATCAAGCGGAGGAGGTAAAACTTATAAAATCACTTTTAATTATCTTATCTGATAATGAAAGTACCCGAGAAGACGTTGAAAATCTTTTGCTACAGTTTAATCTTGGAAAACTATCGCCCAACATTCGTAATATTATCAATGACTTAATGGCGTCGCAATCTAGCTTCAATAATATTTCAACGTCTAGCGAGGGCTACATCGGTATATGCAACGACCTTTACGAAGAATCGCAGTCAACCGATAATAAAATTGGCACTACTAAAGTACCGAGAAGCCTTGATGCGGTAGAAAGCACCGCGAGTAATAATAATGAAATGAAAAATTCAATGTTTTCGCGCACGTCTTCGTCGATTCGAGAATATTCGTTAAATCCTGAAATTTCGGCGACGCTGAGCCCCAGCCCTCCAGCTCAAAAAACCGAAAGCTGCAATTCCGAAACATTAACCGGTACGATTGTGAAAACCGTGTGCGAGAAGACAGTGATTAAATTAGAGGCTTCGAAAAATTTGAGTAACGTAACGGAAATGAAAAAGAACGATAGTCAAATGAACGAGACAAATGTTCAAGGACAGCCGCAACAAGATTTAGCGAGTAGCACCAGTTCCTTAAATATCAATGGATGCAGTTCGGCTTCGTGTTACGTGGCGAATATGCCGATGGTTGCGGATTTGCCGGCTGAAAATTCTTCGAATGAAAAATGTGGAACAAAGCCAAATGACGAGACGTTAACATCTGATTCAAATCTTAAGTTGACTTCGCCGGGAGATGAAATAGATAATCAAACAAGTACAATTGAAAACATCGAATCATCGAACGAATTAGCATCGTATCGTCAAGATGCCGATTATCTCTATTACATACCAGTTGATCAAACGAATTTAAATGTCGACTGTGATAATAATAATGAAGAATCGATCGATAGCAAAGTCCTAATACCGGACTCTCTGAAGAATCTTTGCACGCAAAAAATTCTTTCTCTAGCCAATGATTACCATGAATTACGAAAAATATTTATTCCTCAATATGAGAGTGCGGAAGGCTCGAGTACTTCGTCGAAAATTGAAGACTTGAATATAGAAAATTGCAAAATGTCTGATCAAAGTAATTGCGACAAAAAATCATCATCAAAGCAAGAATTACTCGAAGCAAAAGAAGCTAATCGACCAACGTCAAACACTTGGACGGGCGTACCGACAAAAGAAAATCCTAAGGTCCTTGTTTGCTTTTCTCCATCCCAGCAAAAGAGCGTCTTAAAAACTTCGGCCGATGATCTTCTAGATCTTCATAAAAAGTTCATAAATAGGCGGGGCTATCATCACGAGCATTCTCATTCCGTATCTCCTCCGAAATATTTTATAGACATAAGTCCAAAGGAAGCGGAAAAATTTCAAAATCCGACTACTAAACAAACTAAAAGCTCAAACCGCATATTAAACATCATTAAGAGTAATTCCAACTCTGCTAAAAGTAAGTTTAGCAGTTTATTCCCATACTACTCGCGTAAAGGGAAGGAGGCGAGTAAAAGTCATGATAATAATCATGAGCGTTTGCGCACCACTAAGCTTAGCGACTGGTTATTTTTTGCACGGCGCACGCTTCCCTCTGATAAAGCATCGCGCCCAGCATCTGGCGATGTATTAATAGAACGACGGACAGGAGAGGCTAAACAGCAGCAACAGCAGCAACAAGAGTGCCCTGATAAGGCGCATAATTGCCAGAACAACTATGACGTAGAGAAGGAAAACAAATGCGTAAATGGTGCGTTAACTGACGCAACATCGGAGCCGCAGATTCGAAATACGACGCCCACCTTGCGTAAGAGTCCCATTTCCTTCAACAGTGCCATAATCGACAAGTCACGCTGCAGTCAGCAAGAGAATACACGACCACCCACTGTTGTAGGACGCGTCGGTATAGATGCGCGTTACGTTAATCCCGCGCTAATTGTCGAAGAGAAGCCCGAAGATCCAGGGAAAATTAAACGGACCGTAACTGTGGATAAGGAATGCATCGATACCAGGAGCATCTTTGACCGGACATCTCCGGGCTCTCGTAAGAATTATTTGGATAATCCGGAGATGTTCAAAGAGGCGTCGAGAGCGGAAATGATGGCAAATTTACGAACACTACAGACTGGCATTAAAAATGTCGATAAACGAAGGAGATATTCTTTACCGCAAGAGTATTTTGATAAGCAATTGCAATATATAGAGAGGCTTGAACATCAATTGAAACAAGTGATTCTGGCCGAAGAGGAGAAGAGGATCAGGAAGGTTTTGGATGGAGAGGAGAACGGGAGGAGTAAAAATAGCACCACGACGCGCATCCCCGCCGAATCGCAAATTGATGATAAAAGCAGCAAAGATAACGATGGCATTGCCTACAAAGACGAATGGATGGAAAGGGCAAAGAAAAGCGATGGCGACCACTTTGAGGAGGAAACTAAGCGAGGTTCGTGGGAAATTAATGAAGAGGTGAAACGCGAGGGGGGCGTTTATTCGAAACAATCTTGTGAGAAAATTGAGGAAAAGATAGAACGTAAGGTAATAATTGAAAGGAATAAAGATGAAAATACGGATGAGTCGAAGCTTAAAAGTTTTTTACGAGATTTTAATGATGAAAATCTAGGCAAAGTTCCCGTCCCCGTCGAAGTAACTAAAAGGCCAAAGACAAACGATCTGAGTGAAAAACCAAAAAGTCACTTGAAAATTGAACGGCCCGTGTCTATAGCCGCGATTCCCACGAATGGCGAGGTATTTCGTAAGCAAATGTACGATGAATATGTGCATAAAGTTTTGGAGCGCGAGGAACGTAAACACCATAAAATTATCAAGATTAGCTCGCACTCGGACCTGCCGATAATCAGGATTGATAAGCACCACGACGATTACTCCTGTCTGAATAAGGTGGAGCAGGAGTTTATCGAGAAGGCCAAGAGTCGCTTGAGTAAATTCGGTATCAGGCTTGACGAAAGCGAGACCGAAGGTGCGAGTAGCGGCAACGATGTAGCCACTTCCATGCAGGAGGAATCCGACGCGAAATTCCTTGTGGATGGTAGGGAGATCAAGGATGCTCGAAGTCTTCCTAAGCACTTGCAGGAGTTTCTCAAGCTCTCCGCAACGAAAGACGACGAGGGCATAATAATGGAAAAGAATGACGGTGAGTCCCCGTCGGATCTCGGAAATTTTGTTTTGTGTGTTTTGAGATTGCATTTACTATGTACATATATATATATATATTTATATTTATATTTATATATATTTATGAATATATTCTTTTACCTTTTTCTCTTGTAATTTCGAGTACTATGTGTGCAGTGTGTGCAATTCCAATAAAATTAAAATTGTTTATAATGATGATGATGATGATGATGATGATGATGATGATGATGATGGTGATTATGGTGATGATGACGATGATGACGATGACGACGATGATCATGATTACGATGATGTGAGATATTGATCATGCATTGCTAGAGTTTATTCTAACCGACACTAATACGCTCCAATTTTTTTTACTAAAATTTTAAACAGCTGACGTCATTTATAGGTGCAGTGATATTTCAGTTTGTGTTCTTTACTGCTTTCAACTAACATATTTTTTATGTGTTACAATTAAATAGAAACATTTCCCTCTTCATATTTACTAAATTTACAATGCATTTATACGCGGAAAATTATCGAAATTAACATACTTCTATTACAATACAAGAAAATACAAAATATTTCATTGATTATAATCAAAATTTTAGCTTAACCAAATCTATTTCTCAAAATGTCCAAGTGTATGTATATACAATAACTTTTATGAATAAATGAATTCCACCTCTAATTTTATTACTCAGTATATTCTATTTTTTTTTTTTTTTTTTTTTTTTTTTTTTTTTTTAGATTTGATTTACATTCGATCGATTGCATTAGATAGAATCGAGAACTTGTACATTATTTGTATTATCTATAAATTTCATATGCAGTTACACTTGATAAAAAAAACTATCATTTGTACGTATAAAATTCAAAAGCGATGATGATATGAACAAAATAGTAGTCCATCACTTTGAATTAAATTTCGTTTCTAATATTAAGTTAAATGTAAAGTTAAAAGAAAAATCCAGTAAAATTATTTTATTTTCAATCTAAATTGTACTAGTTAAATATAATAATATTTAATTATAGTATAACATTCAAATTATGTATTCTAGAAATATGTAAAAAAAATATATAGCCACGTTTGAAATATTCGATTGGGGGAAAAATTTTTTTTTAAATATACTGTTAATTATAAAAAAAAAATTGTAATTCAATTATAAGTAATTAATAATAATTATTAATAAATTCAGAAGTAAGACATTCAATAAAAAATATAGTATTCTATGTTGTATTTAAAGTATTAAATATGAGTAATAATTATTTAAAGCAATCTGAAGTAATTACATTTTTTTTAACATTTATTTTAATTTGTAAATTAAGAAAAAATATCTTTATATCTATACAATATAAATGATATATATTGCGATAAAAGAAAAATTTATTTTAAATATTGACATGTATAAATTAAAATTTAAAATACTACAAGAAATTTAAATTACCATATTTAGTTGGAATTTAAATTCGTTAATATTAAAATACTCACGTAATATAATATTCGAATATTTAGAGGTGTTTTAATTTTAAAATATTAATGAAATATAAAGTATAAAATTAAACCATTACTCAACATATTATTATTTGAATCATATATTCACAGTATTAAACAGAATTTCTTACATCATTCTCTATGCTAAAATATCAAGGGTATCCTACTCTGTGAAGGTTAAACGACAAATAAATATAAAAAAAAAAAAAAAAAAAGTTGCCCTTTGACCTTGTTTTTTATTACCCTGCATAAAAAATATCATATAGTTTATTCCAAGCATTTTCATAATCATCTAAACATCTCAAAACATCTTACGTAACACATAGGAATAAAAACAAAAGTTTACGTTAAGCAGGGAGTTCTCGTCGATCTATCAACGCGTCAATTAATCGACATGACGAGTTCTCAAGTTCGAATGAATGCAAAGGAATCCGTTATAGAGACAAGAAAAATTTTCATCTTACATGCGTCCATTGCTCCAATGCCACATGTACCACGCAATACCTGCGTGCGCTTCTCCTAAATATACCTCATTTTCCGCGAGAGAATCGGAGAAAAAAAGTTTTTCTCTGTTCCTTGAATGTAACGGCGTTGACGGCGACGACGCTCGAGCTTATATTTCCTCGCGATGAGCAAATCACTGCTGGCTTATTCTCTTAAGGGACTTGGAGTTAGAATAAGATGGAGAAAGACTTAGCTAGTGGCCGTGTGCGCGTACGTGCGTGCGTGACAGTGTCGGAACTATATTTAGTAGGATAGCAGGGAAAAATAGGCCACTGGCTGTTTTACGACGACATCGACGCCTCCTTCCCGGCTATTTCCGAGCGTTGCAAAAGCTCCCGATGATGGCGCGCACTCGAGATCTCGTCGTCGGAGCGTTTTGGAACCAAAGCGTGTGACCGTCTCTTAATGAGGGGAGGATCGGTCCGTGCGATCGGACCGAATATGATGGAAGACAGATGATACAACTGCTCTTTCACTCGGCTCGCTCAACACGTGTGTACGCGTATGATGAACGAACACCGGTTCAAGTGTTCTGTTTAATCGCGGCCTTCCATCATTCTCGATACGATAGCCTATTCGGTATCAATTGGAATTATTAGAGCTTCCTTTATTGGCAGGACGGTGGAGTGGAGAGAAAGCGCGCGCGACGCCTAATGAAATGGAATGTTTATAGAAAAAATGGAAATGTGTGACAAACGATGGAAACTCCAGGCTACATTGTAATTAGATAATACTTATAAGTATATGGCACATTAGGCAATTATTTTCATCTTGGCGAATTTCATAATGGAATTTGCTGAATCAATATTGGGAGTTGAATAGGAATTTGATAAAGGTATTAAGCTGGAATTGAAAGGGAAGGATCTTGAGAAGAGATGTGATAATGAAGAATTTTTAATACTTCTTCTGGCTTATTGATTTTTCGCCTAAACTTCTTCGTGCTTTTATTATTTATGGGATAATTAAATTCAGATGTTTCATATTAATCGCCTTAAGACTTGATATAAAATTCAACGACGCCCATATTTCGCTAATAATAACGTGAATAATTACAAGCTTTCACATTGCTATTTTAAGTATTCTTAACAGTTTTACGCTTCCAAAGTACGTTCATCTAATGCCTTTTGTGTCTATTAACCGTTCAGTTTTCTTGACTAAATAATCGATTAATTTTATCCTTCATATTGCAATTCAAAATTCAAAATCAATGTCCTTTCAATTGAATAACAATTATCATCAAATTCACGTCGAACAAGAGTAAAAATTAAAAAAAAAAGAGGACAAATTTCTCATTCATCTTTAATTATTTATCGTATATTTGTAGCACTGCTTTCAGAATGCTTTTTTTTTCTTAACACAGAAGCTCACAACGTTCTTTTGTAGAACTAAATACGCTGTTTTTAGATAGTGGTAATTCTTTTAATAAAGGAACGAAAAGACGAGCTGTTAATTCGTTGGATTTGCTGCGCGAGATTGACGATGCTTTGAAGCTCAGCAAGGGATTTTTGATTGGTAAAGGTTTGTTAGTCTATGCTTTTTCCTTTATCGGCACACCACTTTTAAATTTTATACAAAAGAAGCGCTTAAGGGAAAAAAAAATTAGAACTTCAAAAATTGCAAAAAGTGTAATGAGCAATGAGAAACGATATTGCTATACCTAAAGCCTAATGGACAATTATTATGAGATCCAGTAAAAAAAAAAAAAAAAAAAGAAAAAATAAATTATCGTACTTAATGATTCTTTTTAGATAAAATGTAAGTGGAAGTACTGAATTAATAGAACTGCGTATATAGAATTGCTTTTTCATTTCCAGATCATTATTATGAAAGAAATGTACTATTGCTATGATCACATTTATAAATAGAAAATAAATCCTTAATAATATTATCTTTACAATACAATCTAATGGCTTAACACAATCAGCAAGAACATTAACGCTATTAATTTGAGTTATATTGCGGAAAATTTGTATATAATATTTGCTTATTTATATAATTTAATATTCTATACAAAATATTATTTTATCATTTAACCTGATAAAATATGAATATTATTTTACCGCCTCTGCAAGTATTAAAACTTAAAAGCTATTTTAAATGAAGCAGTAAAGGCTTATATGAGATTCAGTTTTTTTTTTTTTGTAATCCACGCCAAGAGTGGCGAAATTTTATTTAAGAAATGAAAATTTTAATGAAAATTTTGGATATTCTAAATTTTTTTTTTGTCTGTTATTAAAGAATGCATTTCCGGGCCATTGAGGAAACAAAATTTCTTCCAAATACATTCCATTGTTACAATTAGAAGTAAAGTATATCACTTAAATACTGGTCATAATGATATTTTCTCAAGCTTTCAATGAATTTCGAGAGTATTTCATAATTTTGCAAAGCAGCATGGGGGTTTTTGAAATTGCAAATTTGAGCTTTCAGGACGAACGTTACTAGATGCATTATTTTACTTCAGCAATCGATCTATAAAGTAAAAGCACTGCCACGCGAATCTAAAGTATTCGTGCACCTCTCTTGTGTAGTAACATTTCTGAAAATACTCGTCATGAAATTGCTTATTTGCGTTGTATTGAGATAACTGCGAAATATGCATTACGCGGTGCCTTATTGCATATTGGAATATCCAAATAACGCACAAGCGTAACTAAAAAACAGAGCAACGACCACGCCTAACGTTCAATTCTAAAATGTCGAAAGAAGGTAAGTCCAATAAACGATGGCTAGTCGGGAAAATGAATAGAAATATCAGCGTAATATAAGCAGTTGGGAAAATAATAGTCGGGCAGTTGTATAAAAAAAAAAAAAAAAAAAAAAAAGGAGAGACTCAATTGGCGCGAGCAGCAGGCGTAAGCGACGGCCGCTTCATAATGTCTCGCTCTATCTCTCCGGAACGCACCCTTTAATACGGGAACGCCCACGGAGAAGACGCTGCTGTTGCCAGGTGCCGCTGCGCATAAGTGCCCTGTTTACGTCGGCGAGGGGTGGTGGAAGATCGCGCGCGAGGGCGGTCGGGGCTTGGGAGGGAGAGGCTCGACGCCAAGCCGTGACTTGTTGCCCGGTGAGTACTTTTTATCGGAAACTTTTTATGGCCCCTATGCGCTAATTTGTAATTGAATGGGATTTTTTAGTGTCGCTGGAAGGAGTTCATAGTTGGATTTCATTTTATCCAGGATGTGAGTTAGTGAAACGCCTAATGGCACGTACGCACTTCCCGCCGGGTAGATTCTGATGTAATGTGCCCTTGGCTTCAAGCGATGCTAATACTCGGGACAATGTTTATGCTATTTTGCAGAGCTTTAACGGTGATGCGAATAGGAAACTTTGCTTAATTTTATGAAATTAGTGAGTTTAATAGCTGGTACTTTATGAGACAGTAAACTCAACAAATTCACGTTAAGAATGGAAATTTGGATGAAATAGTTTGGCAGAACTATTCGTAATATATTTTAGATTTATACACGACATTTAATGTCTTTTATAAATTCAGTGACATTAAAAACTTAAAGCCAGTCGATCTTATGTATTCCAAATTTTTAATAATATTTATCCTAACGGAATACGCTTACCCACGCCGGCCCATAAGAACTTAATGAGAAGTAAAAAAAAAATGCCTTGTGAGCATCTCTCTAGCAATTTACAATTTAAAATCAAATACGAATTATTGCTGAAAACTCGTTAAATACAGTCTGCGTGTATTAGATGTGAAAACTTGAATTTCCATGCAAACTCACAGGCTAAATAGGAGCATAAATAGTATTCACAGATTGGAAAACGCTAATAAGCTGCTTCGAGCTATTCTTGTGGCTAGGGCGACTAAAAAGCGTTTTCTATATTAGTTAAATTATTTTCCACGCCTACTCTTACTTACCAACAATACTCTTGTGAACTTATAATTTCTAAGGGACTTTTATCAGTCATATAAGATTTAAATTTAAATAATAAATCAATAACTACTCCAATACTTCGTCCATAAAACAATGCAAATCATTAAATCGATAAGAGACGAAAATAATTGAAAAAAATATTTAAACTCATTTATTAAACGACATTTAAGTTTTACGTTCTTATTATGCTCGATTAAAATATATTTTATAAAAAGTATTTTATGCATTATCAGATTATCGATTGACTACAGAATATTGCGAGGATACCTCTTTTATGTTTAAAATTAGCGGATTGGCATGAATTTTACAGTGAACGAAAAAAAAAAAAAAAAAAAAAAAAAAAAAAAAAAAATTAAAGAAATTTACTTTTATGAGTGGCTGTTGTAATATTTAAATAGAATTTGTATATTTTTCCAGCATATTTATCCTCCTCTTCTAAATCAGCCTATCAAAAATAATAAACTTAAGAGATTCGAAGTGAATTTAATAAATAATGAGATGCTCCTTAAAACGTAAGTCGTATGGAATTAGAGTTTCGACATTAATTTCTCATTACTTGTTAATTCGGTATAAAATATTTATAGAAAATTTTCATTTTGCAAGATTGGTGATTGAAAATTTTAAGCGATTTGTGTCAAGTGGCTCGACTCTGCACATATTTTTGGTTGATTATTTTTTTGCAAAGTATTGGAAATTATCGAGCCTGCAATAATAATTGACGCGATAAATTCTACAAAGCAAGAAATGTTTATTACAGTATTTATGAAAAGTCGATAGCTATATATGATGCTTTTTATATAGTATAATTTCGTCAACGTTGCATAAATCCTTGATAAGGAAGGACTCGATTCTGTCGAGGATGGCACGACTGCGTTCGCTTTTGCCTTTAACATTCGTAAACTATAAAACATCTGGATCAAAGAATGCCAGTTGCAAAACAACAGACAAAGTTTGGGGAATCGAAATTCGCGTCAGCCACAAGTATCTTGCGAATCTCAGCAACGCGATACCGCATCCTGTGACCTACATTGTTTACTCTTGCCGCTAGTATTCAGTAACTCCTTTTTCCCAACTAAGTTCCTTCCAAGTCAGACTCGCGACAGCTCCTACCGTTTCCGTCATCCGTCAGTTTTCTGAGTACGTAAAGAGTCAAAGAATGAGATTTATACAGGCCCACACAAACACACACACGCGCTTGCGCGCGCCCACAGAGGCAGATATAGAGAGAGAGAGAGAGAGAGAGAGAGAGTGGGACAGAGAGACCGAGTGGCTGTATTTACCTCGACGCATTTGCTTGTCGCCTACTTTTAGACCCCCAGGGGCAGATAGAGGCAGGCGTTGTTCGCACCGTAGCTTAGCTACGAGCATCTTCTACAGCATGAAAAGAGTTTCTTTGTACCTGCCAAGGTAAAAACTTCCCGAATACAGTTAAAATAGTCATATTGTTAAATTACACGTTGCATTTTGTTTTGACATATGAATTTATTAACAATTTTCCTACTCCAGCTTCATTTAAATGTTTATGTATCTTGGTGTTAAGCCAAAATTTACATATACTGAACCTATCATTTGTTTTTAATGGAAGTTTCTTGTTATATGTATTGTAGCTCAATACTTCTTTCAAATCGATTAAAGCATTTTTAAACACATATTTAATGGATAAGTATGTTTTCTTAATAATTCACAAATGACTTTTGGATTGAACGAAACAACGAAACAATGATTTGCATCTTGAAATTTACATTCTAGATAATTATATATTCTAAATAAAGAATGTAAAAGTGAGATAATGTACTATTTTATCACATATATATATATATATATATATGCAAAACTCGTCCTTTCCAGACAAAAAAACTTAAATGCTAATATGAATAAACAGATATGTTAATATAAAATAATTATTTATCATACACAAGTCCGTTTAATTATATTTGAATAATAGAAACGTTCGAATGATACGTGTAATATGGTACTCTATAACAGAAAATATAAGTCATCAATAATAAAATACTTTAAAAGAATATAAGTCTTTTGGCGTATTTATTAATTAATAATTTTAGTATATAAAAGCAACATTTTATTAATAAAAAATATTATCCATTATTCTACTATGATTATTTTCTGCTTATTATTAATAATCTATAATCATACGAATATATAATATATATTGTTTTTTTTGTTTTTTTTTTTTTTTGTTTTCTATGCCTTAAAAGTCAAACATTGTCTAGGAAACAAATATTTCTTCACTAATGGAATAATAGAGTCGGACATAAATACTATATCTTATTAAAGTTGATTGGAATTTTTGAATTTTAAAACAGAATTAATATGCAGTTTTAATAATATTTTAAGTTCATTTCTCTGGTTTCCTTTGAAACTGTCAACTCGTGCAACATCAACATGTGCATCTGTGAAAAGTTAAGCACGAATTAAGTCATAGGTGCATTAATAGTATATACAAGGTCATAGCATAAAATACTATTTATATAACAATACTTGATGAACATAATAAATACTATTCGCACGTATAGAAATAAAAAGGCAAAATATGAAAAGTAGTATATTTATATGAACGTGCCATATAAATATTATTTGTCATCCTTAGTTAAGCACATTTGTTTGAGTAAACTCTCCTGCTTCTTTTTGCGCTTACGTAATTTTTATGCTTAAATGTTGCGCTGTAATCAAGATATAACATTGGATTACTAAATGCGACTGAAATATAAAAATGAAAGAGCCGCAACAGCTCAATACTAAATATTCTTGGAAATCAAGGTATCCCAACCCTTAACGTATGAATCACTCTCTCGCGAATCTCACGGTGTCACAGCCCGCCACAATCTACTGCTCTTAAATTCGCATCACTTCCTGACAGACATATATATGCATATATGTGTATCTGCATCGATATACAGGTGCTAGTGTTGGCGTTCGTTTATTTGTAAAGTGAGTTAGTCTCGAGGCGTCCTTCACGCTCTGATTGTCCAGGTGCGCTTGCGCGAATCTTCACTAGCAAGACGAGAGGCTAGGGGTATCACATTTCTGTCGGGTATACAATTCTCTCGTTGAACGATAAATGGGAGTAGGAGATATTATAATGTTACATCATGGTGAATAGTTTGGATTAGGGGATATTTCATAAAGTATAGGAAGGGTTGCCACCTTCCAAAGCTTCATTCCATGAAATGTTGAATTGGACTTATGGGAATGGTAGATGGGCCATCCGTACAAAAGGCGTTATCCAGACATTTTTAATTTTGTTTGATTAGAAGGAGGATCATAGTATTTCTCTTCTTTTGATGCGCCAGTAAAATGTGAATTTAAAAGCTTTTAACTGTTGAAACGAATTAACATAAAAGTATATTATTCGTCGGTGGGAAAAATATATTACGGTCAAATATTACCATATATTTGGGAAAAATTTTGTCTAGGGAATTTCTAGTTTACACAAAACTCATATATACGTGTACATGAATTGATACATACTTATTCATATATATATATATATATATAGATAGATAGATAGATAGATAGATAGATACTAAGCAAATAAATATAAAATAGTTGATAAAATTATTGAATATATGAAATTAGGTTTCAAATTGAATTGTAGCAGACATTAATTTCTCCTTAATATACAATACTAGAAGTGCTAATATCATATATATTCTCAACGTGAAATTTTACTAAATGTAAAACAGAATCTGCATACGTGCAGACGATAATATACTATATAATATTTTTCATCTCGTAGTATTATAGAACATTCCACAAAAATTCATGAAATATTTCACATATTCCAACTCGATATATTTTCATCTGAAATACGAAATAAACTGCTCCATAAAACTTCACCTCGTTCATAAGCCATAAGTTTCTGGTTCCACTTAATCTTAACAACATTTTTCGCGCATCCCTGGCACAAAACAAAGAAAATTGTAGCAAAAACAATGGTTTCCAGTCATCTCAACCTATCTGTTTATTCTTGGTAAATAATGGCCGTTTAACTTACAAACTCTTTATTTCCTATAACTGTTTAAAAAAACATTTCGGTTACAAGCAATGTTTTCGAAAAAAAAAAAAAAAAAACATATTTTGCTATAAATTCCTCCAATTATAATTATTTTAAATAAGTATAATATTAATGTAAAGTATGTTTAAAAATGAAAAATTTTTATATATATATCTAATTGATCCACCAGTTACTTTATTAATTCTCATTATGCGGCCCAAATGGGATCTATAAAGCGAGATTTGCGACACGCAGTTTTTTTACATCAAATTATATATAAGAAACTAATGTTCATCGCGTAATAGAACTTTAGACACGAATTAGCGCATTAAATTGGTTACACGTTATTTTTTTTTCTCTATTATTTACGCGTATTGTATACGAGTAGAAATGATAAACTCTCGGTGCATCGTTTAAACAGCCGTTAAAGAACATCTTGAGGGATCGAATCGTCGGCGATTAAGTAGTAAGTGTCCCTCGTCCGTAGTTACCCAACTCGACTCCCTATTTCTCGCGCTCTTAGCCCATCTCGTTCTCTCTCTCTCTCTCTCTCTCTCTCTCTCATTCTCTATCTCTCATTCTTTTTCTCTTACACACACAGACACACAGACACAGACACACACACGCGCGCGCGCGCGCGCGCGCGCGCGTTCATACGCACACAGATATATATATATTCTCTCTTCCACCCCGCCCTCCTCTCACTCTATCTCATACGCACACAGATATATATATTCTCTCTTCCACCCCGCCCTCCTCTCACTCTATCTCTCTCTGTTTCTTTCTCTCTCCCTTTCCGACAGAGTAAACGTAAGCGGAAACGGCATCGCGGAGCGTCGCGACGTCCGTCTCTCAGTTGTGCGCGCACCACCGAGCTCACGAGAGCCGAGATTCGCGCCGTGTCACTCTACCACACGCATATCATGAACGGGGCCAGGTTAGACGACTAATCCGGAAATCTTCCGTTTCGGCGGCTGTGAAAAGTGCACGGGACTATGCTGGAGAAGAGTGAGTGTGCCGTGAGCGGCATTTAGCAAATGCTTCCAGCGAAATGCGACTTCACTCCTCTTATCGCGCGGTTCTTGGTGATTTCACAGAATCTTTCGTCGCTTTACATCGTCGTTAGGTGCTCTTCCACATGAGGTTTTAGAGACTTCGGTCTTCTTATGACTGGCAATTGCTGTTTGATTTCAAGATTTTAACAAGTATATTCCCCTCTACATGTCTACCTCCACATGTTTACTTTTGTAATATTTTACATATCGTTCGAGTTTACATCTGTTTACTTGCGTTCTTCCTCTTATTTAGAATACCTGGCGAGATTAAGGGCAATTTTTATTTCTAATTGAAAAATTAATAATAACAATATGTGGTCTACGGCATTTGAATTGTAATGGAATTAATAAGAATCACATTATCAGTTGTAGATATATATATATATATTTATTGGCAAAGAAATTTCTTTATCGTAGTTATTTATGGATTAAATGACGAATAAATTTGTAATATGTTTGGAAAACTTAAGAAATATTTGAATAAAAATTTTCTAATATACAGAATTCTCGAAATATATTGTTAAAAATTATGTATTACCGTAATAATAATTAAATATATTTATAAAAAATTCAAATAGTCAACCAAGACTGCATCCCAGACTAACAACGCGAATATCAAGTTACATATCATACTTTAGATTTTTCAAATTTCAATGTATAAATAAATTTTCAATTTCGACGGTATATTATATTTTATAACCATACAATTAAATTTTCTACAATGTTAATGTGCACGAATGTTAAAAATAAAAGCATGAAAATCATCAAAACAAGTAATTTATTTTAAATGTCATTAACGCAAGAAATGAATACAAAATTAACTTGTATAATGGCTTCTCTACATGTTCGCCTTTAGCTTTTAATGATCTTTAGTATCTCAAAAACAAAACTATTACACACCGCCGGTGAAGAATGCTGAGTGCAAAGTTACAAATCGTAATTGCTTGACAGATATAGCATCATGTCCAGTTTCTTTGATAGTATTTTGGCCAAACAATTACTGTACTGCGTCCGCATAATAAGTATAATGATTTAAAATTTGTTTTTTCTTTTTCACATATTTATTGTTTGAAAAGTGTCAAATATTTGACGAATGGGAGAGATCACTAAGAACAATCTGTTTCCGTACCCGCAAGTCTCGTATGTAATATTAACTCGAATCTCTTCACGAATCTCAAACGAAACATTACCCTCATTATCCATGAATTGAATAAATTTTTCAGAAAAACAAAAATACCAAATACCAAATGGCATCCCACTCAACATATAAATAACCTTTTGTTTAAAAATAATAAAACACACACACACACACACACACACACACACACACACAAATAGATAGGATTAGCAAGTAGATCATAAATTTAATCAGAATTGACGTGCTGAAAATTCTTCTTATGAATCGTCGTCGTGCTAGAGAAAGTCAAGCTAAAAATATCTTTCATGATAGGGATGGTCAAGCCTTAATAGATTAGGGGACTTCTGTATTTTATTCATCCTCCCAATTAATTTCTCATCTCCGACATGAATGCTAAGATTAACATTTATTTTCTCTAATGAATGCTATAAAATTGTTGATAGTCATCGCTATTGTACTATAAATAAAGTTTATGGAAGAGAGAAAATTATATTTACATTAAAATCAATTATCAATTATCAATATGCGCGTGTCTTTCGAATTTCGTAAATAAATCAAATGAAAATCTCCGATCTCTAAATTGCTAAAATGTACGTTAGAATGATGAAGAGATGAAATAATAATAATGGATTAGGGCACGAATGTTAACAACAAAAGTATATTCTATGTGTAGTAAAATTATATCGTTAAATAATTATTAGAGACGCTCTATTGCTTTGATCGTTTTTCATTTTATTTCGAGCTCTGTCGTCAAATTGTCGTGAAATTGACATTCGTTAACCAGATAATACAGGAAAGTAAAGGATCAAAGGCCGAGAGAATAATGAAAGAAACGGCTTCGTGGCGAAAAGCTCAGCTGCATGGAAAAAAAAACTTGAAAAGCACAAACACAATTAAAAAATTAATATCTAATCAAACGTGATAATTTGTTTCTTCCGACACGAATAAGAGATAACGCGATGACAATGTCTAATCTCACGGGTCTTCCCCTTCCCCTCATCGTCGTCGTATATACGTATGCGTACTTCCCGTCTCAGGTTCTCTTGCCTCCTCCCTCCTCCCACCTTCCTCCGCCCTCCTCATCAAGCAAGCTTCTGTATTAATGAACCGCGAAGATACGACGAGTGACATCAGCAGCGCCACCGGCCAACTCGGCTAAAAGCCTTTGAGAGCGAAGGTCTCACAAAGTCGCGAAAAATCAGCGATAGTTACTACTCGGGCCCCGACGAGCGTGTTTGCGCACTCCCTCGGGGACGCGAAGCGCGCACTCCTCGCACCCGCGAAGCACATTCACGCAAATGTCTCGGGCGATAAGGAAGAAAGTCATTTGCCCCGACCTGTATGTATGTGTGCATCGGGCTCGGGATAACCGCTACTCCGTATTCTTTACTTATACAAAGCCCTCGTGACGCTCTTTGCAAAATCTGTGGAGCGAAAATTTCCTTCTGAATTTAAAGCATTCCTAGTTCATACCCTCGTCGTGCACAGCGCGACCCTCCAGCCCCGCGACGACAGGCGTTTTTACTTTATGCGGTTAAAGTTGTTTACCTCGCCTACCTCCGACTCCCGAGTCGTTGCGGATGTGCTTTGCCCTCGCTCATGAGGGACGTTATTATTTTATTTATTTATTTATTTTTTTTTTTTTTTTCCACGAAGTACACAGAGAATTTAGAGATCGAGATATTTTTGCCCATCTTAACTTATGTAACTGTGTAGACAGTTTGGGTGGGACGTTTTCTAGGTTTCTTCGTCGGGTAAATAAGAGAATGACTTGCGGACTCTGCTTTGTAGCGAGATTTAATTATAAATAAAATTAACGAGCCACTCTTAGAAGGAAAGAGTCTTTTATAAAATAAAAACTTGCCGTAACATTTAAGTTTGAGATACTTTGCGTTGCTATGGGATTTCAAACGAGTGACAAAAAAGAAAGAAAAAAAAAGAGAAAAAGAGAAAACAAAAATTAATTAGAAAATTCATTTGACCACGTTGTAAGATAAAACATATAGAAGGACTTTGAATTTTTATCGATTTTCTTTATAATGATAATGTGATGTGCGAAAAGAAAGTAAAAGCTACTTACTGCACGTTGATGTTTCTTAGTATTGGATTTATAAGCACAACAAAGATACCAAATGATAGAAAAAAATGGGTAAAATGATGTTAACATTGTGCATCTGTTGTATATATATATATCTATTTGAAGGATGATGATTTATTATTCTTCAATTGTCATTAATTATAAGAAAAAAAATATACTAAAATGCTTGTAATATATTGAGCCGATCGTGTAATCTGTCTGTAGATTATTATTATTATTAATTATGTATATGTAACGTAAAAAAGACGAGAATTTTGGGAAAATAAGGCGATAGAATGATGTAAAATTGAAAGCAAAAAAAAAAAAAAAAACAAACAAACATAAATAAGTAAATAAAATGAAAAATTTAATTTAATCGAAAAAAAAGTAAATTATCTAGACCTACTATGTCCGTGATTAACATTGGACGTCTTTGGTGTTTTCAGAAATGATTGCTCCGACGTTTAAAGCGTTGTCGGCAAAGCCAGGTAAATCAGCGATGAACAAATATCTGTTTCTTTTCTTTTTTTTTTCTTTTTTTTTCCTCTTTTTTTATTTTCGTTATGTCCGTATACGTACAGTTCCATTATAATATTTGTAACTAGTAATTGATACAGCTACGGAAGAATTTAATAATGTAACTGGATATTATTAACTACGTTTTTTACAATTAATTTTAGATATTACTTACACAGTTTTGGCTGCAATTACCTTAACAGAGTTTGCCTTTGTTTTCTAGCGCGTACCACTACTAATATTAACTCTAAGTGGTTGATATTTAAAGACGAAAGACGAAAAATCCTTATAATATTAAATTGAATTTAATCTATGGTATCGTTAAAATGCATGTGCAATGACAATTTTATCTCTAACATAGCTTGAAAAATCTATCCCTTAAAATTCGTCGTATTTTAAGATATGGTATGAGATACGGTAATATTAATTAATTAACAATCATAAAATGATAAGTTAATTATTTTAAATTCACATTCCACAGACGCACGCCCAGATAAGAATTACAATTAACGCAAAAAACCTACAGTTATGGAGAAAGCATTTGAACTTATACGGCCGTATTGGACGATTGTCGATAAAGATATTTGAATATTAAAATATGAAAATAACGGCGTTCGAGTTCTTTGATGCAGATTAATAAAAATGTATCTAAAGGCCCATCAATTAACCTATATTCCATGAGCAGTCCGGATTAATGGACGGCGCGTTTACACTGGAACTGAAAAGCGACCAACTTTTCGTAAACAGCCGCTGCTGCTCTTCTCATTTCTCTCGCTGCGTCGCGCGACCGCAAAAAGCCCGTGCGCGCGATTAATTTTCGCCGTCTCGCCATCCGTGAGCTTTGATTTATCGCCGAATTAATAATGCGCGACGCGCGCGCTCGCGATTATTGACCGGGATTGTCGAAAATAGGGTGAAAAGTGCATTGAATTGTGGGTGTCGTGTGCAGTCGCGCGAACTTCTAGGGGGAAATGCGCGAGCGCCACTTTGTCCGCGCCTTTCGCCCCCGATAATAAGTATGCTAACGGACCTCGTTTTATGAGAGATAAAGAGCCATAGGAAGCGAGAGGATGAGAGTGAGAGAGTGAGAGAGTGAGAGAGAGAGAGAGAGAGAGAGAGAGAGATTACTAAATTTAAGCACGGAACTCGAAACGGGACACACTCGATTTCCTGCTTCCTAGCGCCTACGCGTTTCTATTTTTGATGCCCTTTTTGCATTGACGGAAAAAAGACGCCGACGTAAAAAAAGTAATTGCTATAATATTTATGGGAAAACCTAGTCAATTATTTACATTCTTATGGAATTTCTTTGTCATCTATCAATTAAAAATATTTGTTGTATATCTAGAGTTTAATACGATACGTTAGATACAACAATTTTTTTTCAACAATCGTTCGTTTTATTCTCATTTCGAAAAGAAAATTATAATACAATTAATGTTACTTTAGTATCTTCAATAATATTAATGACAATTTAATTTTTATATTTATACATTGTTATGCTTTATAATTACATGTATAATTAATTTCTTTTGATTGTTAATCTTTTTGGTGATTATATTTCAGAAAAATTCTGAAATTAATAAAAATTCGATCAAGAGCAAAAAAGCTTGTTAAAGACCTTTGTTAGCTATTTATCAGTTTAGATTTTCTAATTCATTTCTGTTAATATAATAACTAACAGTAGAAATTCCATTGCCAAAAATTAAAAAAAAAAAATTATTCCCATGTACTTTTTTTTGTTAAATATACTCAGTTAAAATTATCTTCGTAACCATCGCCATTGCATTGAAGATACATTAATTTTGAAATAGATCATAATGATAATATTCTATTTCACAATTTCTAATGCTTTTATTAATAATTAGTATTTCGTTAATGGTATTAAACGTGCGTATTCGATTTTACTGGGCGCCAACCCATTGCAGTTACTATATTTGCATTTTTAATTTAAGAAAGAACTTAACAGACGTTTATTTACAATACGATAAAAGTGCATTGTGAATGATAAAAATCTAATAAGATCTAATAATAATACAATTGTATTATTGTTCTGAAAAGTTCTTTTAATTCAGTAAGATAAATTCAGATATTATTCTTTTCGCGCATATCTATTTTCATATAATATCTTTAAGATTCGCTTTTATTTATGGAAACAAATTTCTTAGCTCTTATCATTCGATACTAACATCTCGTCTGTATAGATATAATGTATTCATTTTTTTGTTGGCCTTACCTAGAAACATAATATAGTCACGTAGATAAATTGTAATTTGCCTTGGTAAAGTTTATTCTTTACATTAATATAACAAAATTTGTTCTGTTCAAATGATAAGATATTTCCATGTATTATACATAATTATTTTTGCCCACTTGACCTAATATTCCTTTGTGCAATCAATCGAATCACATTCATAAATAATTAGTTTTAATAACTGTTTGAATCAATAGCAATTTATAAAGGCACAATCGCTTATAACGCATTAACGAATGAAAATAGTAATCTTATAATAGAAAAAACATATCGTTATCAAATTTTTTTTTTAAACTAAAGTAATAAATTTAAATCAATGCATTTTTAATAGACTGGCAATCGTGAAACTGAATCCATATGCTGAAATTGAAAAATTAAGCGTAAACAGAAATTGATATAATGAAGGAAAGTCTCCGCACAGTCGTTGTTTAATGAATCGATTCAAAGTCCCACTGCGTCTATTTGCTTTAACCTTAATGCGGATAAATTTATCGTAGTATACTCGGTTAGCAAAGCCGTTTGCATCGGATTCGTGCAGTAAAACCACATTGAAAGAATGCTCATTTATGTAATGCAACACCGCCGGGCCAACTTTATCTCTTTTTTCGTAAGGGAGACGCTAAGCGAGAAATCATATATACAATTTGTCCGTCACGCCGTAAATTCACGTGTTGGCATAGTCGCCGTCGTCTACTTTTCACAACAGGCCAGAATCCCTAATTATTCCGTTCTTACACGGCCGCTCCCCGGATCTCGATGCGAGCGTGACTATTCTAAAATTTCGAAGTCGCGGCTTCTCCCCCCCCCCCCCCCCCCCCCCCGTCCCTCCCCCTCCAACAGCATGGTCGGCTCTGCGTCTGTACTTATGTTCATAACTATCCGCACGTTTGCGCTCACGAATGGAAAATTGAAAGAACAAGGCTTTTCAATGAATTGGAGTGTGCTTATTCTTCTGCATGGCCAGTGATGAATTTGTTGAAATTTTGATTTTGTGGTTATTTAATTTATAGAGAATTTGTCGAAGCTTGATAAATTACGTTATAGTTATTAATTATGTAACACGATACGTTTTCCGACTACATTCGGAGCGTAAATTTGTGTTTCCATTTGCAATTAATGTAGACTTTAACATAACGCGAACGAAGGAAATATTCTTTTTATTGAACGGTACACATTTTATAACCTTAAATTTTAATCGTCAATAGTTCGTTCTTAATTATTTAATCATTTTTCATGTAATTAAATTAGATAGAACATTTTCGCAATTAACCGCAATATATAAAAGAATTTAGAATAAGGCGTGGAAAGACAAGTAATAGCCGTGATTAAAGATAACATTCCTTTTAAAATGAAATTTAAAATCTTTTCATATGAAAATGGTTTAATCAACTGTTAACAGCGTTAAACGTTAGTAATATTTTTGTAAAGTACGTTTTTGAATATATAGTAAAAAAAGTTATTATCACGCAGAATGTATTAAAAGTATAATATTTCGATTCACATTCAAATTGTAATGAATTTAAAACTCAATTATTTGTAAAGTATTTTTATTTCTTCCAAACCCATTATAATACACAATATAAATATTATATTGTACCGCCTGTTACATATACCGAAACAACATCAATAATCCGCAAGAAATTTAACCCCGTAATTGTGCTATGTATACATATATATATATATATATATATATATATATATATGCGTGTGTGTTATTGAAAATAAAAGGTAATATCTTATAATAATAATTGTAAATGTAGGTGTATGGTCCCCGGGAAGTGAACCGCCGAAACTACCGAGACAGCCCAGTCCAGAGGGCAACAGAGACGGAAAAGATGAGTCGATCCCACCAGTTTGGACTCCATCAAGCGCGGGTCCGAGTCCAGTTGCCGAGAGAAAAGAATTTCGCCCAGTACCCTTTGAAAGTCCTATTTTGAGCAGAAAGAAGAGCGCTCAGGTAGTTTAAATCGAAAGCACCCAATACTACCTCTAATACCGACAATTGTACTATAAATTTTTCGGTTATTTATGAGAGTTACAAACGTCGTTATGTTTTTATTATATTAAATACTTATAAATGAGCGGGAACCGGGAGTGAGAGGGAGTGGAAAGTACAGTACAGTATCCTATAAATATGACAGTTACTTAAATTTAAATGATTTATAGCTCAAGACCGTGAATAATTATCTTTTTATATTTCCATTAGCTATATTGAAGGGACGGGAGAACAATTTAATTTGATTCCGCGTGCGATACGCTATTACGCTTATCTTTAAATTACTAGCCTCTTCATCGCTTTTACGAGATTAATCGACATAAAAGTTTCCAGCTTAATTAATATAATTTAACTGTAAATTCTAAATAAAGCTCACCTCGTAAAAAGCTTAGCTTTTCATTGCTAGTGGATAAATTCTATTTCAAGCAATATCAAGAAAGCCGTCCACATAACCAATCATTGCGGTTAAATTCTCGAGAAGAGCCAAGAGTATCGACTACTCACCACTGACAATACCCGATATAATTGAAAGCGGGTTTGCGTTTAAAAATAGCTGGAATGCCATCCGATAATCGACCCCCCCCCCCCCCTGTTGCCGCACAATAGCGCGAGCAATAGAAAGCCCAAAGAAAGTAGTAGCCTCCCTCTATTTACTAAGCAGTGGCAGGTGTATTGATTTGTGCGATATTCCAATGCGTCCAGCAGTCGGCAGCGAAGGCAGATACGATACCGCCGCCCTGGCAAGACGAAAACCAACCGAAGGAAGCTTCTCAAGTTCCCTCGCAGAGCATCCCCTCGCGGATTGTCAATTCCTACTCAGCCCCGTCTCAAGGCTTGAATGCACTCTCGGCGGGTGCGCCCCGGCTGCCAAGGGCACAAAATCCGACCATTACTCTGCTGCAGAAAGCGAGAGGTACGTTGAAGCATCTCTACAAGGTGCGCGTATGAGCGTGCGATGCGATCGAAGCGGCAACCGTACTTCAAACACCGCATTGCCCGGTCGAATGGCGGTGGGAGGGGGGG
>NW_011948430.1:5584215-5602905 GCF_000503995.2 Ceratosolen solmsi marchali
TGGGGGGGGGGGGGGGGGGAGGTGGGGGGGGTTTTTGGTGGGGGGGGGGGGGGGGGGATCGTTGAAAATAACGCGGCTTGAGATTCTTTCAAAATTTCCCTTTAAATTCGCGATGCTGAGAAGGACATGAAATTAAATGTATTTCATGCTGCATTGATGGAAAGTGATATTGATAGAATGCGAGTTTTTACATGACCTGACGAATAAAACCACTGGAAAATTTATGAGCATAAGCAGACTGTTTGTGACAATTACATACGCATCATGAAAAACAACAGTTTCTCTTAACTTTTTTTTTTCATAAAACGTCAAATATAAGAATTAATCCGTATGTTATTCTACGCTCTTATGCGCTTAAACCACATGCTTTTCAATATCGCTTTTCATTCAAATTCGTACAATCGAAAGTTTTCCCGGTATTGAGAATTAATTGGGATTTGAAAAGCATTCTATACACATTGAGAAATCTTAAAAATCATTGTTTCATGCAGATTCAAGGTCTCTTTACTATTTATTTATGGGATTAAAGATACATTCGAATGAAATATGTAATTTTCACTTCGTTGAATCTCGATTTTAATATATAATTTTCTTATTGTATTTCTACGGAGCTTCGTGGCTATCTTATTTATTTGATTTTCATTGTGGATGCAGAAGGACACTTGCCAAAAGGAGCAGCCTACTTGGATGATAATGATCATTTCGTTTCTAACAAAAGTGATGATAAGCCGCTGTTGAGCTCTGTTGATTCTTGTAAGTATTTCATCCGTTTATAATACTTTTTGTCGTAGAAAAAGCATAATAATCAAAGACTCGTTTCAGTCTTCGTTATTATTTACTTACTTTTCTAAAATCACGCATAAGCAAAGAACGACGTCTCATTTGCTTCGCATACATAAATACAAACATACGCACCCATGCATCCACGCACGTAGCCATGAGCGCCTCGTATCCATATAGACACGTATAGTTGCGTATGCGCGCGCGCGCGTGCGTGAATACGTGTAAGCGTGTACGTTATCATTTATCATTTAGAAAATATTATTGTGCGATCACTTCGTGCACAATGAAAAAAATACAAAAACCTCTGTGATGGCATGTATTCTTAAACTTATTGAAAATTCGAGCAGTCTATTCATTGAAGAAGGACTACGAGAGCGAGCAGGAGACGGACAATTTTCCGACACAGAAGGTAGCTGATCCTGTCTTCCGTAAATACGAGGGTATTGGTCCGACAACTAGAGGTGGGATACCCATCGTTTTGAGATCTGTAAGTGATCGATTGGTCGGCTGAGGCGTCCGAAAGACACCTGAATTTAACCATTGAAGCGAAATACTGTTGTACCGCATACCATACATAAGCCGATTCGAGTATTAATTATGAATTCTGCGTATATTTTGAAGAAAATTTGTAAATTAAGTACGTTTTTACGTACGTTACTCTGGAATCTATGAATTTTTTAAATTTTATTTTAATTGATTGCAATCTTAAAGACGATGTTGGATACTGGAGAGGAAATAATTTAACGTATCGGTAAATAATATGGTGGATCAACTTTTATCATTATGATATCGTATCGATTAATTAAAGAAAATTAAAATTTTAATTTACTCTTTTGTCCTTTCTTTTGGCAGATGAATTTTTATGTGAATAAAAAACATATTGTATTAATGGATTAACTTCGAATTAGCTTAAAATAAGGAAATATTGTCTAAAATATTTCATTGGTATTATTTACACACACACACACACACACACACACACACACACATACATACATACATATATATATATATATTTAAATATATTTGAAAAATATAATAGAAGTATATCTATAATTTATTGTATCAATTTATTCGAACGTTGAACCTAGTGACAATATTCCCTTAAAAATACCTTTTTTTTTTTGTTTCTTTTTTTTTCTTCTCATTTTTAACAATCTAATTAACGCTCGTATTAAAGGTGAAAAAATGCATCATTAGAATTATGAATGAATTGAATACGAAAATCATGTAATTCTTGCAGGAAGTCAAAGAAAACAACCAAGCAAAGTGGTACAAGCAAATGTATGATTCTCTTCATCGCGCTCCCAAAAACGGTTAGTTTTCTCGTTTGACAAATAGTTAAAGTTGACATTATAAAGATGGCTAATTATCCACATATTGAACATTATGAAATAAATTTGATGTAAGGAAATATTTCACATTTCCAGACGACTACGTAACCATCCGCTACAAGCCGCATCGAGGTGATTATTTTTACACTTGGATTATAGAAAAAACATTGTAAATTTTCTGTTATGAAATAACAGAGTTGTGCGATTTATTAATTATATTAACTTGCCTGCTAATACCATATTTTTAGCTTCACTAATCGCTGTCTTTGTATCGCAATCCATTTCAGCTCTACATCAAATTATCCTCATTTTTGTTTATACACACACACACGCACGCACGCACGCACACACACACACACACACACACACACACACACACACATAGATGAAAAGTGTTTTTTTTTCACCAGCAGCATTTTCTTTTATATTATGTATTAATATGATTTAATTATCATTATTATATTAAAAATTGCATATTCAAAACAAGCGGATGCCGAGTAAACGATAATATTTTATTCTAGTAGAACGCAAACGCGTGGATGTGATAGTACACAACGATAAAGTAACATTTGTCAGAGAAATACGATGAATTATATGCGTATTGTATATGCTTACGGGCAGACAAACAGCAAGCGAAAAAGAAATAGCAAAAATAATCTTCTCTCGAAACTCACCCATACTAAGCCATACCCTATTTGTCAAAATAATAATAATTTATATATAGTTACATAATAACCGCCTTTACATGCGCTTATTTATGAAATAAATATTGTATTTAATTCGGAGTAAATCTAATATTTTTATTTATATTGCATTATTTCACAATTGTTCCTATCAAATTCCGCTTAATCTATCATAATTAATAAGAGTATGCTTTTACAGTGATGAAAGAAACTTATGCTTTGGCGATATGCAAGGCTGGCTGCAATAAAAACAAATAAAAATCCTCGGTAACGCGGTAAATGTTTTAAACATTTACCTATCTGCTATATTACTAAATATAACCCGCAATCGAAAGATCGAGAGAGTGTTGCATTATTTTTCAGCTTAACTCAGTCTAATAAGCCACTAATCCCTGTCATTGTACGTGTTTTACAGGCTCGAGAACCGGCTACAGCGGTACATCGAGTGGATATCTGAGCGAACCGGAACCTCGTAGCTATTCCGAGAGATCCTGTACCCTTGACAATCGCCGGCACAGGCAGCGCAACAAGGAAAATGATTTCTCTACGTGTACTTTGCCTAGGCCGTAAGTAACTGATCCCTTTAATAATTATCTCCCTACTGGGATATATATTTTAACAATTTTTAATGACAAATATATGTTTTACATTTGCGACATAGTGATAGTGATAATTAGTAGATAAAATAACAAAAGGAAGAAAAAATGTATTTTTGGTATTCTTGCTTTGATGAAACTATAATTCACCTAAATTATCCCCATAAATGCTAAAAATTTCGCCATTATAATAACAAAGTATACGCTGATAAAGTTGTTTTTTGTTCTTTTTTTGTTTTGTTTTTTTGTGTTTTTTTGCATTTCGTTGTTTAAATTTTGATAAATTTCTTATTAATTCGTTGACAATAATGTTTAGAAGCGGACGGATAGATGGTCATTATTCTCCAGAAACGTATCATCTTCAGCCGGGTAGAATAGAAGATTACGTCCCGGGAAATTGCTCGATTCAAGAAAAGGAATCCAAAGAGGTATTTGCTTATTCGCTAACATTTACATTTGTAACTGCAATGAATGAAACTGTAACAGGCAAATTCATCATACCCCATCGTCTCAATTTGCCGACGCGTAATGCTTACTGTACAAACCAATCCCACCCCCAAAGTACTTTCCACAATCAAGCGAGTATTGTGTCATAGATAAATTGAATATTAGCTTGTTAAGGCAATGTAACAATTAAAGTACGAAAGTATCCTGCACAGTCGTAAAACCAGTTCCAATTGTAAAATTAAATTACGATGCTTCTGAGAAAGCAAGCATTAGCGGGGGCGGAGGCGGCTGCGGCGGCGGCGGCGGCATCGTTCATTAAGCAAATTTCATGCATAACGCGATTCCTGTAAAATACATGATCATAGTAGCAACTACTACGATTAGATTTTCATGTTCTATATAATACGTGAAAATAGCAAATTGTACATGGTGAATTCATTCATTACAGCTCTACCAAATATCTGTAATAAGATTAGGATTAGGCAAGTGAAAATCGTGTATTTACACGACTTTATATCACTTTTCACTTTTCACACAAACAAAGATAATAAATATTCATTTTCTATATAAATTAAATGTTTTTTTTTTTTATTTTTTTATTTCATTTATTTATTTTTTTTTATAGCTTCACGTCAAAACAAGTGTTTAATTGCACAATATTTTTGTGATAAAAATTTTTTTTCATAGCGTTTTTTTACTCATCACATAATAGTTGCTGTAATCACATTAAATGTTGGAGTAATGAAAAAAATTTCGTATGTAACAATTTAAATCATGTTAATTTTACGCTATAAAATTTGATAATAAAATTTTAATGATAAAATATATAACCACTTAAATTAGTAAAAGTACTTGTATAAATTTAAAATTTCAATATTTAGTAAAATATCGTTTAATAAAAAGCGTAAATAATATTATGCTTAAAATTATTTGGTAATGCTTTTATCAATTAAGAAATAAAAATTATTTATAAATACAACCCATTGAAATTTAAATGAAAATATTTGAAGCTCTTATTTTTCATTACAAGCTTCTCTTTTCAAATTGTCTTATCGTTATTTTGAATAACAACGTCTTTAATCAATAATGTAGGATTAAACGTTATTCAATAATAGTTGCTTCGCAATGAAAACTTGAACATATTTCAAATTCCTATCACGATAATCATATATGACAGTTTGCAATGGCTTTTCTTCCAGCCGACGTCTGATCTCACTTGGGCGAAGCGGAAGGTAACGATAATCCGACCATTACAAATATGCATATATCGTAACTATTTTAAGCAATATTTCTGTTCTCACCTCTGATATCGTGTCGTTATGCAAAAAGTCACTTTATTATCACAAGGGAAAATAAATACATTCTACGAGCAACCAAACTTTACTTAATATTTGTTCCGATTCAAGTCCAATCTGGACATTAATTTTCCATTTATTACTACTATTATGATACTTATGCTTTAGCAATTAAACGTGAAAAAATGGTTTTGCTGCACAATTCATTTAATATTTTTATATTAGCTTATGTAGATACGCTTACTAAATATACTCTAAACGTTCAATTTTTTTTTTCTTTAAGCAGATGTCATCTGATTTTTGTATGATAAAAAAAAATCGTTATATTTTTTTTCATTGCGAGAAATATCGCAAATGGGCTGTGTATTTTAATCGATGACCTCTACTCATTTTTATTTACAATTGCAATTTGACTACCTTATTATTGTTTAACTCTTAACATAATGTAGATAGATATGATGCTTAGTATAATGCATTGTTTTAATCATTTTTTTCTAGTGGTGGGACGAGGTCATGGACATATTTGATGGGGTATGCAACTTTTTTTTTTTCTCAAAAAATGCAATTACTTAAAGATAAAAGACGTTTACGGGAAAACGATCTCGCATGTTTACTTTATCTTCGCAGTTTTTAATTCTATTAACCAATGCACAATTTTATGTACACTAACAAGTTAAATCTGTCATAGGCTATTATTTATAAAAATACTGCGAAGATTAGTATGGCAATGATATTTAAACTTCTGTTCAACTGAAAATAATAACTTTGAAAGATAAAGTAAATATTTATTTCTATTTAAATGTCAAAATGATTTAAAGTTTATTCTGAACAAAGCTGAAACGTAGCCTGTACGGTAATTGCATTTGTATTTTGCCGTGAGATGAAATATTTCTAATGAATGAAATATAGTATGTGAGTAAAAATAACTCGACTATGTAGACTAGTTTACTTTTGCTAATAATATTTAAAATAGCAATATCTAATCAATGAAAGTCCCTGAAATCTTTGGATTTTCAAGGTATTAAAAAAATATAGTATACGATCATTTGCAAATGTATAATTAATGTTTTTAATGAAAATGCAAAATTTTGTTATTGTCAAATGGACAGCATCTAATATCTTTCATAGATATTTTAAAGAGCAATTAATCAGCAATTTACAGCCAAGGAAATGTTCCAATTTTGAATTTGTGAATAATCGTATTTTAAAATTAAAGTAAAAAAATCTTATCAAAACGTAGTAATTGCATCGATTAAAAAATTGTAATTTGATAATTTAATAGAAATGACTATTTACTGTAAGCTTTTTATTTAATAATTTAATATACACCTTCGGTCAATGAAATTCTGTATTTATGATTTTACAATATTCTAATAATAAGTCTCAATCTGGATAAGTAAATTAAAAAAGTATCGTATATACCCTATTCTTTATGTAAAATACAACAACAATAAAAAAAAACAAAAAAAAAAACAAATAAATAAATAAATAAATAAAAATGACGAAAACGATTTGAGAAACAACATATTCTCGAATGATAAAAACGTAGATTTTTCCTTGTAGTATTTTATATAAAACAGATGATAAATCGTGTGCCCTTGTGTACCTTATATATCGTTAAACCTGCACGACACGTGCGACTCACACTCTATGTGCCTCCTCTTCACATACACACACACACACACACACATACGCACATACGCACTCTCTCTCTCTCTCTCTCTCTCTCTCTCTCTCTCTTTCATCCCCAAATCTCACTCTTTATTTTTCTTGATGAGGCCTTGAGACACTCCTGCCCCACCTTATCACCCATATCCAAAAACAAAACAAAAGACAACGCAAACACGCAAAAATGAGACGGCAGTGGCTGGACGAGATCGAAGATCTACAGGATAGCATCGAGGGGTTGCCGTCGATGGAGAACCAAGAGCATACGTCTACCGGGAGCAGTGGAGGCAGCGGTGGCCGTAGAGCCAATAGCGGCAGTCATCATGGACGGGACGGTGCTTGCAGGCCGACGGGAACGAGATCATTACGCGGGTCCTCGGCCCAAGGTCGTCTCTACCCACGAAGCCGCCCCAACGGTGACATCCGACGGGACCTGGAGCTCAACGAGGAACAGCAGCGACTTCGGCAGTCACGGCTCCTCGAGAGCCTCTTTGAGCTGGCGGCCGGGGGTACGAGGCCCCGCAGTGGCTCCACCGGCGACTCCGAGCGGCGCTTAATAAGGCCTCTCGGGGACTGGACCTCGCGAGGTCACCGACATCATCAGACACCCAGGCAGAATCACCCGGCCGTGCTGTCATCCTCCGCTTCCTCCTCCTCCTCGGTCACCAATTCGTCTTCTAACGGCACGAGCAATCACGCCGCGATAGCGCCCTCCTCGTCTTCACTTCTGGTTAGAGATCGTATTGCACATCGCCCTCTCTCTCTCTCTCTCTCTCTCTCTCTCTCTCTCTCTCTCTCTCTCCGTCCCGTCCTGCACTCTTATGCATCAGCCTTGACATACGACTTTTCTTCTTCTCTGTGTCTACATAGCTCTTTTATTCTCGATTATATCTTTTCTTGCTCGATTGTGCACGATATCCGACGAGAGATGATCCATCTACGGTATTATCGTGTAACTTTAAATTTCTCACATTGTTGTCCGGTTATTGTATTTATTTTCGTAGATTTAACTCTTTGAAAAACGATGATAAACTCCATCACATATTTTATTTACCATTTCCTTGCAAAAATTGTAACTTATTTTAGTCTTTTGCATTATTTACAAAATCATCGTGCATACAGCGTTATAAAATGATTACGAGTAGACATAAATGATTTTCTAATTTGTAAATGTCATTATCTTACTTGTATATTAAATATTAATCAATTGCCGTAGTCGAGGACTTTGGCATATTTAAGCCTTGTGCAACATAACATTTGTACAAATTTATTATGTCTTATGAGGTTCTGCGATATTTACGTTTTTCTTTCGTTTGTTTGTACTTTCTTAGCGTTACCGTAATGAGAATATTCAAAGCTTATCTGTTTTTATCATTGATATTTACAATCTATAATGCGTAAATACTTATGTACTTAGTTTATCCAAAAACTAAAAATATAATGTTTTATGTTTTTTTTATTTATTTATTTAGTTTTGTTTTTTTTTGTTTTTTTTTTTTTTTTTACAAACTAAGCCTATAGAAGATATTTGCATCTATATGTATTATATAATGATAGAAATAATTTCAATTTTGATCAATTTTTGGCATACATCGTTCACCACTTTATACGATTAATATTACACAATACGCTGATAATCATCAACAGTCATTCGTTTACAAATGCATTTTTTTTTTTTTTTTTTTTTTTTTGAACAAACAATTATTAATTATATAAGAATTATACAACGCAAACCTCGTCCACGTCTCTACTTTAATTAATGATTATATTTGTTATAATTTAATATTATGTAATAAGTATAACCATTTATTATTATTGTATATTATAATTTTTAGCGAAGTTTATTCATTTTTGTCAAAATTAAGAGTATAGTTGATAATATTCTCGTCAACAGGCTTACATCTTACAATACAACCAACTCATCATACAAAACAAAAAAACAATTAAAAATAACTCAAAACACAAGCGATTCGTCATATACATTCGTACCGTAGTTTACGTAATGTGTTGAAATTATATGTCCTGAAATTATTTATTATTAATAGTTATTGCTCTCATCGAGGACAATAAAGATTGTTGTATTCTATGTTATCGATTTATTTGTGTACATTTATACAGGTATCTTACTAACATGCACGCTCTTACAGAAAAACTACAACAGTTTCCACAAGAATGCAGCATGATTTCATTTTTCATGAACACATCAGCAACACATGTTTGTAGAACGAAATTTCTCCTAAACATAAATTTTTAGTTAGAGCCACGAACGTTTTCGGGAATTATTGAACAAAATTTTATAAGTACGTGGTAATATCGAAAATAATTTCACAATTTCTAATGAAATCGATAATTTACTACAAAGAAATTAATTCTCAATGGAAATGCATGCGGACTCGTAATGAAACTTAAAATACAAAATTTTGCTGCTTATTATTTGAACTATTATTCACTATTCGACAGCTCATCTACAAATGACGTTTTGCAATTAATGTCCATACAATTATTAATGAGACACTTTACAAGATGACACGTTCAAACAGCATTCTCAAAATACTTTTATCGCTTCAAGGTCGCGATTTAATTATGACCGTTTAACGATTTAAACGATCGTGCACGTTTATTAGCATGTACTATTAATGTTATAATTAATAGGAAATTTCCTCCAAATGTAGTATTTTTATTAATGTTTATATTAATTTTACAGCCATTCGAACAGCCCAACATACATTCGCCTAAGTCTTATATGACTCAGTAAGTAATGATCTATTAATTAAATCAATTAATTTGAATTCGAGACTAGTGTGAGTTTAAATAAATTTGCAATCTAAATTAATGTTAACGCTATCGCGTATTCTATGAAAGATTCGAGCCTGTAAAACATTCGAGCTACTTAAGGACTTTTGTATCTGCTAAGCTACCCAAAATAATGTTTAATTCAGGCAAAGAGCCATTGAATAACGAAACATCGACAGAACGAAACATTGAGCTTGATCATCAAGTTCTTGAAAATTCGACGAGCTAGTATTTTAAATTCATTCTAGTCGCTTAAGCTATTGCTTAACTAGTCCACTCAAACTAATCGAGTATTAATATTGTTCCTAGTGCATTGAAGGAGTCTGGCTACGAAAGTGACTCGACGCTCGTATTCCGTCGACGCGAAGATGCTAGTCCACTGAGTCCTCTTGAACAGAGGATAGCGTACAAAACCGTTCAGAAAGGTGGCGACGTTCCTCTTCATGGTCTTCGTAAACCGGCTCCGGAGCGTCCCAAAGGTAAGTTTATTATGTTCTCCAAAACTTGAAGACTTTCATTTATATATTTGACTAGTACAAAGGCTATTTTATTCTTTTATTAATATACATTTAGACTATTGACGATCGTACATTATATTGCGATTATTACATTATAATAGTCGCGTATGTCTTATATCAAGTATATTGTATACTTTTTATCTGAATGTATGATTGATAAGGGAAATAATCGTTCTATCGAGCTCATTTATGTCTGAATAACTTTTTTTTGTATTGCATTACGTAATAAGGTGACAGCGATCTAACTAATCTAGCATGATTCCAGAATGGGAAAAAGTTAGAGTAGCTTATAATGATATCATAGTTTCATTTCCACATTAAATATATTTATTACCGCTTCGGTAGATAATATTATTATTCATTGGTTTAAAATATAAAGAAGGCATGAAAATGGCTTTATACTTTTTTTTCTCCTGTTTTTTTTTTTTATTTTTACTTATTTATGTTTTCTTTTTCACATAAAGCTGATTTTTCTAAATTGTTGCACCTTTTTTAAAAGCACATTTTATTTTCTTACTGCATTTAGTTGCAAAATAATATTTCATTATTCGTAGTTATTATAGCGTAGAAACGAGCTTTTTTTTCTTATCATTGGTAAGATATATTTTTATTTTTAATAGCTTATAGCTTGCCAAACGATAGAGATAATCTGCTGCAGTTTTTATTTATTTATTTTTTTCTATATTATTTTATTATTTTGATATTGCTCGACTGATATTCATCCAGCACAAATCTTCTTTTTTTTTTTTTTCAAGTAAAATGGTCTTTTAATTATTCCTTGATATTTAGACAAATATTTATTTTACTATCATTAACATGATCTGAAAGTAAAATAAAATTGGGAAATTATATTATCAAGGGATATTTTTCTTATCGGCGGTAACCTGTTTTATACATAAAGTAAAATTTCATTGTTTTCTGAAAAAAGGTTTCGTAGAATAAGAAAAATTTTAAATGACTTATTTTATTACGATCTTACACTCTATCAATATCGGTACGCCTACTATTTTGCAGATCTACTGCGATACCACATTTTTTATTCTATTAATTTCGTGTTTGCACCTTTTAATGGCACCAGAGATATCAGTGCAAGTGCTGCATTCACGACACACGTACATTCACCTGGTCAATAAAAGAAAAAAAAAGTTAAACAGAAGTATGGAGCAGTGCACGCTTGTACTACTTCCGGAACAATGAACAGTCATCTATCAATTCGACTACACTTTATTCTTGACCACGAGATCTTGGTAACAGGGAAAGTGGTGATCTTACGGATTGGCTTCACTCTACTACTCTCATAAAAAAAAAAAAAAAACAAAAAAAAAAACCCCCGAGCTCCGCCATCATTTTGTATAACGGAGGTCGAAAACTTGTCTAAACTCTGTCCACAGACGACACCGAGATCGAGTACTTTCCGATCTCGCCAACACTGACGAGGATTCGCATTCATAGGAAGGGCAGCAGCTATAGTTCGACTACAACCTCACCAGTATCGTCGACTTCGTCGATGAACGTCTCGCGGATTCCCGTCATTTCTATGGCGTCATCGGCATCGAAACAATCTCAAATATCCGCATCAAAAATTAAGAAAAACTGTTTGTCATTTAGGAAAAATATCATCACGGATACGTCAAGCTATTGTTTGAGTAGCCCGATACCTTCTCCACCCAAGAGAAAGTCTTCTCGCAATAATCGAACCCTTAAATTATATTCAAATTCTAGTAAGTTGGTGGAAACGTCGCAGAATCATCATACTAGGCACGAGCAGTGTTTTACAAAAATACCTTTGTTAAAGGATAAGTTGAACACAAACTTGAAGAAACAAAGGAAAGATAGGGAGGAATTGCAAAAGCAAAAATCCATTAGATCGTCATCGATTAGTCCTGTATCGTTATCGAAACGGTCATCTTGCAGTGCTTCGCCCATCTCTCGAAGTAGAAGACCAGCGGCTTGTTTATCCACGAATTCTTGGGATTCCGATGACATAATAGTAAATCGAGCAGCGACTAGAATTTCTTATTCATCGAGTCCCACTTCCAAATCGCCAAAAATTACAGTGGCAAAGGCATCGACTGCGATTAAGCCGACCGTTGACAGAATATCCAATTCATCAAAGGATTTACGAAAAGTTGGCAGAGTTTGTCAACACGTATCACGAATAACGGCGACGAATTCGGCGATAAAAAAAGAACTTAAAGTACGCAGAACTAAGAGAGAACAAGAAGAATCTTGTAAGAGGCTTAGTAGATCAACGGCTGATTTGATATCACCTGTTCAGGTTCGCAGAATCATTCAAAGGCAAAGAGAACAGGAAAAACAATTAAAAACTATAACAACGTTTAAGGCGTTTCCAGTGTCGGTAATAAAACATACGCCAATGCCATTGGCATCATTAAATAAAAATAATAGCTTAAAATTCAAGGATAAATCGTTAAAGGTGAACGTAGCCAATACTACAAGAGGACGAGAAATTGTTAAAAAACCAAGAGGAGCTGAGCAATTGTCGACACCAAATCCTCAAAAGCAAATGAATTGCGTATCGGATAGAGAGTGCGATTTGAAAAGGAAAAAAATTAGAGATAAAATTCTATCGAACAGAAAAACGGAATCCAAACAAGTGAATTCGAATGAACATCGAGCTGTCAAAGAATTAGTAAGAGATCAAGCATTTGTGATGAGAAGTAAAAGTAGAAGAATTTGTAAAGACTCGAATAAGACGAATTCCGGTCATGTTGAAATTAGCGAACGAATGACAAGATCGGAAATCCTAACACCCACATTAACCGTAGATCTTTTACGGCAGCATCAAGAGGCAACAATGTCCGACTCTTTCTTTCAGCATCTCTTTCTCAGAGACATTTTTCTGACTTCTTCGCAAACAAATCCACTTCGCAAATCATCCGTACTCGATCGTGCCCGTATGTTCCAAGAAATTGATTACAATGATAATTATAAGTCCGAGCCATCGTTAAAATCTCTTAATATATATCTCTCTCATAAGCGGCCAGTTTCGAATTCACGATTTCGGAATTGGGAGCGTGAAAGTCTATCTTCGAGGAGCTCCAGTCCGTTTACCTATAGATTTAATAAATTTGACAGTTTATTAAGAGTCGATGAGTTTGGATCGTCAGGTTCTTTACGCGGAAGAAGTCCCGATTTGACTCGTGAATGTCCAAAAGAAAGAAGTCTCAGTGAGCCTCCGATGAAAAGCTTGACAGATCATTCCGAAATACGTATTCATCCAACTCCGATTCGTCCTACGGCCAGATCACCATCAACTCGAAAAATTCAGATACGCCGACAGGATAATTCGGATAATTTCAGCGAGACTGCGATAAAAAAGTCGAGAGCTAAGAGTGCCAGCGAGGTTAATTATACGTGCGATTATAAAGAAAATTTAGGATCTAATGTAGCCTTATTGAGAAGTACGAGCTCACTGATGAATTTCCCAATAGATCGCGAGGATTATCAGCATTATATATTGGAGAAACTTCGTTCGAGGCGAAAATCCAAACGATACAAAGATTTGTATGATTTTTACGCAAGTTTGGAAAGAATAAAGAAACTTGAGGAAACGACCTCGAGCGGAGAGGCCCGACCGAGATTGAAAAATGAGGAAATTATTGATTACGAGCGTTGGAAGGAAATTAGAACTAAGGAAAAGGCAGAGGATGAATTGAAGAATCTTTACAATAAATTACAAATAATTCAAAGAGAAAAGGATTTTCTCTTTTCCACTCGAGATATTGGGCGTTACAAGTGGCGCGGCGATTCGAGTTTGCGATGCAAAGAGAGATCGGTAGAGAATATTCGAGAACAATTTCGTAAATTGGAAAATGAAGAGAGCGAGCTGGAAGCATTAAGGCAACGGGAAATCGCCTCTAAAAAGGATACATACAAGCCATTATGGCGGGGTAATTCGGTAGTAAATGTAGCAAATATAATGGCGAGAAAAGCAGCGGAAAAGGCAGATTTTGATAGAACATCGATTCAAGCGTCGCTTCAAAGAAGTCTTGGGGGGAGTAATAAATTTTGGAGCAGTTTGACAATCGAACAAGTAACAGCTTTGAAAAATCAGCTGAACGATATATATGGAAACGATCCGATAAATACGAAGCGCAAAATCATCCCAAAACGTTCGGATTCGCTCAACAGCGTTACAAGAATTTCTAAAACTAATTGCATTTCAGGGGCGCGAAGGGACGATTATAGCGAAGAAATAACGATACATCCTAAACAACAGAAAATCGATACTATCGTAGCGAATGGCGAAAAATCGAGCCTGTCCGTGTCGGAATTTGAAATTATCGTCCCAAAGGGAAGGAAGGATGCGTCACCTGATAATAGCTTAGGACTTCATGTTAGATGTCACTCGATGATCGCATCCGATCACTTAAAGCGTAGCGATGACATCGATTTAATGCAGAGACGCAGCAGATCCATAAGCCGAGTGTCGAGTTTAGAGAGATCTCAATCGGATCGCATTCGAAAATCATCGCCAATGAGCGAAGTCGAAAAGAAAAGGCTTTCCCTCACTTTAGGTAAAGAGATGCTCGAAAAAGTTAATAAAAAATTAACGCCCAACATGACTGGACCACGCGAGACGCGGAGCGCCCAAGCAACTGCTTCGATAAAACAGAAGCCAAGTACAACATCTAAGAGGACGTCGTGTGACAGTCGTGTGTCAATGAGCGAGGACGATACATCAATGTCGAGAGAGCAAATCGATTGCGTTTCACTTCTAACGCCTAATAACGACGGCTCGGGCTCCGAACAGGAGCATCGCGTTGAAAAAGTTATTATTAGCGAATGGTCACGCGCAGCCTCGGGGAGAGAAGGGATCGATCAGATTGACAGTGCTAATGAGAGTTCGGGCATATCTGTGCGCACAGTCGTACATCATTCGCCAAAGAAAAATTCACTCGACCAAGATTTAGAGAGGGAGAATAAGATAGCCAAGTACTCGCAGCTACCGTGCAAGCTCTCCTACTCCCAAAGTCTCGCCGACTTGAAAGAGCTTTTCGGAGAAAGCACTAGCGCAAGATATCGAGCTACTTCCCCGTATAAATCGCGAACGCGATCTGCCTCTCCTATTACTAAAGCGGAACGAATGACCACCAATCGGAATGATAAAGAGAGGAGCACCTCCGCCTCACCGGATGTAGTAGCCAGCACGCGAAGCTCAATGCGCTCGTGTCCGAGGAGCCGTGACCGTGACTATCTGCGTCCCCGCAGTGTCAGTCCATATCGCGTCTCGTCACCCGCGGCTCACTACGACTCGTCCGGGAGCTTGGAAAGCCTTTGGCAACGTGGCAATTCCCCCGATCCTGAAAAGTATTGGCGAACGTATCTGAAAGTCGTACGTGACGGCTCGGTGCGACGTTTGCGGGCGAAATTCGAGAGCTTGGAGGATCTCTCGCGAGCGGGCTGTCGCAAATTAGCAGTGGCACCCAAGAGGTTTCAAAGCGATCCCGAGTTAGCTCGAAATCTGCTGAGAAGAGCGACCGATACGAGCAAAAATTATATAAAGCCACAGGAGATACCGGACGTAGCCTGGCTACGTAGGAAATACGAAGGGCCAAGTGTAAAGAAACGCAGAGGAGGCGTGTCACCGATACCCCGGATACCTTGGAGATTAGAGGATCTGATGATGCCACATATTAACGTAATCAGCAAGACTGTCGAGCTCAAAGACTCGGCTCTGCGAAATAGGACAAATTCCGTGAGCCATAAAGAGGAAACTAAGGTGCTGGAATCTCGGCGAGCTGTGAATCGTGTTCGCGAGATGTTCGAGCAGGGCGTAAGCCCCGACTCGAAAACGTCGATTCTCGGCCAAATGTTTACGTCCGCGCCAAACGTTCACGAGCTCCGAGACATCGCGCCTTACTTAGCAGGACGTTGGGTGGCCCACCAATACCCGAGCCGCTACGATAATTCACGATCGCTCTCCTCGCCACCGGATCTCTCGCGCAAGTCGAAAAGTTCAACCCAAGCGGCCAGGACGTCGATAACCCCTCCAATTAGGAAAAAGCGACTGGCGAGCTCGGAAAAGACTCTGACGTTACCAACGCGACCAAGGACACCGGTATCGATTCTTAAGCAATCGCAGCCCAACGATGCCTTTGCCAATCAGCCGTTCGATCCGAGCAAACATCGTCCCAGCTTTAGGTATCAGCCACCTCCGCCGCCTCTACCCGTTCCACCCCCGCCGAAACTGAAATACAAAAGTAGAGCTTGGTGCCCGCCATTACCGACCTACAGCGCCAGACCAACGGTCGTCACCTTCCAAGGTCCGCTCACAAGGCCTAGAAACGCCTAATCAAGCATTTACGATCTTTCTAAAGAAACGCGCGCACGTCTATATACAAACATTTACTTATATATATATATATATATATATATATATATATATATATATATATATATAATATTTATGTATATATAAAAAAATTTTTTATAAAACTTATATATATATATATATATATATATATATATATATATATATATTCGTATGCGTATGTATGTACATGTACTGTGCGTGTCCGTGGGCGCGCGTACCTATTATTTATCATTTTTTGTACATTTAACAACGGGTTTTTTTTTTTTTTTTTTTTTTTTTTTAGCTTTCAAATACGTCATTTACAATACTTATGTGATACGCGCACTGGTATAAAACACTGAATATCTGTGATCTTCTAATACGTCGAGTGAAAGTAATACGTACCAATATTGATAGAGAAGAGTTCAGGAAAAAGAAAGAAAGAATAAAAGTTTCGCACAAAAAGAGAGTAGATTGCCAAGCGAGCGAAGCCTTTGATAATTCACATAAAACAACATTTAAAGCTTGGCATTTGAACATCGGCGATCATCGCATTGAGCAATACAGTGGTTCACTTATAGTTTTTTCTTTTTTGTTTCTTTTTTCGCTCATCCATGTAGAGTACATGAATGCACCGCCACCACCACCGCCAAAAGCCCAACACTACAGAGGCGAACGCCAAGGTAAATTCTCTCCCATCTCCATCAATTAATCAACAGTATTTTATATTTTTCATTATTTGATATAACTTACCGTTTGTAGCTTATATACATATAGTTTATCGCAACTGTAATATTTCCTTAATGTTTTAATGTAACAATTTTTAGTCCACATTACAAAATCATTCGATATAAAAGCATTAGTTTACCGATTTGAAGATATTTGTATGCATACTAGCTTACCTTAGTAAATCTTTTATAATGATAATGTTAAAATTAGCAGGTATATCACAATAGTTTAATTGCATTATAAATTGGGAAAAGTGCTTGAGAAAAAGCAATCAATTAATGTTTTGAATTTTCAGCTAACTTGACGTAACTTATAATCTCAATCGCAACATACTATACATACGTCAACATAATAGATAAAAAAAAAAAATCGAACAATCGCCAATCATAAAAATCACTTATAAGCTTCAAAATTTTTAATCTATTGTGTATGTGTGAGAGAGTGCGCGGTAACTAAAATACATGCGCATACGTACACGATGCATGCAATAAGGCGATCGATTGCATTCTGCGTACACGTCTTCCCGGCTACGTATACCTCGCTGAACGCTTGCTGTGCATTGCCTTCCTCTCATACCCCCTCCCCCTCACCTTTCAACAATACTGATTGCCCCTGTATTATGTGTATAGACACGAAGCTCGGTAATTAACCAAAGACCTAATTCTTATCCTTTGTGCGAGTACCCCAAGCGTTCTCCCCCTCGTCCTCCTCCTCCTCCTCCACCTTCTCCTTCTCCTACTCCATTCAATATTTATATAATACAATAAAGCACTTTTTTTTGTTTTATTTTTACATTACCCCTTTTGTGCTCCATTGCTCGTACTACTGCCGGCAAAATTTTCATTAATCTCCGGGAGAATAAAGAGCGACGGCGCCTAGTGGAAATTCAAAATTAGATGGAGGATAGTCAATATGGGCCGTCAATAAAAAAAAGGCAGCACCACCCATTCACGCTCTCTAAATTTTATAAAGATAGGTTAAAACTTTCATCCTATTTATAAAAAATCGAGGGAAATAAATTTTCGACAGCAACACGCGCGCGCGCACACGCACACGCACGTACAAATGCTCGAAAACGTGCACATCCCTATGTAGATACGTAAATATAAGAATTACTTCAACTATGACATTTATTTCCTACATTTATCGGTGTTGGTAATCCATACTAATAAATTCGATTAGAAAAAATTCTGCCTACATTTGCCGGGATGTTTCATAAAGATCAAAAGGTTTATAAAGAACATTAATCGTATTGTTTAATCGTGTATAATACGTTATTTCGTATTTTCGCTAGAGTGAGAGAGAGAGAGAGAGAGAGAGAGAGAGAGAGAGAGAGAGAGAGAGAGCACACACACATGGATTTGATACGAACTCTATATGAGGTCGTCGCAAGTGCGTTGATCCCGCTCAGTACCACATTAACTCGATACTGTTTTCTATCTCCCCCTGTCTTTCTCTTCTTTCTGGGTTCTTACTATTCTATTCTCAGTCTCTCTCTCTCTCTCTCTCTCTCTCTCTCTCTCTC
>NW_011949271.1:0-281 GCF_000503995.2 Ceratosolen solmsi marchali
TGACCTAAGAGCCCGATCCTTCTCAATTTTTTTCGCTATGTAGGGGACAGTGCAGTGTGCAAATAGCATATTGTACGAGTGATTTCAGTCATAAACTTTCGAATATTATAAGGTATTATTATATGGTTTTGGCTAAAAATACTCGTGACCTAAGAGCATAGGGTTTGTGCGACGAATACTGGCGACCGAATAGCCCGATCCTGCTCAAATTTTTTCGCCATGTAGGGGACAGTACAGTCTGCAAACAGCATATAGTGCGAGTGATTTCAGTCATAAACTTC
>NW_011949271.1:518-756 GCF_000503995.2 Ceratosolen solmsi marchali
CGAGTGATTTCAGTCATAAACTTCCGAATATTTTAAGGTAACAGCATAGGATTTGTGCGACGAATACTGGCGACCGAATAGACGGATCGTCCCCAAAATTTGTGCTGAGATAGGGGACATGGCAGGCTGCAAATAGCAGAAAGTGCGAGTGATTTCAGTCATATACTTCCGAATATTTTGAGGTATTATTATATCGTTTTGGCTAAAAATACTCGTGACCTAACAGCATAGGCTTTGT
>NW_011950509.1:0-233 GCF_000503995.2 Ceratosolen solmsi marchali
TTGCAGCCTACACTGTCCACTACATGGCTAAAAAATTTGGGAGCGATCGGGCTCTTAGATCGCCAGTATTTATCGCACACATCCTATGCTTTTACCATAAAATAGTCGGAAGTTTATGCCTAAAATCACTCGCACTTTATGCTATTTGCAGCCTGCACTCTCCCCTACATGGCGAAAAAATTTTGGAAGCATCGGGCTCTTAGATCGCCAGTATTTGTAGGCAAAACCATATA
>NW_011949602.1:0-589 GCF_000503995.2 Ceratosolen solmsi marchali
AGTGGCTACAAATATCCTAAAGTACGAGTGATTGCAGTCATAACCTTCTGAATAGTTTAAGGTAATAGCTTTTGATTTGGGCAACAAATACTGTCGATCAAATAGACCCATTCGTCCCAATTTCTTTGCACATGTAGAGGACGTAAGTGGCTACAAATATCCTAAAGTACGAGTGATTGCAGTCATAACCTTCTGAATAGTTTAAGGTAATAGCTTTTGATTTGGGCAACAAATACTGTCGATCAAATAGACCCATTCGTCCCAATTTCTTTGCACATGTAGAGGACGTAAGTGGCTACAAATATCCTAAAGTACGAGTGATTGCAGTCATAACCTTCTGAATAGTTTAAGGTAATAGCTTTTGATTTGGGCAACAAATACTGTCGATCAAATAGACCCATTCGTCCCAATTTCTTTGCACATGTAGAGGACGTAAGTGGCTACAAATATCCTAAAGTACGAGTGATTGCAGTCATAACCTTCTGAATAGTTTAAGGTAATAGCTTTTGATTTGGGCAACAAATACTGTCGATCTAAGTCTTTCTGCATGTAGAGGAAATCAGTGGCTTCAAATATCCTAAAGTACGAG
>NW_011948569.1:0-1477 GCF_000503995.2 Ceratosolen solmsi marchali
ATTTGTTGCCCAAATCCTACGCTATTACCTTAAATTTTACAGAAGTTTTTGACTGAAATCACTCGTACTTTAGTATATTTGTAGCCACTAATGTCCTCTACATGTACCAAGAATTTGGAAAGGATCGTGCTATTCGGACGCCAGTATATGTGGCCCAAATCCTATGCTATTACTTTAAATTTAACAGAAGTTTATGACTGAAATCACTCGTACTTTAGGATGTTTGTAGCCAGTGATGTCCTCCACATGTACAAAGAATTTGGGACGGCTCGGTCTATTAGGACGCCAGTATTTATTGCCCAAATCCTATGCTATTACCTTAAATTTTACAGAAGTTTTTGACTGAAATCACTCGTACTTTAGTATATTTGTAGCCACTAATGTCCTCTACATGTACCAAGAATTTGGAAAGGATTCGTGCTATTAGGTCGCCAGTATTTGTTACCCAAATCCTATGCTATTACCATAAATTATTCGGACGTTTATGACTGAAATCACTCGTACCTTAGGATATTTGTAGCCAGTGATGTCCTCCACATGTACAAAAAATTTTGGAGAAATCGGGATATTAGGGCGCCAGTATTTGTTCCCCAAATACTATGCTATTACCTTAAATTTTACAGAAGTTTATGAATGAAATCACTCGTACTTTAGGATATTTGTAGCCAGTGATGTCCTCCACATGTACCAAGAATTTGGGTATGATCGTGCTATTCGGACGCCAGTATTTGTGGCCCAAATCCTATGCTATTACCTTAAATTATCCGGAAGGTTATGACTGAAATCAGTCGTACTTTAAGATATTTGTAGCCACTGATGTCCTCTACTTGTACAAAGAATTTGGGACGGATCGTGCTATTAGGACGCCAGTATTTGTTGCCCATATCCTATGCTATTACCGTAAATTATTCGGAAGTTTATTACTGAAATCACTCGTACTTTAGGATATTTGTAGCCACTGATGTCCTCTACATGTACTAGGAATTTGGGAAGGATCGTGCTATTAGGACGCCAGTATTTGTTGTCCAAATCCTTTGCTATTACCTAAAATTATGCTATTTGCAGCCTGCACTGTCGCCTATCTCGGCACAAATTTTGGGGATTATCCAGCTATTCGGTCGCCAGTATTTGTCGCTAAAACCATATAATATTACCTTAAAATATTCAGAAGTTTATGCCTGAAATCACTCGTACTTTAAGCTATTTGTGGGCTCTACTTTCCCCTACATGGTGAAAGAATTTGGGTAAGATCGGGCTCTCAGGTCGCCAGTATTTGTCGCTAAAACCATATAATATTACCTTAAAATATTCGGAAGTTAATGACTGAAATCACTCGTACTTTAAGCTATTTGTGGCCAGTACTGTTCCGCACATGGCGAAAAAATTTGGGAAAGATCGTGCTCTTAGGTCGCCAGTATTTGTCGCGAAAACCATATAATATTACCTTAAAATATTCGGAAGTTTATGACTGAAATCA
>NW_011948569.1:1526-2910 GCF_000503995.2 Ceratosolen solmsi marchali
CTGAAATCACTCGTACTTTAAGCTATTTGTGGGCTCTACTTTCCCCTACATGGTGAAAGAATTTGGGTAAGATCGGGCTCTCTGGTCGCCAGTATTTGTCGCTAAAACCATATAATATTACCTTAAAATATTCGGAAGCTTATGAGTGAAATCACTCGCAGTTATGATATTTGTGGCCTGTACTGTCCCCTACAGGAAGAAAAAATTTGCGAAGGATCGGGCTCTTCGGTCACGAGTATTTTTCGCCAAAACCAAATACTGGCGACCTATTATCCAGATTCATCCCAAATTCTTTATCGGTGTAGTCGACACTACAGGCTACAAATAGCCTAAAGTACGAGTGATTTCAGTCATTAACTTCCAAATGTTTTATGGTAATAGCATGGGGTTTGGGCGACTAATACTGTCGACCGATTATCCCGATCCTTCTCAAATTTATTGTCCATGTATGGATTAGTACAGGCTACAAATAGCGTAATGTACGAGTGATTTCAGTCGTAAACTTCCTAATAATTTAAGGTAATAGCATGCGATTTGGGCGATTACTACTGGCGACCTAATAGTCCGAGTGTTTCCCAATTAATTGTTCATGTATGGGTCAGTACAGGCTACAAATACCCTAATGTTCGAGTGAATTCAGTCATAAACTTCTGAATAGTTTAAGGTATTAGCATGTGGTTTGGGCGGTTATTACTGACGACCTAATAGCCCGATTCTTCCCAAATTTTTTGTCCGTGTAGTCGACAGTACAGGCTACAAATAGCCTAACGTACGAGTGATTTCAGTCGTAAACTTCCGAATATTTTAAGGTAATAGCATGGGGTTAGGGCGACTAATACTAGCGACCTAATAGCCCGATCGTTCCCAATTTTTTTGTCCATGTATGCATCAGTACAGGCTACAAATAGCCTAACGTACGAGTGATTTCAGTCGTAAACTTCCGAATATTTTAAGGTAATAGCATGGGGTTAGGGTGACAAATACAGGCGACCTAATATCCCGATCGTTCCCAAATTTTTTGTCCATGTATGGGTCAGTACAGGCTACAAGTACCGTAAAGTACGAGTAATTACAATCATAAACTTCAGAATATTTTATGGTAATAATATGGGGTTTGGGTGACAAATACAGGTGACCTATTATCCTGATTGTTCCCAAATTTATTGTTCATGTTTCACGTAATAGCCCGATTCTTCCCAAATTTTTCGTCCGTGTAGTCGACAGTACAGGCTACAAATAGCCTAAAGTACGAGTGATTTCAGTCATTAACTTCCAAATGTTTTATGGTAATAGCATGGGGTTTGGGCGACAGCATCCTAATAGTCCGATCCTTCCCAAATGCTTTGTACAAGTAGATGACATCAGTGGCTACAAATATCCTAAA
>NW_011948497.1:0-9336 GCF_000503995.2 Ceratosolen solmsi marchali
TCCTTCCCAAATTTTTTGTCCATGAAGCGGACAGTAGAGGCTCACAAATAGCCTAATGTACGAGTGATTTCAGCCCTTAATTTTTGAATATTTTATGGTAATAGCATGGGGTTTGGGCGACTAATACTGGCGAACTAATATCCCGATCCTTCCCAAATTTTTGTCCATGTATGGAGCAGTACATGCTACAAATAGCCTAAAGTACGAGTGATTTCAGTCCTAAACTTTTGAATGTTTTATGGTAATAGCATGGGGTTCGGGCGACTAATACTGGCGAACTAATATGCTGATCCTTCCCAAATTTTTTGTCCATGAAGCGGACAGTGGAGGCTACAAATAGCCTAAAGTAAGAGGGATTTTAGTACTAAACTTTTGAATATATTATGGTAATAGCAGGGGGTTTGGGCGACTAATACTGGCCAACGAATATCCCGATCCTTCCCAAATTTTTTGTATATGGATGGACAATAGAGGCTACAAATAGCCTAAAGTACGAGTGATTTAATTTCTACACTTTTGAATATGTTATAGTAATAGCATGGGGTTTCGGCGACTAATACTGGCCAACTAACATCCCCATCCTTCCCAAATTATTTGTATATGTATGGGGCAGTACAGGCTACAAATAGCCTAAAGTACGAGTGATTTCAGTCCTAAACTTTTGAATTCAAAAGGATAAACGAGTATGACCACAAACCTTTAAATCTGTAAATTTTTGATTTAAAATAACAACAATTTTATAAATAACTTGTATACTAATATAATATATAATAAACATAGATGTATCATGAAAATCTGATAAAAATATTATTATTGGAGAATTTATTTCCTGCAACCCTAACTGACCACTGTATGCAATTTCTAATAGTAATTATATTACATTTATAGAGCTTAAATCTATTACACTAATCTGCCATATTAGAAATCAATTAATTATACTAATTAATTAAAAAATAAATTTTTATTTAATTTATTTCTACCCCCTAAAAAAATTTTAGGTAATTCATCAAATGAATGCTCTGCTGGAGGATATGAAAACATTCACTCTAAAGAAATAGGTAATATCCCAGAAAAAATAAGTTTTCGATTAGAAATATAAGCCTCTATAACAATACCAAAAAAAAATAATATACTAAAAAACGATAATAAAGCCCCATAAGAAGAAACTTTATTTCAACATATATAAGCATCAGGATAATCTGAGTAACGTCGAGGCATCCCTCTTAATCCTAAAAAATGCTGAGGAAAAAAAGTCAAATTAACCCCAATAAATAAACTTCAAAATTGAATTTTTAATAACATCTGATTTATTCAAATACCTGTTATTAAAGGAAATCAAAAAATAAATCTTCCTATAATAGAAAATACTGCTCATATTGATAATACATAATGAAAATGAGCTACAACATAATATGTATCATGTAAAACTACATCTAATGCTGCATTAGATAATATTACCCCCGAAACTCCCCCTACAGTAAATAAAAAAATAAATCCAAAAACTCACAATAAAGAAACTGATACTTTAAACTTTGAGCCATATAAAGTACCTAATCAACTATAAACTTTAATTCCCGTAGGAATCCCAATTATTATTGTTGCCCTAGTAAAATAAGCTCGAGTATCAACATCTATCCCTACAGTAAATATATGATGTCCTCATACTAAAAATCCTAACACCCCAATTCCAGATATAGCAAAAATTATCCCAAAATGACCAAATACTTTTTTTTATACCTTTCTATTAAAACAATATGAGAAATTAAACCAAATCCCGGTAAAATTAAAATATAAACTTCAGGATGTCCAAAAAATCAAAATAAATGTTGGAATAAAATTGGGTCCCCCCACCAGAAGGATCAAAAAAAGAAGTATTAAAATTTCGATCAAATAATAATATAGTTAAACCCCCAGCAAATACGGGCATAGCTAATAAAATTAATACAGAAGTAACTAAAATTGATCAAACAAATAAAGGTATTTGTAATATAGGTATAATTTTTATATTATAAATAGTTGCAATCATATTAATAGCCCCTATAATTGAAGAAATACCTCCCAAATGTAAAGAAAAAATTATTAAATCTACTGAAATTCCATTATGGTAAGGTTTAGAAGATAAAGGAGGATATATAGTTCAACCTGTACCAGCCCCCCTATCTAATATACCCCTTAATAATAAACATATAAATGCAGGAGGTAGTAACCAAAATCTTATATTATTTATTCGAGGAAATGCTATATCTGGAGCTCCTAATATTAAAGGAACTAAATAATTTCCAAACCCCCCAAATATTATAGGCATAATAAAAAAAAAAATTATAATTATTGCATGAGAAGTTACAATAGTATTATATAATTGATCATTATTCATAAAATTCCCAGGAACTGCTAAATTAATACGTATAAATACTGATAAAATAACTCCTAACATTCCAGCTCAACTTCCAAAAATTAAATATAAAACCCCAATAACCTTATGATTTGTTGAACACATCCACTTTTTCATAAATTCATATATTTTCATAAATAAATTTTTATATAGTTTATTAAAATATTATATTTTCAATATAAAGATAATTATTACATAATTTATAAAAATATTTAAAAATAATTAATATTATCATAATATCTTCAATATTATATTTTAATTTAAACTATTTAAATTAATAATAAATAATTATTATACATAAAAAAATTATTACCCTAACAATCAGACCCCTTAAATCAAAATTATTTAAATAAATAAATTTCCTTATATTTTGTGATATTAAAGAATTAATTCTTTCTTTAAATAAAAATTGACTTCAACCTTTTTCATAATAATAAATAAATTTTTTACCAAAAACCAAAGGATAATAAACTAAAAAAGGAAAAAATTCAACCCCTAACCATAATTTTTTAACAAACATATATAAATAACCATTTAAACTTATTTTATAAATAAAAATAAATTTTCTAAATAATAAAGAAATAAAACACATCATTAAAAAAAATATTTTATCTTCTATAAATATAAATATTTCTTCAATATTTATAAATAACACTCATTTTATAATTCTCCCAAAAATTAATGTTAATAATAATAACACTAATATTGATAACCTTATAATTTTTGACTCCTCCCACTTTTTTATTGGATAAAATATATTAATTTTAATTCTTAAAAATTGTATTATCCGAAACGTATAAACAATAGTCAACATAACACTAAAATAAACTATTAATTTTATTAGATAAGGAAAATGTCTTAAAAAAATAAACTCTAAAATTTTATCTTTAGAATAATAACCAGAAAAAAAAGGCATTCCACATAATGAAAATCTTGAAACTATTAAAATAGATAAAGTTAATGGTATTCTAACTTTTACATTCCCTATTATTCGAATATCCTGCCTATCCCCTATAATATGAATAATAGCACCTGAACATATAAATATTATAGATTTAAAAATAGCATGAACAATTAAATGAAAAAACACTAATTCATATTGTTTTATACCGTAAATTATTATTATTATTCCTAACTGTGATAAAGTAGAAAAAGCAATAATTTTCTTTAAATCATACTCAAAAATAGCTGAAACCCCTGCTAACATTATAGTAATTAATCCAGTTACTTTAATATAATCTATAATATAAATATTTTTATCCATTAAATAATGAAACCGAATTAATAAATAAACCCCAGCCGTAACTAAAGTAGAAGAATGAACCAAAGAAGATACAGGAGTTGGGGCCGCTATTGCAGCTGGTAATCAAGCTGAAAAAGGAATCTGTGCCCTCTTAGTAAAAGAAGAAATTATAATTAATACTAAAATTATTCAATTTATACTATTATAATTCATAAAATTTCATCTTCCTAATATAAACATTAACCCAATTGATATTATAATTATTACATCTCCTACACGATTTATTAAAATTGTTAATTTACCCGAATTATAACTAGATTGATTATTATAATAAATCACTAATAAATAAGAAATTAATCCTAACCCATCCCATCCTAATAAAATTCTTACTATATTTGGGCTAAAAATTATAAACAATATAGATATAATAAAAAAAAAAACCAAAAAAAAAAAACGATTCTTGTAATTATCTAATCTTATATATTCAGAACAATACAATATAATTCTTGATGAAATTAATATAATAATAAATATAAATATTAATCTTATTCAATCTACATAAATAAATATATTTACATTAACACTATTTAATATAAAAATTCTTCATTCTAAAAAATAAGAATTTTTACTTAATAATATTATTAATCTAAATAATAATGAAAAAATTCTAACCAATAAAAAAATAACTCTACTTAAATAATATAATAAAATATGTATATATATATATATATATATGCATATTTAAAATATAAAAATATATTTTTGACTCCACAAATCAAAGTTTTTCTTAAACTATTTAAATATATAAATAAATCTATCTTTAAAATTAAAAAATTTAAAGGGATTCAATGTAATAATATTACTACAAAATTATTAATATTGTTAGGATAAATTTTTAATAATAAGCTACTTATTTTTCCATGAAATCTATAAGCAAACAAATAAATCCTATAAATAGAACTAAAAAATACTCCTAATATTAAAAAAATTATTAAATATTTTGACCAAGATAATAAACAACAAACTGCTATAATTTCTCTTATTAAATTTAAAGAAATAGGAGCAGATATATTAATCCTACAAAAAATAAATCACCACAAACATAAAGAAGGTAATAAATAAAATATTCCCTTATTAATTAGAATATTACGAGAATGAGTACGCTCATAAAAATAATTTACAATCACAAATAATGCTGAAGAACAAAGCCCATGACCAATTATTATAATTAACCCCCTATAAAATCCTCACACTGTTATAGTTATTATCCTTATTAATATAATTCTTATATGAACAACTGAAGAATAAGCGACCAAAATTTTTATATCAATTTGCCGTAAACAAACTAAACTTAAATAAATTATTCCTATTAGCCTAATAGAAATAAAAATAAAATTTATTCTTAATCTTCTTTTTATTATAATTATTATTGAACGATACAACCCATACCCCCCTAATTTCAACAAGACCCCCGCTAAAATTATACTACCAGCAATTGGAGATTCTACATGAGCTTTAGGTAGTCAACAATGGAAAAAAAATATTGGTAACTTCAGTAAAAATCCAAATATTATAAAATAATAAATAAAATTATTATTCAATAATCTTCAACTAATTAATTCATAATGTAATGTCCCAAAAATATTAAAAAACAAAAAAATCACAATTAATAAAGGTAAAGAACCAAATAAACAATAAAACATTAAATATAATGCAGCATTTAATCGTTCAGATTGATACCCCCAACCTAAAATCAAAATAAAAATTGGAACCAATCTAATTTCAAAAAATAAGTAAAAAATAAAATAATTTATTGAACTAAATGAAATTATTAACCTCAATATTAAAGATAATAAAATAAACCCATAAAAAAATTGTTGGCTTACTTTTCTTACAAAAAATATTAAACCTAAAATTCAAAACCTTAATAATACTAAAGTAAATCTAAAAGAATCAAATCCTATCCAATAATATACTATCCTTCAATCCTTATTATAACCAAAATTAAATAATATAATAAAACTTATTAAAAATATTAAATTTCCTAATATTTTTAACACTAATTTTTCATGAAATTTATGAAAAATAAAAAAAACCCCTAATATATATATTACTATTCTTATCATAATATTAAATTTAAACTATTCATCATTGATGTTCCTGAAGAACGAATTAATAAAACTATTACTGTCATTCCAAATACCCTTTCACAAACAGCCACAATTAAATAATAAATTACAATCTCTAAATTTATCATATTTCACATAATATAAAATATAAACAATAATAAACTAAATATTATATATTCTATTATTAATAACACTATAATAATAGCTTTAAAATAACCTCTAAGTAAAATTATACTAATTAAAAATATACAAACATAAGATAAAAAATAATAATCAAAATCAATTTTAATAGTTATTAATTTAAATAAAATATTAATTTTGTAAATTAATCATAAATTGTAAAATATTTATAACTAATAACTTAATCAAAAAAATAAATAAAATTTATATCATTAACTTCCAAAGTCAATATTTTAATAAACTATTTTTTGAATGAAAACAACAACAATTATTCTAATTATCCCTATAATATTAAATTTAATAATATTAATATTAATATTAATAGCTCACCCAAATAAATTAACAAGACCCTCATTTAATGGAATTATTATCCTACTAATTTCTTGTGTAGGTTTATATTCCATTGCAATATATACTGTTTCAGTTATTTTACCAAGAATTATTTTCCTAGCCTTTGTAGGAGGAATTATAGTAGTAATAATATATTTTGCCTGTTTTATTGATAATGAAAAAGTTCCACAATTAAATCTACAAAAAATTTTATCAATTTTTTTTATATTAAGCTTATTTAGATACCTTTTCTACAATAATATAAAAATTTACCTGCCTTATATTCCTGATAATATAAGAACAATTTCAATTATAGAAATAATTCATACAGGGTCAATAACAAATTATACAAAATTATCTAATATTTATTTATGAGAAAATTCCCCAATTTTAATATATTTAGTACTATTTATAGTATTTTGTTTTATTACTATAACAAAAATATGTTTAACAAATAAATATAAAAATATCCGAAAAATATAATGAAAAAATCTATATTAAAAAATAACTTAATAAATATTATTAATTCATCTTTAATTAACTTACCTACTCCCATAAATATTTCTATATGATGAAACTTCGGATTCTTACTAGGTATTTGCCTCTCATCACAAATTATTTCTGGTATTTTGTTATCAATTCATTATGTCCCTAATATTAACATAGCATTTAATAGAATTATTCGAATTATACAAGAAGTTAATCACGGTTGACTAATCCGCTTAATTCATATAAATGGGGCATCAATATTTTTTATTTGTTTATATATCCATATTGGACGAAATCTTTACTATGGAAACTTTAAAGCTATTAAAACTTGATCAATTGGAGTAATTATTTTTTTACTTACTATAATAACAGCTTTTATGGGCTATGTACTTCCATGAGGTCAAATATCCTTTTGAGGGGCCACAGTGATCACTAATCTCTTATCAGCAGTTCCATATATTGGATCTTCTATAGTTAATTGATTATGAGGAGGTTTTTCAGTAAATAATGCCACTTTAAATCGATTTTTTTCCTTTCATTTCATTTTACCTTTTATTATTCTTTTTTTAGTAATTTTACATTTAACATTTTTACATGAAAAAGGATCTTCTAACCCTTTAGGTCTTAATAGAAACTACTTCAAAATTCCATTTTATCCTTATTTTGCAATTAAAGATTTAGTAAGTCTTATTTTTATATTTAGTATATTACTAATAGTATGTTTACTAAATCCATATATTCTTTCCGACCCAGAAAATTATATTAAAGCCAACCCAATAATTACACCCCCTCATATTCAACCGGAATGATATTTCTTATTTGCATATGCTATTCTACGGTCAATTCCTAATAAATTAGGAGGAGTAATTGCCTTAATTATATCAATTATAATTTTACTTGTAGTTCCCTTAATCTCTTCATATAAAATTAAAAGATTTAAATTTCAAATTATAAACCAAATCTTATTTTGAATTTTTGTAAATATTTTTATTATTTTAACTTGAGTGGGAGCAAAACCAATTGAAGAGCCTTACACTTTAATTAGCCAAATTTCTTCAATTTTATATTTTTCTTATTTCTTAATTAGACCCACAATTTCTTTCTTTTTTTTAAAAATAAATAATAATTAAAAATGATTAAAATCAATTTCGACTTGATTAATGATAAAATTTATCCATTTTTAATTATTAAGCTATATAGCATGTAACTTGAAATTACATAAATAGAAGTAAAATCTTCTAATAATTTAATCTAATAAAAATATTAAGAAAACACAAACAAACATTAACACCCCAAAAATTAATATTAAAAAATCTTTCCATACTAAAGTTATCACATGATCATATCGTATTCGTGGTAAAGTACCTCGCACTCAAATGATAATTATAATAATTATTATCACCCTCACATAAAACGACCAACAAAAATATTTACCCCCTAAAAAAAATAACCTGAATAAAAATCCACTAAATATAATTATACCATATTCACTAAGAAACAATAAAGAAAAAACCGAAGCTCCATATTCAGTATTAAATCCTGAGACTAATTCAGACTCCCCTTCCGATAAATCGAAGGGAGTACGATTTAATTCTGCTAAAATTCTCACAAAAAATATATAAGCACTTATAGGGAGAATCAAAATATACCACGAAAATTTTTGAGTCTCATATAATTCATATAAATCAAATCCTCCAGATAACATTAAAACTCTATAAATAATAAAAATTAAAGAAACTTCATAAGAAATTGTTTGAGCAACTGAACGAATACCCCCTAAAATTGATAAGGGGGACTCTGAAAATCATCCACTAAAAATTAATGAATAAACCCCGGCCCTTAAAATACAAATAATTAAAAGACCATTAGCTCCATGATTTATAAAATTTACCGTATAAGATAAACTTGTTCAGCAAGAAAATATTAAAAATATTCCATATACAGGACACATATAATATATTAAACGATCAGCTTTAAACCCAATAAAAAATTCTTTAGAAAATAATTTAATTCCATCAGAAAATGGTTGTAATAACCCTATTAAACCTGTCTTATTGGGCCCTTTTCGTAATTGCATGTAAGACAATAATTTTCGCTCTAATAATGTTAAAAAAGAAATTCTAATTAATACTAATACTAATAATTCAATTAGTATAACTAATAAAATAAAATAATTTACCTGTAAAATTATTACTTAAAATTATTAATTTTATCTTTAAATTCTAAATTTAATGCACTAATTTGCTAAAGTAATTATACTAATATTAATATTTATTCATAAATTTTTACAATTGTAAAAAAAGCAAGTCCTTTCGTACAAAACTATTTTAATTAATTAAAGATAGAATCCAAACTGGCTCACACCGTTTTAAACTCAAATCATGTAAGTTTTTAAAAGTCGAACAGACTTAATTTAGCTAATCTTTCTATTAACTATTTAACTTAATTCAACATCGAGGTCGCAACCTTTTTTATCAATATCCTCTCCAAAAAAATTACGCTGTTATCCCTAAGGTAATTTCATTTAATTTCATTAATAATGGATTTTAATAAACAATCATAAATTTATGATT
>NW_011949281.1:0-749 GCF_000503995.2 Ceratosolen solmsi marchali
GTATTTGTTGCCCAAATCCTACGTTATTACCTTCAATTATTCATAAGTTTATGACTGCAATCACTCGTCCATTCGGATATTTGTAGCCACTGATGTCCTCCACATGCACAAAGAATTTGGGAAGGATCGTGCTATTAGGAAGCCTATATTTGTTGCCTAAATCCTATGCTATTACCTTAAATTATTCAGAAGTTTATGACTGAAATCACTCGTACCTTAGGATATTTGTAACCACTGATGTCCTCCACATGCACAAAGAATTTGGGAAGGATCGTGCTATTAGGAAGCCTATATTTGTTGCCTAAATCCTATGCTATTACCTTAAATTATTCAGAAGTTTATGACTGAAATCACTCGTACTTTAAGATATTTGTAGCCAGTGATGTCCTCCATATGCACAACAAATTTGGATAGAATTGGGATATTAGGTCTCCAGTATTTGTAGCCCATACCCTATGCTATAACCTTAAATTATTCAAAAGCTTATGACTGAAATCAATCGTACTTTAGGATATTTGTAGCCACTAATATCCTCTACATATACAAGAATTTGGGAAGGATCGTGCTATTAGGAAGCCTATATTTGTTGCCTAAATCCTATGCTATTACCTTAAATTATTCAGAAGTTTATGACTGAAATCACTCGTACCTTAGGATATTTGTTACCACTGATGTCCTCTACATTGACAAAGAATTTGGGAACGAACGTGCTATTCGGACGCCAGTATTTGTTGCCCAAATCCTACGCT
>NW_011949803.1:0-506 GCF_000503995.2 Ceratosolen solmsi marchali
ATGAGTAATTTCAGTAATTAACTTTCTAATGTTTTCTGGTAATTGAATAGGGTTTAGGTGACACATACTGGCAATCTAGTAGCCCGATCCTACCAAAAATTTGTATCCATGTAGGGGAGGGTACAGCATACAGATAGCCTAAAGTACGAGTAATTTCAATCATAAACTTTCAAATGTTTTAAGGTAATGGCATAGGGTTTCGGTGACAAATACTGGCAACCTAATAGCCCGATCCTTACCAAATTTTTTGTGCATGTAGGGGACATTACAGGCTACAAATAACTTAATGTACGAGTAATTTCTGTCATAAGCTTCCGAATATTTTAAGGTAATGTTATAGCGTTTAGGTGACAAATACTGGCAACCTAATAGCCCGGTCCTTCCCAAATTGAATGTGCATGTAGGAGATAATACAAGCTACAAATAGCCTAAAGAATGAATAATTTCAGTCATAAACTTTCGAATGTTTGAAGATAATGGCATAGGGTTTAGGTGACAAATACTGG
>NW_011950286.1:0-271 GCF_000503995.2 Ceratosolen solmsi marchali
CGTACTTTAAGCTATTTGTGGCCTGTACTGTCCCCTGCATGGACAAAAAATTTGCGAAGGATCCGGCACTTAGACCGCCAGTATTTCTCGCCAAAACCATATAATATTACCTTAAAATATTCGGAAATTTATGACTGAAATCACTCGTACTTTAAGCTATTTGCAGCCTGCACTGTCCCCTACATGGCGAAAAAATTTGGGAAGGATCGGGCTCTTAGGTCGCCAAGTTTTGTCGGCAAAACCATATAATATTACCTTAAAATATTCGTAA
>NW_011949470.1:0-631 GCF_000503995.2 Ceratosolen solmsi marchali
AGTAATTGTTGTCCAAATCCTATGCTACTACATAAATTATTCGAAAGTGTATGACTGAAATTACTCGTACGTTAGGATATTTGTAGCCACTAATGTCCTCTACATATACAATGAATTTGGGAAGGATCGGGCTATTAGGTGACCAGTACTTGTTGCCCAAAATCTATGTTATTACCTTAAATTATTCGGAAGTTTATGACTGAAATCACTCGTACTTTAGGATATTTGTAGCCACTGATGTCGTCTACATGGTAAAAAAATTTGGCAGGAATCGAGCTATTAGGACGTAAGTATTTGATGCCCAAATCCTACGCTATTACCTCAAATTATTCGGAAGTTTATGACTGAAATCACTCGTACTTTAGGATATTTGTAGCCACTGATGTCGTCTACATGGTAAAAAAATTTGGCAGGAATCGAGCTATTAGGACGTAAGTATTTGATGCCCAAATCCTACGCTATTACCTCAAATTATTCGGAAGTTTATGACTGAAATCACTCGTACTTTAGGATATTTGTAGCCACTGATGTCGTCTACATGGTAAAAAAATTTGGCAGGAATCGAGCTATTAGGACGTAAGTATTTGATGCCCAAATCCTACGCTATTACCTCAAATTATTCGGAAGTTTA
>NW_011948483.1:0-18747 GCF_000503995.2 Ceratosolen solmsi marchali
CCTTATCTGCCTGTACATCTTGGTGATATCTGTTGAAAAAAATATAGGTACTTACCTATCCAGATTAAAACGCCGTTAATTTCTGGATTTAGATTGGGCCCTGTAATCATTAATTCATTAATTGAATATACAGATGTTGATACGTTTCAACCGTTGAATACTACTCTCAATTTAATTGTGGTACTATGTGGCTTGAATACACCATGATGAAGTAGATAGTAGTGTGATTTATGTGATGAAACTGGGGTGGCTCTGGTCATGTGTTTAAGTTCAGCATATTCGTTCATGAATTTTTCATAATGCTCGCGATATATTTTATCTCTTGATAGTCGCTTAATTAAACTGAACAAACATTGGTGAACCTTGTTGTAGGAATTGCCAAGAATGTCTATTGACCGCTTTATTGGGATCCTCACGGTATATATCCCGGATAATTCTCTGGAGTACGTTGCCTTATAAAATTCTTCACCCCATTGTTCATCAGGGGTGTATTGGCAGTCAGAAATCTTGGGAACTTCTTCTTGTATCCAAAATTTAGTCAATAGTTCTTGCAAGTCTTCCTCCATCATTTCGGTTGTTGCGTGAAGAGTTACTATGTTCACGTTAGTAGTTGCATTAGCATATCCGATTATGAGCCATCCAAATATAGATAATTGAGCTATTGGCATGGATGGAGCACCCTTGACGATGTCAGGTTTTATAATTTGTCCATATGCATCTGCTCCTAGAACAATGTCTATCGATTTTGGAGTAAGATATACTGGATCAGCTCGGGTGAGATGGTTCAGATGTGGCCAAGCAGGTTTTGTGTGGAATGGATAGGGTTGTTGTCAAGGACTCAAGAATGTGAGCGAAAACAGTAATGGAAGACGTAGGAGAATTAATAAATTGTAAAGTGAGAGATACATAACCTTTAGTTTGGATAGATGTTTTTTCGCCAATTCCATAAACTTGGACAGCGACGTGTTGTTTAGTTAATTGTAGTTTTATTATTAATTCCTCAATAACGAACATGGTTTCTGATCCAGTGTTGACTAATAGGCGCGCTCTTATCGTTTTCGTTGGTGACTGAATCTTTACTAGAGCAGTGGCCAATAACTTAGTGAGCATTGGCTGCTTGACAGTTGTCCCTCCTAGTCGGGTGGGGGACTGGCTGCCTTCTTCTCTTATGAAGTTGCCGGTTGGTCCTTGTGTAATATGGTGTGGTGCCGGTTTTTACACTTGCTACACGTGTAAACAAGTGAAACATAGGCGTTTCTTCCTCTCAAATGTCCATCTCTCTTCGATAGGCAACTCCTTGAAAGCATTGCAGTCGTACACGCGATTTTAATTTTGACAGTACACACATGTCTGGTTAGGTTGATTTTGATTGTTATTCTTATTGTTTTCTTCCCTTGTAGTGGAGTGGAACACCTTGACTTGTCGTCCCTTTATTGGTCTTGGCTTAACTTGAGGTATCGCTTTTGGCTCTTCGGGCCCATAAACATTTTCTAATGCTCTGACTTGGGCGGCAAAGTAGGTTCTTAATTAAGCATAGGATAAATAGGTCTTTGAATTACCTAGTGATCGCTCCCATTTAGTTCTTGTTTGGTGATCATATTGTTTTATGACTTGATGGACTCCTAGACATTCCCAAGCGTTCTTGATGTCAAAAAGATTTAACCCATCGATGACGCCAGCTATGTTGTTTATCATCTCATCAAGTTCGATGGCTGTTCTTTTTTTGCTGGAGTGGTTTCAAGCATTCTTTGCAAGTGTGGATTGACAGCTAATCTAGGACTATCATACTTTTCTATTAATTTTTTCCAGGCTATACTGAGGGTGGTGTTTTGTAGAGATAGTCTGGATACCAGACTCAATGTCGGTCCAACCAATGTAGAACGTAAGTAATTTTATGGTCAAGAGTTTTTCGCACATCTGGCACTTCCATTGTTCTACTACAAGCAAAGCCGACGCGTTCGTGTCAGTAAACAGTTAGGTCGTAAACGCGTCAAACAATGAACATATTGGAAATGCGAAGTAACTAGTAGTAGTCAATAAGAATATTTTCTTTAGGCTTTATGATCGAGTACAATAAGTTTAGTGACAATCTAGCTTGATACAATGAGCAGGAATTTTACCGAAGACTAACTACTATGTAAAGAAGTTCTGCCAGATGTTTTATTGCATTGAAAAAGTCTCGCAATCTCGAACAATTTGTTTTATGCGTGTGCAACTAGTTTATTCAATAATATAAGGAGGTGTAACATGACGCGAGACTAATTTACTGAACTATTGAATTGGCAGTTCGAGCCCTAAAACAAATAAAAAAGCCTTAAGTTTTTCAAATTTAGGATAAGATGTAGAGTTACCAAGTGGTCGTTCCCACGCAATTCTTCTTTGATTATCGAGTTATAAAGTGTCTAGATGGACTGTCATGCAGTTCCATACATTTGTGATGTTTAATAATTGCAGCTCTTCTAGGAAATCGTTGGTATTTCTCATAAATTCTTCAACTTCTGTTAAAACTTCAACTTGTTAAAAGTAAAAAAGTTATTTTACTGTGGAGGTTATTTTATGGTGGAGCTTTATAGCTAATCGAGAATTATCATATTTCTCTGTTAATTTATTGCATTCTAGTGATGTTCTCAAGTAATGTATTTTTTGTACATCACTGAAGTTCTTGCTTTTTATGATCATAGGTTGTAACAGATCGGAGCAACAGTTGGAGCACTTTCCAAGACTTTTGGCTCTCGGAATTTTATAATTCTTCTAGCTCTCGAATGTTTATAAATATTTGATTCTGAGAATTTTCGATTATTCTAAAGGTTTGACAAATCGGTTGGAATTCTCCTACCGTCTGAAGCTTTGCTTTCCTGGAGTTGTCGAAACTTCTAAAGCTTTAGTCTCGAACGTCCGTAAATAATTCTACTCTCTGCTTAGCAACATCTATCCATTATTGCCATCTACCTAAAATGTCGTGTAGATATATAAAGCACACAACGAGTCTCGCTCTCTCAGTAATTCTCTTTCCGTGAAGACGCCATGGCACGGATCACCGTCTGTCTTAGCAGAAACGCCATGAAACAGTCGCTATCTCTCGGCAGAGTCGCCACGGAATGAACACACCTTCAGTTTCGTGTGCATATTCAACAGGCTTGTAGACACTCATTGTAATTAAGCCAATCAGCCAGAACTTACAGTTATATACTAGTCAATCAGTACCGCTAAAACAATGAAGCTATTTGTTCGAAATTGGAGCATTTTATTCGAGGCCTTCGGTTCTCGGAATGTTTAAATTTTCTCACATTGATTTCTCAATTATCCAAAAGCAGAATTCTCGAAATCCCTACAAGGCTACTTAGCCTTGAATTATTACGTTTGCTTTCGCCGAATTCTCAAATAGCCGAAAGCCTAGATTCCGATCGTTTCTGAAGGTTACTTAGCCCCGAACAATTACATTTGCTTTCGCTGAATTCTTAACTAGCCGAAAGCTTGTTTCGTAGAGCTAGTTGCCACGCCGATACTTAAGAAAGCGTGCGAAGAGACTCCACGTAGTTAGAAGGTCACGCAACACACGCTCATTTAATGCAGCTATTACAAGGAACGCTCGTTCACCTCTCCAGTGCACACAGAAAACAATTCATCAAGGGCTGACTACCATTCTAGAAAATAGTCGACTACACAAAGCATGGTACCTGATCCTTCTACTCTCGAAGGTATATCATCTGTCTTTATTGCGAATAACTAGCACAAAATTACTCCTATACTCCCCTTATGAGTATGGTCCAGTCTTCCTGAGACATTCCCATACTCCTCTTATGAGTATGGTCGATTCTCCCTGTTAACTACCACAGAGACATTCCCGTACTCCCCTTATGAGTATGGTCGATTCTCCCTGATAAATACCACAGAGACATTCCCATACTTCCCTTATCAGTATGGTCGATTCATCTTGCTGACCTTTACAACGTCATCAAAGAACCAAATAAGCCATATTCACCTTCAGGGTATATACAAAATCCATCGCTGATCCCCATAACATCATTAACGACAGCGCCACCATTACGAAAAAGCAACCACATAATTTTAATAGAATAATCCCCTCTCTCCCACAAGAACTGTATAAAGCTACAATACTGTAATTGTTAATAAAACAGAATAACCGATGTCTTAAAACGAAGTTACACACTGTACATATTTATAGTCCTTCTACATGTGCCCTTACTTAAGCATTGCTACTGCGAGAGACCAAACTGAAGAGTAAACTAGAGAGTAAACTGAACTATTGAATTTGGCAGTTCGAGCCAGAAACTAAACTTTTCGAACACCATTATAAGTAATACACGATCAATTCTCAAATGCACAAGAAATAACAAGCAGTCAAGGGTGCTGTAATAGCATCTAATACATAAATAAAAAAAGGCCAACAAGGCCTTTCTAAGAGTGCGTCCAACATACGGCCAACTAGGTCTCTGCAGTGAGAAGACGTCATCAAGTTACCATCACGTGACACTACAAGATGAAGTACTAGAGATTTACGACCTCCTACCTCTGTATGTAGTGCATGCTAACGCCACGTGACAATCACCACGGAGATGCAAGATCTCACCGATTCTCATCATCATTTTAGAATCATTGTTGTGTAGTTTGTTAAATAGATGATAATAAACAGCACAAAAAGCAAATGTGTTAAATATTAAATCAATGTGCTATCCCTTCCACTTGGCCGCACTTTTTTCTCCCACCAGGTAACTGGTGGCCATAGTCTAATCCAATCATCTTGGTCCTTCGACCACCTGATGAATGGAATTCTAAATAGTATATACATGTGTATTTTTCATTGCAACAATATTTGATAATTTTGTTAGTGTTTTATTATTATAAATTCAAAAATTATAATATTCAATTGTATTGAATATTAAGTCTAATTTATATTAATAGCTTTTTCCTCTTTCAATAAAAATATTTTTTTATACTATGTAAATATATTAAAATATTAATCTTTTGTATATTTTCTGTTTTCTCGAATATACCTCTTCGAATAATTAGCCCTTTATTCTACTAATTATAAGTAGTTAAAAAGTGCAAATATATATTATTGTTATATAATTTATCAACGAATTAGTCAAAAGAAATATGGGATAAGTAATTATATTTGTTTGAGAATAAGAGACTCCGTTTAGTAAGGCAATAAAATATCTGACAAGTAATGTCATGAAAATTGTATTTAAGACTTCAAAACTTTCCTGCTCATAATTATTTGTATTAGTGTCATAAAACATCTGGAAAACTCTAGCGGAACGTGCTCATACTCCCAGTGCAGTAGAACCTAATGAGTTTACTGCCGCGAGAACCCCAAAGTAGATTCAGAACGAATATCAGATATGCGTGAAGCATTGAGTACAAATATTTCCTGCAACCGAAAACCCGTACGTACTACACATGCAATGACCATACGTGCGCACTCGGCCTTTAAGACAATGCTTGCATTGTTCTTGGCTATGCCACATCTGGTCGATCGTATTGGAAAATTGACCACGCCCAAGCGGATCCTTCTTCTAGCCAAGTCCCAGAGAGGGATGAGGCAACCAAAGAGAGGTGACCAATGGAAAAGGCTCGCCACCTTCCGACACTTTCCCAATTAGCAAATTCGGAACTGAGCCCGGAAGGAAGTGGAAATGAAGGCGTGCATAATCTATTGTGCGACCCAAGATCAACCACTGATTGGTTAATTAATAAAGGAAGAAGGGATCCCAAGTGGAGCGGGATCAGTGAATCATTTAAGAAGGGACTACGTAATGTACCCTCACTTACTCTTTCCAAATACTTCTTACAGTGAAGGATAAGTCACGACCAACTCTCACGGAGGAGGACCGGAGAGATGAGTCGTTTAGCTAGCTGAGTTTTAATAATAAGTTCTTTCCACTATTGTGAATTAGTGTACAGTTGAATTGATCTCATCAAGACTGGATTGCGTGGGACCTGACCACTTGTGGTCTCACGTGGAGACAAGGAAGAACTGAAGAGTTGCAACATTGCAAGGGAACGTAATAACAAGCCATCGAAGAGAGACTGGAAAATCACGATACACTGCAAGTAAGTCCTTACAGCTAGTACTCATTCTTGATTTCTCGGCTTATGTAGAAGACGGACGGATAAAGTCCAACTACGGAAGCTTCCCGGACATACTCTTGAACAAGACCAGCTATAAACGCCACATTGGCTTCTCAATCCCTCCAACTGCAAGTTGTTCCCGCCACAGATGGCGCACAGCTTCGCATAACCTCCATCTCGGCTCTCTTACGACCGATATTTAAAGGCAACTACACACGTATTAAGATAAACACAATAGCATTCCAGTGTTCGATCAGAGCACTACAATCATGATAACCTCTTAGCGATAATATTCAATAGATTATAACCTGCTTCATTCATAGTAAATATATTTCAACACCACAAGATTATCAAGAAATATAAAGTTCGTCTGTAATTCACCCTTTTGTAAATCAATTCAAATAAATAGAAATAATAAAGACATGTGTTAATTATTAATCAGTGCATTCACCCTTTACTTGCCCGGCAACCCCACATAACATCTAGTGGGTTTTATTGTTCTACGTTAATTATTGCACGTTTGGCTGACTAGTCAAATTGTGGGATTATTTTCCGAACAATATTATGTTAACTTGAAACAATATAATCTAGTAAAATCTATTAAAGCAGAAACGTACATAGATATTTAATATTATTAATATGAAACTGACTAAAATTGCAGTATATATTCAATATAATTGTATATTACGACCAAGTAAACAAAAAAAAATATCTACATATTATTTTTCTAACCTTATTAGATTCAGACATGTAAAGTTCCAATTGTAAAATTAAATCAATTTCTTTACATTCATCTGTTACCAAAAAGGCATCACATATTCTTTCAGCGGGTTTTCCACTATGATATTCTAAAGTTGAACTTGTTACAAGTGTTGTAACTAAAAAGTCAGCTACATTATAAGTATGTGGACATAAATAACCTAAACTGAAAGAATTATATAAAATTAAGGTCTGAAACTTATAGAAAATCAATTATTACATATACTATTCTATAATATTTATGATTATTAATAAAATAATATCTAAAACTATTTAAAATGAAATGTGAAATTAGTATTTTATTATTTAAATATATTTTATTATATGAATATATATTTTACTACATGAAACTTTTAACTTCATGTATCATTTCATAAACAAATTCCAATTTAAGTATTAACTAAATATAAAAAGTACTGTATTTATTATGAAATTAGTAACAAAGATGAATAAAAAATGTATTAAATTGATAAATTAATGATATATACTTGCGTTGTCAAATCCAAGGGCTTACTAGTGTTACGGATTACAGCAATTTTACGTGGTAAACAAAGTGGGAGAGGTAAAGACACCAGTGCTTAGGTAGAAACATTTGTGCGTCGAGTCATAAACACAATTATACGAAATCGGGAAACTTCACTACTCAAAATAGTCGAAATTACATTACAATTCCGACTAACAAGGGTCGACGAACTCTCTAAGGCTAGATTCTAGTGACGTCACTCAACATGACAAGAGTGATCCAGAATTCACCGGAATCGCAAGCCTCTGCTAGAATATTTAAGGAGACGTGCTTGACGCTCTCGCCCTCTTACTAGTTCTATCAAGTATTCATCAAGATCGGATCGCCGTCCTACAGATCGAAACCAGCTCAAGGTAAGCCACCCTAGTCTCGGCCACCCAACACTGTACAGAACGACTCCAGCCCAACGGAAGCCAAGCTCACTCGGCCTACCAACGCTACTACACGGTCGACTTCACACACGTAAACTACGCTATTACACACGTTCTTACGGATCACTAATACACGGCTCCCATCAACTAAGTAAGCAGCAATACTAATAAGTGGTATACGGTACGAGGAATACTCCCACCCGTCGAGCAGTGACGTGACACGGATATCCTCCCTCCACTAGACCGCTATAGCGTACATCTCCTTAGCGGCAACGGCATCATCACTGCCCCCCGATCAGCGCGAATCTCCCACTACCACTGCGAGTTCATAACTACGAGTAGGAGAATCAAACACCAAGCTACCAAGAATACACTTACAGGATTCTTGTCGCTCATATTGATTGAAGAAACTCTCATCTATTCATCGTATCATACATTCAATTCGACATCCATAGACCACTGACTAGTTATTGCATTTATTATATTGAATAAAGGGAAAGACACTACATTCAAAGGCAGTGTTGAATTATTGCATTGTCCCTTCCACTTGCCAGTAAGCCTCCATCCACCATCACAGGGAGGCTTTTAGGTCGGATCCCAGACAACTACCTTCTAATTTACAAGATGGAATAGAAATAAAACTTCTTTTATTAAGTACATTGCATCCAGTAAGTAATCATATTACCATATATGTTTATTGATGTTTGTTTAATTTTTAAGTTTTTTTTATGCACCATAAAATTATATTTCAAACCCTTATATGTCATTATAAGAATAAGCTTTATTTTCAACGGCATTTTTTGAATAAAAAATTATGTGAAAAGATGCTAAATAATATTTTTATATTTATAAATTGATATTTGAAGTTTAGTTACAGCTTAAGAGTGCGAGCTAGAAGATTTGAAAATGTCGCGGGCATAAACACGAACGAGAAGACTTTAATTTGTGTCGCGGGCATAGTACGAATTAGATGGTTCAAATGTGTCGCGGGCATAAGCATGAGCTTGTACATATGAGAGCCTGGCCACGAGCTTGAGTCTTGTTCTGAAGGGCACGTGAAGCAAAGAATCGAACACTACTGATGAAAGTTTCCTTGGAAACTGTAGTGTTATCTCTCCGTTTTTCTTCACAAGCGCAAGTGAGATGCTGCTTGAGCCTCGTTATGTTATTCTGAATGGGGCGTGAAGCATAGATTCGAAACTACTAATAACAGTTTTTGTAAATAATCAGTATTATGCTCACACTCCTGTATAGGATGTGTGGCCTTGAGAATGTTTGTATGAAAAAATGAACACGCTGTTTTGCCACTAATTAATCAGAACGATGCTCACAGTCCTGTGTAGGATGTGTGGTCTTGAGAATGTATGTGTGAAAAAATGAACATACCTGAAGACTAGCTTAGTGTAGCAGTGTAGTTTTTCGTTATGCTATCAGCACTCTTGACTGTTTAGATAAATTGATTGTTGTTCCTTTTAGTCATTGTAGATGAAGACTCCTTTAGCTCTTCTGAAGTTGCCGGTCGATTCTAGTACAATAATTTGTTGTGTTGATTGTGACATTTGTTGCAGCTTAGTTTGCTTTTACAGATGGTACAATAGCTAGCTCGTATGTAATTTGGTGACACAGCCTTTGATTCCTGATAAATGCCTTTTGTCTGCGATTGACAACTTCTTGAATTGCTGCAGGCTATCTGCAGATGATTCCTTTTGACAGTGAACACAGGTTGAATTGATTCGTTAGTTTATCCTTATTTTCATTATGCTTAGCCCTTACGATGAAGTAGAACACTTTCACAGGTTATTTCCCTTTTTTTATTGGGTTGAACTGGAATTTGAGGTTACTCCTTAGATTCCTCAAGATTTTTCAATACTGTGTCTTGGGCTAAGAAGAAGTTTGTTAATTCAGTAAACGTTGGGTAGGGATTCAGCACTAACGAGTAATTTTTTCAGCTGATTCCTTATTTGATGTTTCCGTACTCGGATAAATAAGTGAGCTCCTGTACAGTCCCTTGGATTATCAATATTAGATTCCTTTAAACCTTTAATAGTATCACTTATGTTATTTACTATCTCGTTGAGCTCTAGGGTGGTTCTTGTTTTAGGTAGGGAGGTAGTGAGGAATCTTTGCATGTCTAGGTGGACAGCTAGCTGGGGACTGTCACACCGTTTTGCCTTGATTGTTACTATCTTATTGACTTGTCCTGCTGCATTGAGAACATGTTCGTTGGATAATCTTAGTGATACTACAAGTGATGGTAATTCTTGTCGTACTACCTTATATCTCTCTTGATAATAAATAGTATGGAATTATCTGAACTGTTCTTGTGTATGAATACTGGTATAATACACTATTTCGGCTTGTTGACCAATGTTTGGTAAGCCGGTTCTCTCATTGTAGTAATACTAAATTAATACACTAACCTCCACTAATCCGGTTAGAAGGATAAAAATGTATAAAAATTAATTGCACTAATCCAGCTCGTCAACAAAACGTGTAGAATTAACTAAAAAGCCACTGGATATTGTGTGGGAAATTGCGTGAGCAAGTGGAAGGATTAATGCACTGATTTAATAATTAACACATATAATTCTTATTGCTGTTATTCCATTTAATTTCAATTTATTTCCAATTTAAGTATAATTAATTGTGATGAGTTATAATTGAACTTTACGTTTCTCAATAATAATGTGAAGTGGTGATATAATTCTATTGGAGAACCAGAGGGTTGTTCAATTCCTGATCCGCTAGACGATACGTATGAATTAGTAATTTACTCTGAAAAGAAATATACTGTAAAATTATTGTCATTTTAACTACTATTACTTCAGAGGTTATGAGTGTTTGTCATGCTCTTGAATGAACACAACTGTTTTTCTCTGCGGCGTGAACTTGGCACGTGTTGCAGAGGACTCGAATGCTAAATCATGTGAATGCTACCAAACCTAAGATTGAGGTTAGAGGAAATTCGCGTCGTAGCTTCTTGCTTGCAGACCGGCTCTCTTGCCGAACCACCCTCGACCAACTGCGCTTGCGGCTAACATTTTGCCGTGACTCGACCGCAGTGACCGACCATAGTGAAACGATTTAATCATTGTCTGGGATCAGACTAAAAAACCTCCTTAGATGGTAGGTGGAGGCGTTGCTGGCAAGTGAAGGGACAGTGCAATTATTCAAGACTACGTTTAATGTTTATCTTTGTTTTTTTATTAAATATAATAATAATAAATAATTAATTATGAAATATAAATGATATAATAGATTAAATATAAAGTTTCCTTTATTGTTACGTATTATGAATGTATTCTTCCTAAGTTGTATAATAAATAAATGCTATCTTAGCATACATTAAATTGTTGATGTTTGTGTTATACTTTGGTGCCGCGCCTATGATACCTCGGTCTTATCTGTGATATGTTTCAATAGTAGTATACTTGATGCCACGCCTTTGGTACGTCGGTCTTATCTGTAATGTGTTTTAATATTATTATGCTTGATGCCGCGCCTATGATAGATCGGTTTTATCTATGATATCTATCAATAGTGGTATGGTTAATGCCGAGCCTTTATTAAATCTGTCTTGTCTTATGTATGAGTTGCTTCAATATATTTTATGTTTTCACTATTGTTTTGTGGTCACTAATATATTATTAATTATATATTATTAAAGTTTCTGTAGATGTGGTCGAAAATATTTAGTGTGTTTTATAATGATTGTGTAATTGTTAATAGACTGAGGCAAACTGAACTGTTGCGCATGAAGTCCAGCCCTTAAATATTATCGCACTAATTCTCCAAGCTGATGTTTGTTACCATGACGATATTGGTCGTGACGTCATCATGGCATAGCCTGGAACGTTCGTTGCTAGTATTTTGTTTAACAACTGAATTGCGCTTTCATACCTCTCCCACTTTTGACTTTCAATTTTTTGTCCGTAACAATCATCTACCAGTAGAAGCCATGGCACACGAATCTCGATCTGCCCTCAGCAGGACCGCCATGGAATGGTCGGTATTTTCAGCAGAGCCGCCACGGAACGTCAAGCCGTCGGTTCGTGGAGCGTATTCAACAGGCTCATTGTAATATCACTTCGCGCTCACTCAAGTGTAATCGCCGCTCAGTATTTTTAGTATACTGTGAATTCGACACGTGGCCAAATATTCGGCAGCATCGTTAAGAATACACGTGTACATAAGAAAAAGAAATCGGAAGCTTAAATAGTGATTACAGTGAAGCCAATGGAATAGTAATCAAAGGGAACATTAATTAAACAGCAATCAACAGACTTTGTCAGCACTTTAAAAGGTACCTATTTTATATTGATAAATATGCTAGTCACACTTCGCACAAGAAAAAACGGGCAATTTCGCATCCCCTGAAGCAGTCGACAGGTGATGAGCACGTGGTAGTGCATTCCCTAAAACAGTCACCAGGTGATGATCACGTGGTCGTGCATGTCCTGAAATAGTCACCAGGTGATGAGCACGTGGTCGTGCATTCCCTAAAACAGTCACTAGGTGATGAGCACGTGCATTCCCTGAAATAGTCGAAAGGTGATGAGCACGTGGTCGTGCATTCCCTAAAACAGTCGACTCAATTACATAACAAGATCATCCTCAAGGCCAGACTACAATATATCGACTGATCGACAATAAGGACATTTTCATTAGATCCTTCAGAGTTCTAAGGCTTATAATCAATGACACTTGTGTGTGACTAGCTCTTCTACAGCTCCTTAAATAATTAAAGACACAATTGATTACTTAATATATTCCATTAAATATCTTACATCATATCAAGTATAATTATTCATACATCAAGCATACTTGATTCAAACACCATCTTCTCATGCTACCTCACAAGCATGATTGATTGACTACACCAGCTGATATTTACAACATCAGCATTACCTCAACTTCAAGATACTCAGTCATATCCATAAAATCTATAATAATCAAGAATAGAAGAACACACCCTAACTACTTCAATAGTATTATTTCTCTCTGCACAACAGTGCAATATTATTATAATTATTTATAAATAATAAATATTATTTTACTAAATACATAATATTTTTCAGCCTTGTCAATTATTATTTCCTTTAAAGTTAACCTGATGAAAGACTAATCCACTGAACTATTGAATTGGTAGTTCGAGCCATAAACTAAGCCTTTAAAATCGAACAAAAGCTCATATATAAAAAACGAATCGTGATTCGATTATAATCTTCCATTTAACGTAGAAAATAAAATATATTAAATTATTGAATTACAAGAGTAGAGTTTAATATTAAAATATAAGATTGAAGGAAGGAGAATTAAAATAAAATATATAAATATGTTAAAATATCATTATATATTTTATAAATACACGTAAAAATAAAATAGAGAATGAGACCAACAGTTAGATGCTTATAGAATGAGTACAAAATAAGCATAATACGAAGATAATTATTAGATTTATTCCCTAGTTAATTTTTTCTACTTTTTATTATAAAAACGTCGAATACAATTAAAAAAAGTCTGTTATCACAAAATGTTTAAAAAATTTAAGGAGTCTATTAATACTAGTCTATTAATAGTTTTAAACGAACTGAGAATCATATCACATAGTTAAATAAAATTAAAATATTACAATAAATTTTGAATATACTGTATAATTCTCTAAGTAATATTTTCATCAACTAAATTTGTATTTGATATTTTTAAAAAACGAATGGTTTGTAACACTTTAGTTGAAGTATACTAATATATCATGTTACTGTGAATAAGTAACTAAATATGATATACTAACTATTCAAACGATAATTTTAATAATATTCATTACTATGCAGTTTAGTATCCTGTCATTATTTAATTTTATATTTAACTTAATTTTTTATTTTATTGTGATTTCAATTTTAAAGTTTGATAGAATAAAATATGTTCCTTAATAAATGTATAATATTACATTTTTGTTCCCTAAACTTGTTTACTAACTTTTACTAAATTGTATAATTTAATATAAACTGTTAAGTATGGTAAATTTACAAAAAATATTAGAAAACATATATAATATATGAAAACATCTTACCCAGAAAAAAATGTAACAGCTTGTTTACTTGTTCCAGAAAAAGCAATTCTACCATTAGCAACAAGAATTATTTTATCAAATGAACTGAATGTAATTGAACTGGGCTGATGTATTGTACACAGTACTATACGACCATGGGTTGCAAATAATTGTAATTGATTTATTAAAATGTTGGCCGTGTATGCATCTTGGCCTGTTGTGGGTTCATCAAGAAATAAAATCGAAGGATCTGAAAGAAGCTATTAAACAAATATTATTACTAATGTATCTCTGATTATAATGAATGTAAAATAATTTCAGAATATGTTGAATATTAAAATAAAATATAAAAAAATATATTTATGACTTTTTATGAACATATGACATATTATAATATATATATATATATATATATATATAATCTTATCTTGAAAGAAATATACACATCTTGTATAATATTGCTTCCAGATTATTATTTTCCATCATTGCAAATCTTCTGCTCTTTAATAATGCCTTTATAGTTTTTGCAGATTCTATCATAAAAATCAAATTGGTTTCATGATCAATCACTGAATTAGTAAACATACTAACTTGGAAATTCTAACTATTTTCGAAAATAAATAAACAATCATTATTTAAGAAATCTTTTAACATTTAACGTATTTAAAATTTCACAATATCCGTTTTAAATGCTGTAAAATTTTGAAAATTAATTTATACTTAACTTTATAAGATATATTTATGCAATTATATACATAATAATTTATATTAGAACTAAATAATAATGTAAATAATAATATAATATAAATAAATATTGATTGACTTATATTTAGAATATTATAAAATAATATAAAGAATATTTAATATTTTACCTCAGTTGCCAAAGCTAGACGTTTCTTTTCACCACTAGATAATACATTTCTATTATTAGCTGAACCAATTGTAGTATTTGAACAAGATAATAGACCAACGTTAAAAAGTAATGTTTTAATTCGTAAATTCATTTCATTTATTTTAAGGGAATAATTTAATTTCATTCTGGCCTGCAAAATTAAATTTATACGATTTATTACAAATTATAATATTTTAAATAAAGTAGTACAAACAAATATTTAAAAAAAAGTAGACATTACATTAGATAGAGAGTAATTATCTTATACAGAATTTTATAATTATAACATTAATTATAATAAATTATGATTTTGTAAAAGAGCTTCGTTATAATTTTTACTGTTTCTATAATACAAGACAGTGTATAAATACTTAATTAAAAACACAAATCAGAATGAGTATTATGTATAATACTTACCAATATCTACCACATAATTAAATATATTAAAGATATTTGATTATGAACAATAAAATTAATTTCTTTGTGCACCTAATAATATTAACAATAATCCAACAAATCAATCTAGTCGATTTTAAAGGGTTAGCTTATGGCTCGAACTGCCAATTCAATAGTTCAGTGGATTAGTCTCTCGGCAGGATAATTTTAAAGGAAATCAATAACGGACAAGGCTGAAAAATATAATATATTTATTTTAAAACAAGGTTTAATGAGTGTAAACAATTATAATAATATTGCACTGTTGTGTAGAAATAAATAATTCTGTTGGATTATTCAAAAGATGTGTTCTTGTAATTCTTATGCTATGAAAGCGTCTATGGATATTACTGTGTTGCTTTGAGGTTATGCTGATGTTGTCAATGTCAGCTGATGTCGTCAGTCAATCATGCTTGTGAGGCAGCATGAGAAGATGGTAGTTGAATCTAGTATGCTTGATTGATGAATAGCTATACTTGATGAGTTGTTAGATCTTAAATGGAATTTATTATGTAATCAATTATGTCTTTAATTATGTAAAAGGGACAGCAGTAGAATCTAGTCACAGGAAAAACAATTAGAAGTAGTATTTCTAATTCGTGGAGGATTTGATAATCCGTATCTGTAGAGTCTATTAGTCGATCTGTGTTGGTCATGTGTAACCAATGTGTGTGAACCACAGTGACTCTTGCGTCAGCTGTTCAGGGCCTGCACGGCTCCGAAGTGTTCTTCGGACGAGCGCTAGTGTGCCCTGTTTGTGCTAGCGGGCCTGTACGATGTCAAGTGGTTAGTTCGAGAGAGCGTAAGTGTGCCCGATCGACAATAGCGAGAGATGTGACTTGTTTATTTATTAATATAAATATGTACCTGGTGAACTGCAGGTTGGATGGATTCGATGCTGTGTATGTAATGTTTCCCTTGATTACAATTCCATTGGCTTCACTGTAATCACTTATTAAAGAATTGCCGATTATCTTTTCTATGCACGCGGGTACTCTTTACTAGGGTTGCCGAAAATGTGGCCACGCGGCGTCTTTACAGTATACTATGCACTGACCGGCAGTTACGCTTAATTGAGAGCGGAGTGAATTTACGAATGAGCGTCGCCTCATGGCGCGTTGCGCTTAAATGTGCATGCGGCGTCTTCAGCGCCGGCAACAGTGTCGATGCGCGTCCCTTCCAGAAATTTTCCTTTGGCGTGAGAAAACGAAGCTTCTAGAAGTTTCGAAGGCGTCCCTTTTTTTGTGAGTGCTGGCAGTAAATAATATTTCAAATCGTAAACTTGCTCGGACTTGCCGAGTTTTGTTTGTAAACATTTTCTCGAGTGCCCGCCTCGGTCCGCACGTGCGGATCAGCCTAGGTGCACGTGGTGGCCAGCCTTGCTGCACGTGCGGTCAGTCTAGGCTCACATGCGGTACGCCGGGCTGCGTAAATGACCTTTCTTTTGTTTGAAATTTATGGGACTGCTTCAATCCCGAACACAATCTATTAAAGCTATTAAAATTTCAAAGATGGAGCTATCTCTAGATAGACAGTAGTTGTAGATCGATTTTTCAATAACATTAATTATGCATGCGCATAATTGATTAAAAAATTAATTAAAAAAATAAACCTCTTGATTATGTAATAAAGAAAAACATATCTCGAATATTTCAATTATCTCTTTATAGAGACATTTATCATAAATCGACTAATTTAGAAGTTTATTATATAGTCGATATACTATTATATTAAGATTATATTAAGATATAAGTCTAGTTTCAGGATGTCTATTATCCAGACGTATTTGATTAAAAATAGAATTATAAATCAGCCATCAAATAAATTAATTTTCATTAGGTAATTGAACTATAACTCCCTTTGTGAACCATCAAATATGATTAACAACATTAATAATAAGTAGAAAATTTGACCATTACTATTGTACAAAATGCAACTCGTCGTTTCGACTTGTTTTATCAAGGCCGGCTCGACGGATACAATTTGATGCCGTTGACAATTCAGAGACCACGGGTCTTGTGTGGTAGCGATGAAAGGTCACAAGTGGAGGGGATATTATATAATAATACAATACAAATGTGGCTGAAGTATTTAGTTTTTATTCTGTTATTTAAGATAAAATAAGGTTGACTATTAGTACTATTATTAATTGTAGACCAAATCTTGGTTTGAATTAATGTGTTTGCGGAGGCAAACATATAGTAATCTATGCAGCTTGATTGTTGAATACGAATGTCGAATGGCGCGAAGTTTCGTTCGTCGACATTAGCGCTGTTTGAATGAGCATGTGTGTGGTTGAGGTTATGAATGCAGCGTTATGACTGAAAGATACCGCAGAGTGGCGCGAAACAGGATTTTCCGACACTCGCGCTGTGTGTTGCTTAATTTCATAAGCTTGCGAATTTGAACTAAGGTGAGGGTTGCTCAAAAGGGGACACCCCTTTGTGGGCGCGAACTTGACGACGCGTACTGGAATTTATTCCGCACTGTTGTTTTAAGAGGAGCTTCTTCGTCATTAGTGCTTGTCGATGTAATACTCTGAATCTCAATATATATTTAATTATTGAAGTAAAAATACTACTTACGAAGACTAATCGTTGACTCGTCTCCGGACTCTGATATGCGGATTATCGTCGCTCCCATTGAACATGTAACGACGGTTTCTTGAACTGCGTTAATGGACATACGATGTATGTCGTCGTTCCTCCAAGACTTGTAACTACTGTTCCAGTAACAGTGTTAATGGACTTTCACTAAACTTAACTGAGTATGAAATATATCAAGGGTATATACTATATTGAGAGAGTATTACTAAAAGAGAAATATCAAGAGTATAATAAGAAGGAAATATCAAGAGTCAACTACTAAGAAAGAGATATCAAGAGAGACACTTCAAGACAGTAATATCAAGAGAATACTACTAAGAGAAAAACTATCAAGAGTGATGAGTATTGAAAATTGGGCCCCTTAAATACATTTTCTGACTATGAATTTGACTTGAAACCCTTCCCTTATTTTTCGTCCAATCAGAGACTCCTCCCTTATAGTACGAGGGCAGCGCCTCTTGTGGCTTCGGAGTTAATTAAGGGCCTAGTCGTGTCTTGATCTTCATGACAAGAAGACCTCTCGTTGCTGTTGCCACATGCGACAGCATGTAGGCAAGGGAAAGGGGGGGCATCGCTGACACATCTGGTGATAGCATTACAACTTGTAGAAAGCGGAAAAGGAAAGGAAGGTCCGCTTGCAAAAATGCTTGCAGTAGTTACCGAGCGGAACGAAAATGCAGATGTGAAACTATGTGTTTTCTCGTGTTTATGGTATTGTTTTTTTAGATATTTTATGACACTAGTGCTTGATAATTTTGAGCAAGCAAATTTTGAAATCTAAATATTATTTTTACGATGTTACTTGCCAAATGTTTTATTGTACTGACAAAAAAAAAGAAAGGATCTCGCATTCTCGAACAACTATTTATGATTTATAAGTATATCTGAATTTTTATTTTACTTTACCAGTTTTTTTATGAATAAAAAAATAATATTTTAAAACTGATGCAATAATTAATAGAAAAATTGATTAATTTTTTTCAACAGATATCACCAAGATGTACAGGCAGATAAGG
>NW_011950600.1:0-224 GCF_000503995.2 Ceratosolen solmsi marchali
GAATAATTAAAGGTAATAGCGTAGGATTTGGGCTACAAATACTATCGATCTAATAAAACGATCCTTCCCAAATTCATTGTCAATGTAGAGGACATCAGTGGCTGCAAATATCCTAAAGTACGAGTGATTTCAATCATAACCTTCTAAATAATTTAGGTAATAGCGTAGGATTTTGGCAACTAATACTGCCGCCCTAATAAGACGATCCTTCCCAAATGCTTTGT
>NW_011949661.1:0-570 GCF_000503995.2 Ceratosolen solmsi marchali
TACGAGTGATTTCAGTCATAATCTTCCGTATATTTTAAGGTAAAATTATACGGTTCTGGCTACAAATACTGGCGATATAAGAACCCGATCCTTCCCAAATTTTTTCGCCATGTAGGGGACAGTGCAGGCTGCAAATAGCATGAAGTACGAGTGATTTTAGGCATAAACTTCCGAATATTTTATGGTAATAGCATAGGGTTTGTGCGATAAATACTGGCGATCTAAGAGCCCGATCCTTCCCAAATTTTTTCGCCATGTAGGGGACAGTGCAGGCTGCAAATAGCATAAAGTACGAGTGATTTCAGTCATAAATTTCCGAATATTTTAAGGTAATATTATATGGTTTTGCCGAAAAATACTAGCTACCTAAGGGCCCGATCCTTCCCAAATTTTTTCGCCATGTAGGGGACAGTCCAGGCCACACAGAGCTTAAAGTACGAATGATTTTAGGCATAAACTTCTAAATATTTTACGGTAACAGCATATGGTGTGTGCGAAAAGACGGGCGACCCACGACCCCGATCTTACCCAAATTTTTTCTCCATGTAGGCGACAGTGCAGGCTGCAAAT
>NW_011949043.1:0-278 GCF_000503995.2 Ceratosolen solmsi marchali
TGATGTCCTCTACATGTACAAAAATTTTGGGAAGGATCGTGCATTAGGATGCCAGTATATGTTGCCCAAATGCTATGCTTCGACATAAATTATTCGGAAGCTTATGACTGAGATCTCTCGTACTTTAGGATATTTGTAGCAAGTGATGTCCTCTACATGTACATAGAATTTGGGAAGGATCGTGCATTAGGACGCCAGTATATGTTGCCCAAATCCTATGCTTCTACATAAATTATTCGGAAATTTAGGACTGAAATCTCTCGTACTTTAGGATATTT
>NW_011949043.1:619-1009 GCF_000503995.2 Ceratosolen solmsi marchali
ATTTGGGAGGAATCGGGCTATTAGGTCACCAGTATTTCTGTCCAAATTCTATGCTATTAACTTAAATTATTCGGAAGTTTATGACTGAAATCACTCGTACTTTAGGATATTTGTAGCCACTGATGTCCTCTACATGTACAAAGAATTTGTGAACGATCGTGCTATTCGACGCCAGTATATGTTGCCCACATCCTATGCTTGTACATAAATTATTTGGAAGTTTATGTCTGAAATCACTCGTTCATTAGGATATTTGTAGGCACTGATGTCCTTCAAATGCACAACAAAATTGGGAGGATTCGGGCCATTAGGTCGCCAGTATTTCTGCCCAAATCCTATGCTATTATCTTTAATTATTCGGAAGTTTATGACTGAAATCACTCGTACTTT
>NW_011950144.1:0-308 GCF_000503995.2 Ceratosolen solmsi marchali
TCTGCAAATAGGAAATAGTACGAGTGATTTCAGTCATAAACTTTCCGAATATTGTAAGTTAATATTATATGGTTTTGGTTAAAAATACTCGTGACCTAAGAGCCCGATCCTTCTCAAATTTTTTCGCCATGCAGGGGACAGTGCAGTCTGCGAATAGCATAAAGTACGAGTGATTTCAGTCGTAAACTTCCGAATATTTTAAGGTAACAGCATAGGGTTTGTATGACCAATACAGGCGACCTAAGAGCCCGATCCTTCCTAAATGTTGTGCCGAGAAAGGGGACAGTACAGGCTGCACGTAGCATAAA
>NW_011950059.1:0-342 GCF_000503995.2 Ceratosolen solmsi marchali
TTCCTGATCCTTCCCAAGTAATATTATATGGTTTTGCCTACAAAATCTAGTGACCTAAGAGCCCGATCCTTCCCAAATTTTTTCGCTATGTTTTAGGTCAGTGCACGCTGCAAATAACTTAAAGTACGAGTGATTTCAGTCATAATCTTCCGAATATTTTAAGGTAATATCATATGGTTTTGACTACAAATACTAGCAACCTAAGAGCCCGATTCTTCCCAAATTTTTTCGCCATGTAGGGGATAGTGCAGGCTACAAGTAGCAAAAAGTACGAGTGAATTCAGTCTAAAACTTCTGAGTATTTTAAGGCAACAGCATAGGGTTTGTGCGATAAATACTGGC
>NW_011949886.1:0-448 GCF_000503995.2 Ceratosolen solmsi marchali
ATTTGAGAAGGATCGAGCTCTTAGGTCACGAGTATTTTTAGCCAAAACCATATATTATCACCTTAGAATATTTGGAAGTTCATGACTGAAATCACTCGTACTTGTTGCTATTTGTAGCCTGCACTGTCACCTACATGGCGAAAAATTTTGGGAAGGATCGGGCTCGTGGGTTACTCGTAATTTTCGCCAAAACCATATAAAACTAGCTTAAAATATTCGGAGGTTTATGATTGAAATCACTCGTACTATATGCTATTTGTAGACTGTACTGTCCCCTGCATGGCGAAAAAATTTGAGAAGGATCGAGCTCTTAGGTCACGAGTATTTTTAGCCAATACCATATATTATCACCTTAGAATATTTGGAAGTTCATGACTGAAATCACTCGTACTCATTGCTATTTTTAGCCTGCACTGTCCCGTACATGGCGAAAAAATTTGAGAAGGAT
>NW_011949207.1:0-829 GCF_000503995.2 Ceratosolen solmsi marchali
ATGCTATTTGCAGACTGAACTGTCCCCAACATGGCGAAAAAATATGGGAAGGATCGGACTCTTAGGTGACGAGTATTATTAGCCAAATCCATATAATATTACCTTATAATATTCGGAAGTTTATGACTGACATCACTCGTACTTTATGCTATGTGCAGGCTGCACTGTCCCCTACATGGCGAAAACATTTGGGAAGGATCGGGCTCGTGGATCACCCGTATTTGTCGCACAAACCCTAAGCTTTTACCTTAAAATATTCGGAAGTTTATGACTGAAATCACTCGTAGTATATGTTATTTGCAGACTGCACTGTCCCCTACATGGCGAAAAAATTTGAGAAGTATCGGGCTCTTAGGTCACGAATATTTTTAGCAAAAACCATATAAAATTACCTTATAATATTCGGATGTTTATGACTGAAATCACTCGGACTTGTTGCTAATTGTAGCCTGCAGTGTCCCCTACAAGGCGAAAAAATATGGGAAGGATCGGGCTCTTAGGTCACGAGTATTTTTAGCCAAAACCATATAAAATTACCTTAAAATATTCGGAATTTTATGATATAAAACAGTCGTACTGTATGCTATTTGTAGACTGCAGTGTCCCCTACATGGCGAAAAAAATTGAGAAGGATCGGACTCGTGGGTCACCCATATTTGTCGCACAAACCCTATGCTGTTACCTTAAAATATTCGGATATTATGACTGAAATCACTCGTACTTTCTGCTATTTGCAGACTGCACTGTCCCCTACATGGCGAAAAAAATTGAGAAGGATAAGGACTGTTAGGTCATGAGTATTTTTCGCCAAAATCATATAAAATTACCT
>NW_011950176.1:0-298 GCF_000503995.2 Ceratosolen solmsi marchali
CTAAGAGCCCGATCCTTCTCAAATTTTTTCGCCATGTAGGATAAAGTACAGGCTACAAATTGCCTTAAGTCCGAGTAACCCCAGTCATAAACTTCTGCATATTGTAAGGTAATATTATATGGTTTTGCCTCAAAATATTCGAGACCTAAGAGCTCGATCCTTCCCAAATTTTTTCGCCATGTAGGGGACATTGCAGACTACAAATAGCCTTAAGTGCGAGTAATTTGATTCATAAACTTTCGAATATTATAAGCCAATATTATATGGTTTTGACTAAAAATACTCGTGACCTAAGAGC
>NW_011950174.1:0-299 GCF_000503995.2 Ceratosolen solmsi marchali
TACATTGACAAAGAATTTGGGCAGGATCGTTTTATTAGATCGATAGAATTTGTAGCCTAAATCCTACGTTATTACCTGTAATTATTCAGAAGTTTATGACTGAAAGCACTCGTACTTTAGGATATTTGTAGCCAAAGATGTCCTCTACATGTACGAAGAATTTGGGAGGAATGGGCCTATTAGATCGACAGTATATGTTGCCCATATCCTATTTTATTACCATAAATTATTCAGAAGGTTATGATTGAAATCACTGGTACTTTAGGATATTTGCAGCCACTGATGTTCTCCACATGCAC
>NW_011948444.1:0-266351 GCF_000503995.2 Ceratosolen solmsi marchali
ACTCATTCATATACATACACTCATTAATAATATCAATATTTATAAAATTTTTTTCATGCATTGTTTTTCGATTCTATATCATTTCGATTGGTGCGTGTGCGTCGGTATGTATGTGCCCGCGCTTGCGCGTCAGAGCTTGTGTTGCTGCGTACGTGCGTGATTTCAGGCGCTTGCGCGATAGAGTGTCTGTTGGTGCGTACATGCGTAGATACCGGCGCTTGCGCGGTAGACTTTAAGCTTTTGCGTACGCGCGTAATTTCCGTCGGTTGCGCGGTAGAGTACGAGCTGATGCGTACCTGTGGGCGATGGGACGGATGAGTTTATTTAAGTGAGCTTATTGACAGCCCCAATGTATGAATGGATAACATCATCGTTTTTATGGTAAAGTGGGTCAATTTCAATATGAATCTCGAAAACAATTTTCACCAATAGAAATTATGATAAATAAAAGTGAAATTTTCATATAAAAAGTCGTTTTGTATAAATCGATTCCATATCTTATTCACTCATTCATATACATACACTCATTAATAATATCAATATTTTTTAAAAATTTTTTTCATATATTGTTTTTCGATTCTATATCATTTTCATTGGTGCGTATGCGTCTGTATGTATGCGCCCGCGCTTGCGCGCCAGAGTGTCAGTTGCTGCGTACGTGCGTGATTTCCGGCGCTTGCGCGTTAGAGTTTGAGCTGATACGTACTTGCGGGAGTTGGGGCGGATGAGTTTATTTATGTGAGCCTATCAGGAGCCTCAATGTATTAGGGGATAAGATTATAGTTTTTATGGTAACGTGGCTCAATTTCATTATAAAGCCCAAAGACAGATGCCCCAATTGAAATTATGGTAAATAAAAATGAAATTTTTATATAAAAAGCAGTTTTTAAATAATCAGATCCATAGCTTATTCACTCATATATATACATAGACTCTTTGACACTATAAATAATATGTGTTTAGAATTTTTTTAATATATTGTTTTTATATTATATATAATTTGGATGTGTATGCGCGTGTGTGTGTGCGTGCGCGCTTGCGCGTCATTGTGTGACCGAGGTGGTGCGTTCGTGATTTACGGTGCTTGCGCGTCAATGTGGGGCCGGGTCGGTGAGTTTGTGCTTTCCAGTGCTTGCATGTATGTGTGCGAGCTGGTGCATGGGTACGTGCGTGCTTTGTGGTGCATGCGCTGACGCATATATATAATATATAATAAAAGCATATTTTTTATATTGTAAAAGAGTTTTATGAATCAGTGTTATTGATTAGATCATAATCGATTTTTTATTTTACAAATTATTTTAATTATATTATTGAGTAAATATGCAGTGTAAAATTTTGGTTTTTTAAAATTTCGTTCGTATTGTAGACTGGTTTCTTTGTTTATAAAATTTATGAGCATGAAAAATTGATTGACATGCGATAGTAATTTAATCGAACAAAGTTCAGTTGATAAGGTAAAGTTTATTTACCGGCCTAAAATGTAAAACGGAATGCCAACAGATAATTTATTTACACGTGAAATTTTCCCCTTTTTCATACCAATTGATAATTACTTATCCAGTCCAAATTGCAATTGTATTCTAATGAATAATGAGATGCGTAAAACTGACTAGCGAGTCTCGTTATTTTGAGTCATTCATGAAGAAGCTTAAGTCTTAAAACTATATCTGTTCGAAAATGCGAGAATATTTTTCCCTTTTTGTCAGTGCAATAAAATATCTGGCAAGTAACGTCGTAAAATTTGTATTTGGATTTCAAAACTTCGCTTGCTCAAAATTCTCACGCATTAGTGTCATAAAACATCTGGAAAAACAATAGCATAAACACGGAAAAACCTATAGTTTAGACATCTGCATTTTCGTTCCGCTCGGTAACTACATCAAGGATTACTGCATGCGGACCTTCCTTCCCTTCCCGCTGTCTACAAGTTGCAATGCTGTCACCAGATGTGTCAGCGATGTCCCCCCTTTCCGTTGTCTACATGCTGTCGCATGCGGCAACAGCAACGAGATGTCTGCTCATCATGAAGACCCAGAGACGACTAGGCCCTTAATTAACTCTGAAACCAAAAGAGGCGCTGCCCGCGCACTATAAGGGAGGAGACTGATTGGACAGAAAATAAGGGAAGGGGTTCAAGTAAAATTCATGGTCAGCAAATGTATTTAAGGGGCGCAATTTTTAATACTTATTTACTCTTGATAGTTTTCAGTTAGTAGTATTTTCGTGATATTACTCCTTTTTGATATCTCTCTTTTAGTAATACTCTCTCAATATATTAAACCCTTGAGACATTTCATACTCAGATAAGTTTAGTGAAAGTCAATTTAACGCTATTTCGGGAACGACTTACACTTCTTCGTATTGTCCATTAACACTGTTGCTGGAACAGTAATTACTGCACCGGAAGAACTACGACATAAATCCGTATGTCCACTAACGCAGTTCAAGAAACCGTAGTTACTTGTTCCAAGGGAGCTACGACAATCCGCCTATCAGAGTCCGAAGACGAGTCAACGATTAGTCTTTGTAAGTAGTATCTACTACAATAATTATATATATTGAGATTCAGAGTATTACATCGACAAGCACTAAGGAAGAGGAAGCTACTCTTAGAACAAGTTTCGCGCTCGCCAGGGGCGTCTCATTTAGTAACCCTCGCCTTAGTTCAAGTTCGGAAGCTTACGAAAGTAAGCAAAACCCAGCGCAAGTGTCGACAATCCAGTTTCGCGTCACTTTGCAATATCTTTCAATCATAAAGCTGCATTCATAACCTCAACCACACACGTGCTCTTTCAAACAGCGCTAGTGTCGACGAACGAAACTTCGCGCCATTCAACATCCGTATTCAACAATCAAGCTGCATAGATTACTGTACGTTTGCGTCCGCAACACATTACTTCAACCGAAGAGTTATTCTATACTAAATAATAGTAATACTAGTCAATCTTGTCATTAATAAATAACAGAATAAATAGCATACTTCAGCCATATTTTTATTGTATTATTATAATATTCCTTCCACTTGTGACCTATCATCGCTACCACACAACACCCGTGGTCTCTGAGTTGTCAACGGCATCAAATTGTATCCGTCGAACCGGCCTTGATAAAGCAAGTCGGAACGACAAGTTGCATTTTGTACAATATCAAAGTAGACGCTAATCCGAAGTTCCAAGTGCTTTTCTCTTTTCATAATCTCCTTTACTTAATACCACTTGCTCTACCTCCGTACATGATAAGTCTACTGTTACATCATATGTTACTCTCTTCTAAACAATAATAATAGTAACTGTACCCGTGCTTTAAATTTATTTACAATTAAATGCTTCATCCTACGTACTCAAATCTGTAAAATAGTAAACTCAGCGTAAAACGAGGTTTTAATGACGTAGATGATAAGTCTTTTTTATTCAATACATCGACAAATCTGTTAAATCGCTAAAATATTGCTTATATAATATTATATAATTAAAAAGAATGAATATGATTTTAATAAAACTGATATGAATGATATAATTATATGAAAAGATCTGAATTTTTCGCATTGTTCTATTATTTACTAAATTTATTTATTAAATTTTGGATCTTACGTAATTTTATGTATTTGGGTACTTTTTAATAATGGAAACTTTAAATTGAATATACATTAGTGAATAATGTCAAGTACAATAATATACGTTGGAATATACATAATATTTGTTTAATATAAAAGTAGTTATTAGTCTTACATGTCCTTATCTATGAAATAATTGCAACTGGCGCGTCAAAAAACCACAAATATTATTAGGCGTCTCGTCTCATTTATTTATAAAGAGATCAATGCCTCTACTTTTAAAGTCATAAATACGCACGCCTATCCACCCACAGACACATTAGAGAGAGAGAGAGAGAGAGGGGGGGTGTATATATACAGATATGTATATATATTTATATATGTAGAATATTGGAGAGCCAGGACAACATCACGACGGGAGACGTCATCAGGGAGAATTATTAATTTAGCCAATTGTCGATGGGCTCGTAATCTCCGGCACATTCGCGTGCCATAAAGAGAAACAAACCTTTATAAGGGGCAAAGCATGCTGATTAAGCACAATATTGACAAGGGACCGGGATGGAACCGAACTTCGGTCTAACTCTTTAGAGGTAGATTTCTCCGTGGCTCGCATTGACGAAACGCTGACCGAGCGTCGACGTGCCCCACAGGTGCTTTCGGCGACCATCACGTCAGATCGCTCTAACTCATCCGTTAAAGCTTTCGTCACGCGGTTCGATTCTACTAATCTACCAACTCGAGCACTCCTCTTCGTATTAATACGCACCTGTAATTGCCACCAGATGCCTCCGTTTTTTGCGAATCCCGTTTTATTCCGTGGCGATGGCTGTTCATTTCGCAGCGATAACTTCGTTTTGGCTTTTCATCTTGCTCTGCAATTTAAACTACCCGAGTTGGGGTTTCGGACTCGTAGGTAAGTATGTGCGAGTATGCGAGAATGCGCGCTTGCGTACCTATTTTCCATTGAATCATTCAACGTCTCACTTAATTTTAATACTGATTAATCTGATTATCCTGTCTATTTTTTCATCGATATGTTCAAAGACAAATTAAAACCATTGGAAACTTCTCAGAGTCAGAATATATTTATATGCCAAATGTGAATCAATAATTTAAAAAATTGATCTCGTCATTATATATATATATATATATATATCAATAGCGCTCGATAAACAACGTTCTGTTTTATTAGTTTTATAAGAAAATTAATATACATGTTCGGATTTAAAGGGTTAGCTTATGGCTCGAACTGCCAGAATGTACATAAATGTTTCTATTTTCAATTTTCAATTCTCAGCGAGATTTCTGATATGACTACAATATTATACTGTATTTTAATGAAAGAATATATTGTATTTTCAGGAAATCAGGGCTATAACTCAATATTTCTTGTTGGTGCAATTGAAATTGTAAATATCTACTTGTGGATGTGTGGGCTTGAGATTGTTATGATATAAATTATAGATTATAGGAAAGATAAATTATAGTTATCGAATGAACAAATACGATAAGACCGTATAGATCACTCTTTACGATAAAAAGTTTAAATGCGATAGAAAACATAATGAGGATTTTTTCGTTTTTTTAATTGTTAAACTTGATAAATTTGTTTCTATGATTATTTAGTTGGAGAAGATTTATATTTGTCGTGTAATAATTCAAAGTGACATTCTAAAAGCAAATTGAATTTCCTTTTTAAACTGTTTTGGCGATTTTGTAAGAATTTAAACATTATATTCAAGTTCAGATAAATACCTTTTCGTAATGTCCTTGTTACATTTGTCAAAACTCTGTTTGATTTTTAATAACTTCCATATAGATTCTATTGTTTGTTGTTGTTTTTCCTTTAATAGACTGTATTCTTGCAATTTATTCAAATAGTTGGAACCATTTGCCTCTCAGTAAATATAAACATTATAATTTAAAGGATAAAATCGTCAATTTATTTAGCATAAATTTATATCTCCAATATACTCATGTTGTAATAATGACGTAAAGTAAAAACATATTCACTTTTAATACATATACATTATTAATTATTATAACATTTGTGATTTACTACAATAATATGTATACGTGTTTTATTTCAAATTATTTGTAAAATAAGCATGAAAATGTATTCAATAGGACTCATAAAGTATTCATACGTCTAGCCAGTGACGTCTATTACTATACGTGAAATACACATAAAAAAAACCCTCAACAAGTGCAAAATACAGGCTCTTGTGCGTGGCGAGCCTCTACAATCCACAAAAATATACAGATTGTATTGAAAGTGGAACTTTCAACTGGCACTTTAACGATGTGATTTTCCAGAAATTTAAATATTTGTGCAATGCTGGAAGGACTCCCGTCGATACACTATTTTTCATGCGTTTTCAATATCCAGTACAAACCAAATTCTGCATTACTGATTCTTCAATTTCGACCGACAAATATCTTGCTATTGGTTTAGAAAAGCTAAGTAAGTAATAGTGACATTTTCAACTAATTTTATTTATCTCACCTGAACTTGTATAAATCTTTAATCAATATTCCACGAACGTCGACTATAATTCAAATAAGTAAGAAGAAGAAAAAAATATATGTTGTATTTCAATATTCATACAGAATAAATAAAGGATTAAAAAATATTAAATTGTTGCTTTTTTTATTGCAATTTTTCCGTACACTTATATCTATTTTAATCTTCAATGGAAAATATCGCATCGTATTTACAAAATAGGTCTTTTGTAAGTAACTTCAGAGTCTCGTAATAAGAATTGACACTTGAAATAAATATTAACAAATTATCTGAATTATTCAAGCAAACAACTTATTAAAAATAATAAGTAGGCATATAAATTACATACAACTATCTCAAATCTTTTATCAAGAGGTTAATAACAGTGAATCAAAATATTAAAAAAATTTGCATTTCTTATAAAAAATGTACGATATTCCATTAATAGCATATTGAATAGAAAATTATAAAAAGTTAAAGCTTGATCTTGTCAATGAATACAAAAAACAAAGGGGAAGATGTTTACGGATTTTTTAAATGTCCAATACAAATACTCTAACAAATATAATTAAATGATTTTTTTTTTGAAAAAACGTGTAGATAATAATGTTAACAATCTTATATAAGACGTATTTTTTAACTATGTACTATATATTGGCTAAATATTTTTGACAAATGAAGCAAATAAACAGCTAAACACCATTACTAAAAATAAATATTTTTTTACACTATAATTTACAAATACGGATTTTTAATGTTTCTGGTAAGTATAAAAAAAAACTTTTCAGCAGAACTTTATGGTTGAAAATCTTTCAAATTTTATGATTTTAATAAAAATTAAAAAAGTAATTGTATAATACACGTAAACTTATTTTTTAAATGAAAATTATAAAATATTCGATACGTTAATATTTTTAAAATTTTCAAAAGTTTATTAGCTACAAACCAAAAATATAAATAATCTTTTAATATTATTTCATGTTGTGTTTGCACGCAGAACCAGTTGTATTATTTTAAAATACAAGAAAGATAAGTGCTATCGCGAAAATGTTGAAATTTTAATGCTCTCTCTCGTACAGTGGTGAAAAAAATTAAAATATGGCTTCCGACAAATCGAGGATTTTTTACAAAACCGGTTTTATATTAAAAATATTATAAATGAAGTTAAAAAATAACTTCAAACTAATTACTTTTTTTTAATAAAAAGTTTGCTTATAATTTACTAAATAATTGTGTGGTTTATGAAATCTTCAGTAAGTATGAAAATCCGTCTTTACTTGAATTTAGTTTAATAAAAGAAACACATTTTCATTGATTACTTACTGAAAAATATGACTAAATATATTTTTCATTACAAAAACTGAAAAGAAAATGTAACTTAATATAATTTGAATTATAAGAACGCGACGAAATCTCTGAATATCAATGGTTTGATCTTGTTTTGTATTCTTTCATAAATTCGAAGATTTAAGTATTAATAATAAATTAAAGTAATTTCGATTACGATACTACCTTCATATTATTAAAGTACGTTGTAATAATATTAAGTTTAAGAAAAATACTACGCATATTTTATTTTTATAATATACGAGATACATATATGTTCGAAGTAAAAACTGCTCAAAAAACAATAATATTAAAAAATAGTTAAAAAATTATTGTTATTTCGTCCGTAGTTTATAATTAGCATATGGAACTATCATAATTACATAAGAAAAACTATGTATTAAATAAGAGAAATAATGTGATTTGCATTAATTAAATGAATTTTCTTCTACAATGCATAAAAAAAATATATATATAATATATATATATATATTAACATAAAAATACATTAGCGAAGAATTGCTAAAATGTATTCATTAAAAAAAAAGTCGAATAGTTTTCTAATTTATTTAACAGACCGTGTGTTCAAGAATGTAAGAAAACTCCCAGCTCATTAAACATCTGGAAAAATCGAGATAAGAGTTCCGAAAAAGGCAACTCTCGGCTACGCGAGTAATAACATTCAAAAACGCGCCTTGGATTAACTAAATCTAAACAATTCAGCAAAACTTCGAATAACTTAAGAAAATAAACTTCATAAACACATCTGGCGAGAACAAGGCTCCAAGTGTAAAGCAAAATAAGTAATAAAACTAATGCTACGAGACATTTGACACGGCCTCGCCATAAAGCATCTATCGACGACAAATTATAAAACATCTGGCGTACACAAGTCTTAAAATTAGCCTGAAAATCACAAGCTAGATGATACACTCAAAAACAATGCTACACCTAACCTTCACAACATTGACCGATCGCAACGCGCATGATTATAAGAAATGCATGCAACAATGCTAGGATGGAGAGGGAAAAGCGCGGCATCAAGACCCCCCATCATGGAAGGGAGTTGAGCAAGACCCGCTCTCATTGGAGCCTCCATCTTGGAAAGACTCACTGGTGGGAGACCCCACCACTCGAAAGGCGCCGTGATTAGAATTACCATAAACTAAAGAAGAATTCTGATTGGGCACACTAATAAGACTAAATCTCATTGGCAACGCCATGATCGATAAGACAACTCTGATTGGCGGCACCAAAAGAGAGGGAATTCTCACCGACCACCGCGTGGTTGATTATCTTATCTAACAGAAAAAGAACAAGTCAATTAAACGCAAAAGTCCAAGATTAATCTATTCGACACAAGTACTAGATAATCAAATCATACACTTGCAGCAGTGTAATACAAAAAAGGGGAATCGAGAACTATGAATATTAGTCCGCACAGTATACACAATCAAACTACAAGGAGCCATACGAGGCAACTCAAAGAACAAGACAAACTATATACGCCAATCTGCAGATACGTAAAGCTATCTGCAAAACATAATACAAGCAATTCAAGCGACGCCACGTGCTCATATACAAGGAAGCACGGGGGTTTACGACCTCGCTCTTCTGTGTGTATTATTTCATCTACACGTGTGTCACATATAGAGGACCAGCAAGGCATCAACTTCTTCCTGTGTATGCGACTTACGTGATAGCTCAGTGGCAATAAACATACAAATCAAGAAAAGCCAAAAAAATCAATTGTAAAAATAAAACTAATTATAATTCAACTAGTGCCATCATAAATAAAACAAACTAAATAACAAAACTGCTCTTTATTGAATACATGTACTCTATCTTGTCCACTAGCCTGCAATCCTCCTATCAACATCAGGAGCTCACATCTAATCTTAGTTACTTGGCCCTCCTCGCCCGGTACACTATTTTTAAACACCGTGCACAGGTAGTAGAGAGAGAGAGAAAGGGAGTGGATCAGGTATAGAATAATGGTAAAGATGTAAACGTACATAATTGTTCCTAGCTTTTTACATTTAAACACACCAGAGCATCGCAAGTGTGCTCGTGTTCCAATCTTGACTTTCCCTAATATAAATTGCAACTTATCCTCATGCCGATCGCGCGGGTTAATCTACACATAGATAAAGCAACAGTAGCAACAAATGCCATAGGCATAACTACAAGCTTGCGTGATGGCCTACCGTTCATTACTGTGTAACTAACGCTCTAAATTGCAGACTTTGACGTTGACATCTGAGTATCTCCGTTCTCTCTCTCTCTCTCTCTCTCTCTCTCTCTCTCTCTATCCAACCCACACGCACGTGCACACGTGCACGCAAACACGTACTCACTCACTTGCACACATTGTCATCAACTTGATCCGCATATACATGGACTGACTGTGTGATCGATTTAACCGGACATCGAATGTCGTCAGGCATTTAAGGATATCTGACGAGATGTACGATACGTTGATAAAATTAGCCCCTATCCTAAAGTCAGTTACAATTTCAAACTACAGTTAGAGAGCGATTGAGATCACTAAAAATTATTCGAAACAATATACTTCTTCCGTAAGATACATTCGGATTACTTATCGCTGACAATTAGCAGAATTATTCTGTAAAGTAGACATTTGCGTGCGAATGAATATACGATAAAAATTGTGGCGGAAGCCATTTTAATTAAATTTTTAAAATAAAATTCAATGTCTGAGAAATTAGTTTATCAATATTTGCAAAACAATAATTTCCAGTAGAATTATATTAAAAGAAAAAGAAAAAAATATTAAAAAGTCACTCGTTATAAGTGTGTAATTATATATATATATAATGGTGTGCCAAAATAATTATGAAGTATTATTGACATTTTAAAAGTTCCGTATTGAAAAATTATCAATAAATCATTTTATTAATTTTTTTATTTCCTTAGTTTCTATCTCGTTTAGTCAAAATGACCTAGTATCGAAAAAGTAATTTATTACTGCTTTAGCCATAGCAATGATCATTTTGCTGGATATAGACGATTAACAATACTCGACGTAAAATGCCTTATAAAGCCAACTTGTAAAGTACTCTGCTAATTATTGCTGTCTCGTAATGATAGTGCGATTAAACAAGATACGTTGATTTGTGAAATTGCAATTCGCCCCTCCCCTTCCTACTTCGATCTTACGACCCGTTCGAATAAATAACAAGATCTAAATGTATAAAAATTTGGAGGTTCGATCACTTGCTATACTCTTGCGTCCATTTCACGATAGAATAAAGTACATTTAAAATAAATATTATAACGGGTCGCCGTCGATTAACAACGAGACTCGGGTAGTTGGATTGACAATATTAATCTTACACTATTATGTCGAAAATCCGCCTAAAATCCATGACGCGTGATCCATCCGCATAATAAGCGACAAAAATCGAATAAACACGTTAATTTTCCAGTGGTGTAGCTTAAGCGTCTCGGTCTCAAGTCGCTTCCTCGCTGCGTAAACACGCGCAAAGCCTGGAGGAGAAAATCGACGAGCGCGCCTTGAATTGAAAATTGAAAATTAATTTTATCATAAAATCGCGCGGGCAGAATGGCGACTCCAGGCTCGGTATATAATTGCCAGCTTTCACTACACAAAGGCGTAGTCTGCGGGTATTAATTATTGCACGCAGCGAACATTTGAATTCCGGCGGATTAGCCACTCGCGCGTCAATATGTATATCTATACCGGCAAAATATCGGTTGCCAGTGAAAACCATCTTATTCGAGGCGTGAGCGAGCGATACGATGGGGCTATTACGACCCTCGCCAGGACAATAATCCCATTGTCTCGCGCACTGGCGTGCGACGGCTCGTGTATAGCCGTATAATATCACGAGCACAGGAGGAGGACGAACAAACGCTTGCGGATAGACGTATGTGCGTGCACATACGCATCTACGATGAGGTGCGAGTCTCCACTTATAGTGCCGTTGTCGCGACAAACTCGACGAACGAATGGATGAATTGACGACTTGGGTGGGCGGGGGACTGCGGGAGGTAGGGAGGGGGAGGGAGTGCTCGCACTCGAGCGAAGCTGAGTTAGACGGGCACCTCTATTTGATGGGGTGTGAAGAGGTGCGAAGAGCTTCTCTCGTCGGAGCACTCGACCGTCTGGGCCGATGAAAGACCAAGACATCGCCCTGTCTTTAAGTCCTTTCATGACGAGTCCAGGAATTACGTTTGAGACGACGATTTTACGATTAAGATGGTAACCACTAAAGCGTTTCACACACTTTTGTGCAGCACGCTCCTTTAGGCGAGGCTAATTCTTTGAAAATTTAAAAAACGATTGAACGTGGATTTTATTTCTTAATTTCTTATAGAAATAGCAAGAGCGTTTTAAAATAATTCAACCGTCTATCTTTATATGTGTATATATAACCATGTATAAATAAATATATATATATTACAAATTCTGATTAACTAAAGGATTAGTTAGTTTGGTCGATGTATTTATTTTAGCCTTTTCATCTACATACACCATAAGCATATATTATTCGTAATATTAATTTATTTATGATCGCCGTTTCACTTCCAATTCAATACATTAAATCCTACACCTTTTAATTAATATATTTATTGATCTTTACTCATTTTCTATCTAGTAATCACATTATCTAAGTAAATAACTAATTTATCATTTAAATTCAACAATGACTGACAGTTCATTTAGACTTTCATAAATGCGTACATAAATTAAATTTAGAATGCCATTTATCGAACTAAATAACAATATTATCATAATCATCGACCATTTCAAATTCGTTAAATGTGAAAATTAAAATATAAAGCATAAAAACAAAATTACGGTATTTTATAAATATTCGAACAACTTATCAAATTATTCATAACAAATCCCACAGAAATTTTAACTAGAAAAAATCATAAAAAAATATTTAATGAAATAAAGTAGCTTTAAATATCTTGGACGAAATTCAGTCAATATTTTGCTAATTATTCTAATAAATTAATGATGTCTAATCGCTTATAATATTATATTACATTATATTATCTCACACTAGCATAATGCATTATATTGTGCTATTTTTGATTAATCACAAATTTTCAATTTTGGCATACGTTTCTTATTTTTCAATAGAAAAATCGAACAATTTATATTAAAAATTCAATAACTTTCAACAATCATTTATCCATACTGTTTGAGATTTTTATTACTTTATTTGTATTTATTACATAGGGAATTATATTTTTGGTTGTTTTGAAAAACAAAAATAAAAATTATATTTTCTACTTTTGTTACTTCTAAATTATATCTATTCTAATTAATTCACTCTTTCAAATTTAACTTGAAATAAACTTCAAAAGCAGCTTTTAATCTTTTATGGTTCTAATAAATGATAAATAATTTTTATTTACATTCAATATTTAATCATTTATATAATATTTACAATCTTTATTGCATTAGTATTTCATTAATATAGTATACAACCAAATAAATATAAAAATCTATTTATGTTCAATACAAAAAAAAAAAAATCCATAATTTAGGGAATAATTGTAAAAATCGGTTAAACTTTACTGTAAAATCAAAATTTTTTACACATTATAAAAAAATTTATTAACATTTATAACCGACACAAGGATTTTGTAATTTTAAAATATATTCCCGACTTATTCATATAGTATCCAATGAAAAATTCGAAGTATTTGAAGGTCGACGAAGGGGGGGGGAGTCGAATAATCAATATGAATCGAATGTCAAAATGAAGAAAATTTAATTTTGCAAATAAAAAGGGACAAAAGGCGGAGATGCGGTCCACTGTTAATTTGCTATTGTTTAATAATCCGGGCTGACGTCGGAATCGTCGCCGGGAAGCCGCTGGCTGAATATGCACGCATCGCGTGTAAAACAAATTTTTTGCTCAAGAACACTTACCTTGATTGTAACATGTTATAACGGATTTCGCTCGCAACTTTTTCTTCTATCGCCCTCCTCCCAATCTCGTTCGCTATTCTTCCCCTCCGCTCCTCTGCCGCTTCACGCTACCTCCTTATATCCCATATACTCTCTTCTAACTTACCTAACTGCTCTCTCCTTCTTTCTTCAAATTTTATCGCAAAATGAAGTATCCAAACATTGGCCATATTCTTGCTTTCTCATCCTTGTCCCATCACATTTCTTTACTATTTCGTTTATAAGCGCGCCCCTCCCCTTCTTCGTCGCAAGACTAAACACCGATTGATGTATTTACTCGCCTTGCCTACCGATTTTAGTCAATTTTTATAAAGAGCAACGCCGTCTCGCGTTTTTTCCCATCGCGACTTGCGTTACGGGGTTGCCAGTTCTCATTACAATTCCCGGTAATAAAGAAATTTCCAGGAAGTCGCGTATTCTATTGCATTTAACAATATTGCAAAATGATAATATAACGATGAAAAATTTTAATTACTTAAATAAAGATTAAAATATTGTACATCAAGCGACCTCAAATAAGCATTTTACTCCACGGCCAGATTTATTTCAAACAAATTTTATTGAAATTTTGTTTTACTTTCAGTCATTAAATGAGCATTTAACTGCGTGATTAAACCACTGAAGCAAAAATAATAACGATAGTCTTTTTTGCAAACATATATATTTTAGGAATGGCACTTTAAATTTTTCTACTTACTAGAATCTAATACTATAAACATCAAACGGAATTAAGCACTATTTTACATTATAATGAAAAGAAAATAATAATTAATATTATTATAATGCAATTTAAATTGTGTAGATCATCGAAATTTTAATTGTCTTAAAATTTAATTAAAATGTTGGGCAATAATTTGTCTCTTGAAAATTGTCCATCCAAGAAGAGACTCGATACATTTATTTCGAAAACAATGGGAAAATATGATCTACTAATATTTGATAAAAGCTTGTAACACAAACTACAATTACCAAATACATCTGCCTTTTACTTAGTATCATGTATAAGCTATTAAAAGTAAAAGCTTTATAAATAAAAAGGATGGAAATTGCTTGCCAATAAAGGAAATAGAAGAAATAAACATTTTATATATCATTTTATACAATAATAAAAGTACCAATTACTTTTTACATTCTTATATTAATTCTGTAAATTATATTTATTTTATATAAATTATAGTCTTAAATATATTACAGTAAAATTAGGAATATTCGTATGATATACTAATTAAAAAAATAACACTCTAACGGAACACTTATAAATAAATATCTATTGGCAATACAACGTTCTTTAGCCATTCAATGTAACAAAAAAAATAATAATAATAAAAATACATCGAACGACATTTTATAAATTAACCATAATGCAATAATTGCGTTTGTACTATTACTTATCTTAAACTATCTCCATCGACTATTACGCTATAATGAAAATTAAAAAAATTAATGAATATATTGATGGATTGTTGTGATAATATGAAATAAAAAAAAATAAAATTGATTTTAGAAATTCTTCCGATGCGTATATGTAAATGTAGAAATTTTGGTACTAAACATTTAACATATTAGGAACAGAAATTGCAGTGCTCGTAACTTGACTCAATTATTTTTATTTCAAGAGCATTCATTTAAAAAGTAAGATTGAAAATAATTATTCAAATAGGAATTGGAGAGTATGAATTTTATTCACAGATTCATATTTATAGTTTGTTGAAGCAGAAGTTGAACAAAAAAAAAATTACATTAAAAATTCTTTCAATATTTAATCAAATAAACAGCATTTTATAGTTTAAAATGAATCCAAAGCCAATAGATAATAGACATGAATGTAACATACAGATTTTTCAACATATCCGCTTACTCGAATATGGTAGCTAAAATTATTATATACCGCCTCGATTTGAAACACCAGAAGAATATAAAAAAGCCCTTTCTTATTTGCTAAAGAGCAAATTTTTTCCCTCATTTCGTTTCAACAGACATCTGTCACATGAATATATAGCAATTTAATGAACGTGGAGGATAAAAAATCCCGTGTATATTGTAATTTCTTCTTAAAGGCTCGTATTATCAACTTTTTACTAACTTTGTCGATGATTACAACAACGAAAGATATCATCTAACAAAAACAAAAATATAAATCGCAGCTCGCCTATTGATTCTTTCCCATGTCATCGAAAATTCACAACAATACGAGATGCGCAGAGATTACAATAATTTTTAATGACTATATACATAGCTGGTATGCTACCATATCTTTCCGGCGGAATATTCAGGATAACATCACTGTACATTATTCAAGATGGATATATGCCAATATACATAAAGTACAAGCAATATTCACTACCAATAAAAAGCGAAATATCTTTTTTCTATATAATGCATGCATACACAATAAATATATTTTCCTATGACTATCCTTGCATTTTTCTTGTTTATCCGTGCATAAAAAATAATATAGATATTTTAACATGGAAAATACGCGAAGATCTTTCGTCTTTTTATAGACGAGCCATTTCTTGATATTTTTATAAAAACTTCATAGAATCGTATAGGCTTCGAAGTTTAATTACTTTATAATGTAATCGGCGTATGCTTTCAAGAATTATTTTTAATGTAATAAGAAAATGTCGCATTATGATTAAATAACGCCTGAAGGTTATAATAAAAATTACGATTCGCCGTGCACCACTACATTCGATTTCCAGGCTTAAGATTAGAAAAGTAAAGCCGTAAATAAACCTAAATCAACAGGACAACACCCTTATTTATAACTTCGCAAGTTGCTTGGTATATGCATGATTAATGTGAGCTTTACGCTGGTAGCTCAGCGGTTGTTAATATATCTCGTCCCTATCGCTGGATGCTGCTCATAATACAATATTCGCCTAACAATTAATAAAAAAGTGCTTACACGTACTAACGTCACGACTGCATTTTCTGGCTGTTGCAGCGAGCCGCACCTCGTATCTCATTCTAAAGTTAAATCTAAAGTTTTTTCTTCGTTTAGAAATTTTTATAACGTTCCTAAATTACATTATGTTTAAACAAAATGTTGCACAGGCGTGCCGCTCTTGACATCGCGCATTGTACATAATAAAAATAATTATAAAAAAAAAATTAAAAAAAAAAATTAAAACACCCGCAAATATATGATGGTCATTAGAAACCGCTCCCTATAAACATTCGCAAAAGCTTGTAAACTTAAACATGATGCAAAAAATCTCGTCTGGCACATCGTAATTGTCACCCGTGTGCTTCCGAAATGCGTGTACTGTTATGCGTGCAAGCACACGCGCCCGCACACACCCAATCGACCCAATCGTATCCGTGAAGCAACTATAGCGAGCTTGCGAGTGAAAATCTCCAACAACGTTGGCGGGCATAGCAATTACAATAATGTAAATTTAACTACCACAATATTTTTATGCTTTGTGAATGTTACAAAAAATTAATTGTATTTTGTAGAAAATCAAATTATTTAAGATTATTTTATTTCTGTCGATGCTGTGATAATCTTCCGCGAATAAGTCGATTAGAAGACAACTTGGTAAAAATCCTTCCCTGTATTAATAATTATGATAAAAGACTGATACAATTTTATATGATATTCTCGTATGAGGTAAAGGTAGCATCAAATAGTCTTGTCGTAAGTCTTTCGATTCATTCGTCACAATATCATCCCCATCAATTAATAATATTAATACCGAATAAAAGTGTAATAGTTTGTAATTATAAATTACCATTTAAATCAGTAATTCTTTTACTGAATGAAAATAATTTAAACCTATTGCTAAACTTTATTATTTATAAAGAAATTAGCAAAGGACGAGTATGAATATCTCTTGAAAGATAATTATAAAATGTATATTTATTAATAAAGCATTATAATGTAAAAACAAACTTTTTAAATAATAATTCTAGTGATTTCCTTTGGATGAGTAAGCCAGAATATAAATTAATATTTAATTGAGAAATAGGTTGTGTTATGAAAAGAACGAACGACTAACAATAAAAAAAGATGACAAAATTAATCGATGAAACAAGAAATGGCTTAATATATGTCAAGAATTGAAAATTTATTTCTACTTCTACGCGGTGAAACGATTTCACGTATATATTTCAAAGTAGCGGAAAAACTAATTTTATTATTATATATTCGAACGTTATTCTAATTGCCGCAAAAAAATTGAACCAATTACAATGAAATGTAATAAAAATTTTTAATTTAACCGATCACGAAGTTTTATAAATTATTCTTGTAAAAAATCAAATATAATTAATGAGAACAATTGTATTATTAATAAAAGTGTATAAGTATCTTTTTCAATTACTTTTATTTGCAAGACCAAAAACAGATATCATCACTTTTCCATAAAAAATAGAAAAAAAGGGTAAAAAATAGAATCGAAATGTGCTGTATAAGAATTTAATTTCCGTACTTCATCATAATATATTTATTCTATTCGTCTGTATCGATACTAATTTTATACATACTTTATTTATAAAATACAAAAAAAATTTTGATAAATTGAGAATTACTATAATAAGAAGGAATTGCTAAAATGAGAATAAATATACATAAAAATTATTTTTCATAAATCATTTATTTATTTAAAAGTATTTTTGACTTATTTTATTTAAATCTGTCATAAACATATATTAATAATGTCTAAAAAACTAGCAGGTAACTAGTTACCAATTTATCTACAAATCAGTTTACTAAATTTTGTAAGTATTTTGTATTAGCATATGAATTTGTCTTTTTAGTTAAACTATAATAAGTGTAAGAATAATAATGATATTAAAAAAAATAACATAAAAACATTAGAAAAAATGATTGTAATTTTTTTATATAAAATAATCGCTATTTAATACATATAAACAAGATCTTAAAATTAGAATATACAAAATCACATTCTGATATTCAGTGCTGACTAATTAAATAAAAATATTTGGAGTATTTTTTTAGCTTACTTAGATATTAAAAAAAATGAAAAGTAGTATAGTTAATCTTACATAATCTCTAATAACTTAATATAATTGTCGTAAGCAATGTGCATAAAATTGTTATTATTTATTGGATTACGAGATTTATTCAGCAGATTTTTTGTTATTGCGCATTAATTTAAAATCTATTCATAAGAATAGCTCATCCCATTTTGTTATTTATTATTAATCATATTTAATTATTCAATTTAATACTTAAAAATTCCTTTTTATATAAAATTAATTTACCATAATTATATTAATATACATATGTGACTAATATAATAAAAAAATACGGCGATTGCTTGGAGAAACTTGAATTTAAATTTAAACTTATTTAAGGAAATGATTCTTTTTGGGCCGATCGTATATTTTGTATTTTATAAAAGTCTTTACAGTTGCAAAAACACATTAATACATTAAATTATGATATTTAGTTAAGTGATTAAGAAAAAAAGTTCTTTTGAAGCAAACATAAATTGTAACAATATCATTTGTGTATAATTTAGTTTTCCTTTATAACACATAAGGAGTACTTTGCATATTTCCATTTATCTCTATTAAATTACTCATTCAAAAATGTAAAATGATAATTTCCTTTAACGTACTTTCCAATATAAAATTTTGCTTCTTATCTTTCTATTTTTCTTTCTATATATTAGAAGTAGCTTGTACCATAAGCGAGTATTGAAGTACTTAACAAATACAGAATAACATTTTTTAATTATTTGTGGAAAATTCCCATGATTTAAAATTATTATTAAATGTATTCAGTCAATAATACGAAATTTTTAATTCGTTAAAAATTATATTTAAAAATCTAGTATTTATAGAATAACCATAATAATGCTGTATAAGGAAAGCAAGGATTTTTCCTCTTAAAATTATCAATAAGTAAATTTAATAGTATTATCATTAATATCAAAAGCATTAAATATAATAATTAATGAATAATTTCAACTTAAAAGCTAATAATTACAAAAATCTCAAATTTCTATAATTACAGTTTCTTTATTTTACTGTTTTTATAGAAGTCCTAATATAGAAATTAATTTTTAGGGTATTACTTTCAGATCCAATATTACACTAAATAATCCCTATTTTATTATATCATTATCTGTATACAAGTATAAAGAAAACAAATATTATCATCGTGAAATACGTAATTTCTTTACGAACATGACATGTTATAAAAGAATTTGATTTTGTATACAGCAGCTTCATTACGTTAAAATAAATATTTCTATTAAAAAATAAATATTTAGAAATAATTCGATTTTTATGTTAAATTAATGATGTAATCATCTAATTGTTTGTTACCACCAAAATTAAGTTTGATTTTTTTATTTTTTGATAGCTGATTTGCAGGTCTTTTTAATTTATTAGATGTGGGATTAGAAATAGGAAATACATCCATCTTTGAATGTCCCCCGAATCCATCAAATACTGTATCAGAATCTTGTTCGCTATTATACTAAAAAGGAGTTTACATAAAATTTACATTCAACATTTTATATAAATATTAATAGAGATAATTTACATTTAATGATGAAGATTTCTTGGAAGAGAGTTGTTTTGATTTTATTGGGAATGTACTGCGTTGCGAAGCCTGAGACTTTAATGCCAAAATACTTTTTGACTTTGTTGGAAGATAAGGAGAATTTTCTTCATTTTCCTTAGTTTTTTTTGTAACTGACTGTAAAGTCAAACGATATTGTAAACAAATTTAATAACAATTAAAAAAAAAAACGAAAACAAAAAAAAACAGAATATATACCGAAACCATAATAGTTGTTCCTCCTTGAAATTTTTTAGATGAAACTGAATCAATATCTGTCGCTTCGACACTTTCACGTTTACGAGAGGAAACATTTTCTGAACAAGGTTTGGAAGCCTCGTCTAACAGATTATCAGAATTCTTATCTTTCGATTCTAATTCCCCTAGTCTTTTCTGCAACATACCTTTTTCATTTTGACATAACGAAAGCTCATTTTCTAATTGTTCACTAAATATAAACATTATATTAGTACATTAAATACAAAATTAACATACAATTTTTAATATAAAGTAATATTTATGTACATTTGCTTAGTGTAGTTTTGAGAAAAAGAATTCTTTTCCATTTTTAATGTTTGTAATCGTTGTTGCAGAGTTTTCACTGTACTTCTAAGTTCTTTCCTCTTTTCTAGACTAGTACTTAATTCCCTAAAAACATTTATCTTACAAATAATATATGATTGTAAATATAATATACAAATCTCTATTATTATTATTATTATTGTTATTATTATTATTATTATAAAATAAAGTTTTTCTTTTTAAATATTATAAATGATTATATTATAATTAATTTTAAATATTATAATAAATATTATAATCTATTTATGATTAAATAATTTACAAAACAAGTGATAATTAAGAAAAAATACAAATTTTAAAACAGAATCATTAAACAATTAGTTAAATATTGCTCACCTTTTCATAATACTAATATATGTGCAAAAGGTAGGAATATCTGTAGTTCGACTTAACATTTTATCCACTTCTTCACTGGTAGAGCATACTAAGATTTTTACACTAAAAGATATGTCCAATAAAATATTATATTTTAATTAATAAATTATATATTAAGTAATGAATGGATAATGGTTTTCCTTGGTATAAACACTTTTAGTACATACTTTTCATACGTTTCCAACTTGTTTTCTAATTTAATTTTTTCTTCTTGAATTTTTTCAAAGTCCTGACATTTTCGTTTAAAATATTGACTCTGTTCTTTTAAAGCATATATCACAGAGTTTTTCTGATTTATTTCACTCTCTGTTTTTTTAACTTCATCACGAAGTCCACTATTTTGCCTTTTTAAGACAACATTTTCTTCACTACAATTTTTGTATTCAGTTTCTTTTAACTTAATTTGAAATGAAAGAGTATCTACTTTTTGTTGGAGTGTGAACGAATCTTCTTTCACAATTTCAGTGTTTGAAAAATTAAAATAAAGTCTTGTTATACTATCACGTTTTACTTTCCGTCTACATTGTGGACAAGTTTGAGCTCTAAAAATTATTTAATTATATTAATATGAGATAAATACACACGCATGCACGCATGCACATATAGTCATCTATATATATATATAATTATAGACCACTATTTCAATTATTTATTAAATTTTTATAATGGAAAATAAATTTATTTGGAATTAAATTAAAATTTGAAAACATTTGCTACTTAAATGAACTAATTAAACTACATGCAGGATCTAAGAACATTACATCAATTTAAGTATGCATTCATAAATTAATCCTTTAGTAATGTAAAGTACTTATTATATTAACCGTTAACATTATTTTATTACATATTAGTAAAGCTTAAATTCAGTATAATAAGTTTGGAAATAATAAAAATACATTTATTGTTGATGTAAGAATAACAAAGAAATGGCATTTAATAAATTCTATGTTGTAAATATACAGACAATTCTGAACGAGAGTTAGAAAAGTATTAATTATAAAACTTACTTTTCAAGCCATAGAATAAGACACGGGAAGTGAAATACATGACCACATGGAGTTCCGAATATATCATTACACTTTTCCAATTCATCGTGACAAATAGCACATGAAATATTCATATTTCTTTCCTGATGCGTATTTGAAGTCAAAATAACAATGACCTTTATTAAGTAATAAATAAATTAATGAGGTTACGTCGAAGTTATTTCATGTTTATTTGTTCGGTTTAATTCAAAGGTGTCGTCACGTAATACAACGTTTATTGCGTTTATTTTTATATATTTCTATTGTAAATATTCCATTTAGTTTGGAAACAATATAATATTTACCATTGAAACTACAAGAAAGAAGTAACAGATTTGAAACTATTGATACACTAATCTATGTTTAGTGGGTGGCGCCATCTAGACATTTAATTATAAAAATAATAAACACACAGATATTTTAAAATGTTTCTAAAATCATTTATCTAAAGAGCTTTCAATTATGTAACTATTATTTATAAAATATTAATTTTAAAATAATGAATATTGATTTTAATATTAATAATGTGTTCAGATATTATTTTAGAAAAATTATATTATTATTGCAATACTTTTATTAAAACGTCTTATTAAATTCTACTGTAGGTATAAAAAATGTCGAATTTATCGATTCGATAAATGTTTACGTTGCCTTTTTAGAAATTTTCAGTAAGCAAATCATATCCAACGCCGAAAGAAATGGAATTGATTATATGAAATCGTGTTGATTGATTATACATGCCATTATTTCATAATTACCAATCCTGGATTATTTTGAAGGATATATATATCAAGGTTTTATTAATTATTATAGGAATCGGCAAAAATAATATTTTAAATATTTCACTAGTAGATCAATAAATAAAATATTTGTGTAATAATATAAATTTATGTTTTAGATTAACGGTTTCTTTCCTATATATTACAAAATTTGCACCAATTACATTAAAATCTATTTTACATAAGGCGCGCGATACGTATGGAAATTAACGTTAAAACGTTTACATATTGTAATCGATAATTAAGCTCGAAGTTTTTTGGAACCACCAAAGCATCAAATATCGCAAGAACTTTTACCATTCACAAATACACGTGAGATAAAGAATACACATGTAATTATGGAACTATTTACAGTATTTACACATAAGCTTGCTCCATATTGTATAAGAGACGGCACAATTTCAAGATGTACAAACGAATATAATTTTCTTGTTTCTTTGTTTGTAAAGTTATAACTCACAACTTAAATTACGTATACCCTATTGAAAGCTGTAAATAATATATACAGGAAGAAATTGAAGAGTGGCTCGAGCTATTTTCTGTAAAAGCAAGATATTAAATAACATAATAAATAAAATGCAGTAAAATTTACAAATTAATTTACTTTTAAAGTTTGAAGCAAAATTTGAAAAGTTAAAAATTAATTTTAAGCAAAGTCAGCTCAATTAAAATAATTGTCAGTAAAATTTTGTATACTTTTGAAAAATTAAATAATTACATTGATGTGATGTTATAATTATGACATTATTTCTTTTCATTCAAAGATTCAACTTGTAATTAATTTAATAAGCATTAATTATGATATAATATTTTTAAAATTGGCAGTATTTTAACAGTTTTTTCATATTTTTAGAATAATTTTTCTATAAAATTGTGTCTATTAAAGATTTGTAATTTTAAAATACTTGAAAATATGCACTATTATGAATTTAATTCTCTTACAAAAATCTTTAAAAAAAGCTTGTATAAATATTTTTCATTTGAAAAACATTATCACAAACGTATTTTTAAATATATATAGTACTTTATCATTTAATTATGTATATTGGAAGACACTACTCAATATATAAAAAATTCGTTCTTTTTAATTAAAAAAAAAAAAAAAAAAAAAAAAAGAGGGAAACAAAATGAGTGAAACGAATAAGATTGGACATAAAACTTGCTCATTGTTTATAGTAGATTATTATTTATTAATTAAAATAGCTTTGCATTTCTTTATCAAAAATGTATTTGCATTGAAATAATTTATTCTTTTGAGTTTAAAGTAAATCTAGCTAATGTGAATAATGTGCTAATTTTAAATTATATAAATGATTAAACCTATTCATTTTTATGATTTCGTAGTTAAATAATGTTTTTATGAATATATATATATATATATTTTTTTTTTACATAGTTTAATCTTATTGTATAATATGTATCTATAATTTTACATAATTTCCTAAGTAACATAAAAATTTGCCAGTTGGTCTCGCAATTGTGATTAAATTTTAGTTTCAATTAAATTATTTTAAATTGTAGTGATTTGATGTATATTTTTAATATGAATCACTATCAAAAGTAATAAACTTTCTGTAATATAGCGGCGATTAATGATATTTGAACGCATCCCTATTAATAACTGAGATTTATCGAGACTATGTTAAATTATGCTTTCAACCTGTTCCTTATAAAATTATTCATCATAAGACAGTTGTGAGATTACTTAACAAATTTCTAATCATATTTTGTACTTGACTTATCTATGAAACCTTCATATGGTATTTATGAAAATGTACAATCCTTATACAATCCTTGAAGCTTTGTTCAAGGAACAAGGCACTCGTCCATTCAGATAAATAATAACAATAATAATAATAATAATAACAATAATTATAATAATAATAATATACACGGGCACAAAAGAAAGCTGATCGGTCGACGATCAGAACCTCTTGCTAATAATTTCCCGCAGATCGGGATCCTGCTCGATCGCGTCCTCGTTACCAGTGAAAAATGTCGCACGCATGTGTTTGCACTGGCTGAAGTCGACGTCAACCGCCAACTCGGGCGAGCTCTTCGACACTGGAAGACCTTCGTCGAAGGACTCATTCTGACGTCCGCAAGGGATTGGGATGCCTGGACTACGGAATGACGTTCGCTGCCGCTTCGCTAGGAATTTTGGAAAACTGTTGAAGCGGTGCGCCCGTGACCTCGTGCTGCGCTCGTTCCTCGTGGACGAGCGCTGGGATTGCGAGCGTTGCTGTCGTTGCTGAGAATAGGAACCGTTGCAGCAGCAACTGCTACTGGAGCTCGTAAGATCGCAGTTACAGTGCGGCTTTTGAGTGTCCTTAGCACCGGAGTTGCGGTACGCAACCGAATTCCGATTAGCTTTTCTACTCCGTAGCTCAAACATCATCCTGCGTACAATTTAAGGATTTCTCCTGTATTTATTTCATCAATGAGTGTTAGTTGTTGATTAGAGTCGCGCTAGCCCAGTGTTTCAACACTTGTCGATAAAAATATCAATCGCTTGTATGTATGACAAGTAATATGAAAGAAATATTTTCTCTAATTCTTAATAATCCATATCATATTTCAGTGCGGATTTTCATTATTCGAGTGCAAGTTTTGTCATTATCGTTTGTATTATGAATGATAATATTTAGAGGTCAATCATGAATTCGAAGAAATTTTAGATATATAATAAAAAATATTGGTTTTGAGTTTCTTATTAATCTTATAAATAATACTATGAGAAGTGAATTTTGAATTTCTAAAATTTACTTCTAAAAAATATTTACAAATAAAACTAATAGTATAATAATGATTACTAGACAGTAAAGTTTACGAAAACAAATTTATATTGTTAATTAACTATAGATAAAATTTATAGTCAATTAATTATAGATAAAAAAAAGGGAATAAATTTTGCAATTTAAATAGTTTAGAATTTCATCGACTAAGCCTGTATAGAATTTTATACTTTTAGGACTTTATAACGCTTAAAAATTTTTTTTTAATTCACGTAAATTACATTATTGTTGAAAATGTGCCAAATTATATCACAAAACAAGATCATAATTTGAATTTGAACTATTAATTCATGCAGATATGAAATTTATGTTTAAACATAGTAGATGAAAATTTGCTTAGAAGATGAAAAACTCCCTCCACTCGATTGTATATAATGTAAGAGAATAAGGTTGTTTAAGATATAAGAAAAGTATCATTACTGCGAGCGTTTTTTCGAAGCGAATTCAATAGCTTCGCTTTTAATTCCGTCGAGGATATCCTCGTCATCCTCGTCGTCAAGCTCATCGTCCACCGACGACTGTCTAACATCGATGCTGGGAATGTTGAATGATCGCGTCTGATGCAACTTTCTTCTTTGCTGTCCAGGCTCCAGTGCGTTTTCAGTCCACATGGAGCCAACTACCGGCTCGGATTTAAGATTCGTCGCACTCGGCCAAGGCTGAATGTTGACCTTGGAGGATTTGGCTAGGGCAAAGAAGGGCTTTCGGCTCTGAAGGTGATCCGTGAATTTTCCTCTGACCGAGAACATTTTGACAGCTTCGGCTAAAGCACTGGTCGAACGTCCATTGCCTTTTCCTACTTGGTCGATCGAAGTCGATTGTTGCTTCATCTGTTGGAGTTGCGGTTGTTGTTGCTGCTGTTGCTGCTGCTGTTGTTGCTGTAGCGGCTGTTGTTGTAATTGCTGCTTCTGCTGTTGTTGTTGTTGCGGTTGCTGCTGCTGATGCTGCTGCTGTTGTTGAGACTGTTGTTGTGGTTGCTGCTGTTGCTGATCGAGCTCTTCACGAAGATCCAACGTAACGATTGTTTCACGAGAGTCACGAGCCGCTCGATTAGCTGATTGAGGGGAAGAGTAACCCTGGCTGAAACAAATGAGATTTAATTAAGGGCTTGTTATGTTAATTAACATTAGACATTTTTAAAGGCAGTATCAAACAAATGTGTATTCATTTGAATCTCTATATCTATAGGATTATAAATATCTTAATTAATTTTGACATACGCTCTTAAAACTTGATAAACTAGCTATTTAAACAATTAATAATTCCATCTACTGAAAATAATTATGTATAAAATAAACAAAGTATTATTTGATGTGTTTATTTAATTGCATAATTTGATTTGTTATTGTATTTTACGCTTTCATAAAAACTTGTCCGCAATACGTTTGCTTTCTTATAATTTTTTATTCTTCTGTTTCTTGTTTAATGTCAATTGAAATAGAATGTTTTAGAAATTAGCTTACCAGTAAATTTCATACCACAACTGTAATTCGATAATTTTTTTTTTTTTTTTTTTTTTTTTTTTTTTTTTAATTATCAAGCATGAGTAAGATTATATTCATTATTATTTGATTGAGATTTCCTCTGTCTAGTGAAAAATTCCAACTGTCGCATTACTATTACTATTAAATATTAAATGACAAACTGAATTAATCTTAAGCGGAAAAGGTATGTGACAGCCTACCGTTTGTTATTATTCTCAGATGGACTATCATTGTGCGTTGGAAGACTGGCACTAGAAGTTCGTGGAGTTATATTACCAGTGGCGTTCTCCTCCTCCTCAATAATGTCAGGCAAAAACATCGTTTGCTTTTCTTCGGGTACTCTACAGATTGAAAGTCCAAGCTTTAATTAGTGAAATTTTGAGAGTATAATTTTGTAATTTGGTTAATATAATAATGACGAAGTAAAATAGAATTGTCAAAATATACAGGCATTATTATATTGGACGTATATGTTTCATCGTTATTTTACTGATTTCTTCGTCAATTTAATCTGGAGCTAATACACACCATTATTGTTCGTTTATAATCTGAAGACTTGTAACGATAAACAGGATTTTTACGCAAAAGCACCAAAAATAAGCTTAAAAATTTTGCATAACGATTGGACTATTATATTCTATGAGAATGAAAAATCCTGTTTTATTCGCAACTTTGACAAGAACGTGTACTCACGTCATGTTTGCCACGCTACCGCGATACGTTTTGCGCTTGTAGGCGGCAGCCGCTTCCGTGTAGGGTAAAATTATATTTTCCGATTCATAATAAATGTCCTTAACGAGAGGCGGGCAACGATTCATCAATGTGTCAACGCCAAGATACGAGACCTAACGTAAAAGTTAAATATATGTATTTACACGTGAACCGATAGTTGTACGTCTGTAAGAAAAAAGCGAAACTTATTTGCATTTCAAACACTTACCTTGGTGTGCCGATCGATCAACCAGTTGAGCTCGAAATCTTCATCATCATCGCCGAATGGATTTATAAGCTGTTCCGCGACCTTTGAACGAAAATTGAAATAATAATTGCGTCCAGTTTATAAAAACCAGTGTATTTTCAGATAGCCAACCTTCAATAAGCCCATGAAGAAAAAGAACTGTAAAATTGTGAACATTGGAAAGTAAATGTCGACTTTCATTTGGAACGGTTTAATGACTCCCTCGATATATTGACGACCGACGAGTGCCACTGCAAAGAAACTGTAAGTAGCCAGTGTAACAACCTGTGTGTATACTAATGGAATTGATACCCAATCGTAGCTCCAAAGCATACCGCATTTTGATCGAAAATCATTAAACTCCTGAAAGTGACAAAAATTTAATTTTTTGTATTTTGTGTTTTGTTTTTTTTGTTTTTTTTTTGTTTGTTAACTGATTTAATTATTTATTTGTTAATTTTTGCCCAAAACTTATCCAAATTATTTTAATATTCTCTCATTACGATATCCAATCTAATTCGGAATAAGTATTATTGTCAATTCATAATGATGCCTTTCCAGATTAATTTTTAATGTTAAATTTATACACTAAATTCTGAGAATGGTCTGAGCAGATCAAATTAATTGAAATAAGAACCTCTTTTTTCTTTTTCTTTTTTTTTAAAGCATATAAGGTGTGGTGCATATACCTCCATTATAATTTTTAAGCCTTGAGCGTCGGGTAATCGATGGCTCGTCCTCGCCTCTTTCAGTAAATTGATGAACCACGTGCAAGGAATCCAGTAAGTGTTAAATTCAAGACTTGGCACAGAAATAAAAAGTTCCAGCTCCAACGAGGTCATAAAGCCTATTGAAACGATTATACATATGTAAGATGCTTAATTAGAAAATAAGCAAATGATTTATCAAAGAATCTCAATGAATTTTTTTTTTTTTTTTGTTTTCTTTGTTTTTTTTTGTTTTTTTTTGTTTTTTTTGTTTTTTTGTTTGTTTTTTGTTTACCAGAATCCACAACGTGGTCTAGAGTAGGAAAGCGTCGTTTAACGGCCGAGCTGATGGATCGTAAAACAAGAATGAGCGACAGGTTGAGGTATCGCATCAGTGCCCGCCGTACCATTCGTCCGTATTCGTCGTTTCCGATGACGTAAAGAGCGACTGAATGCATTACTCTTGAGTTTCGGAAATTTCAGCAATTAAAACGTTGTGATATAATAATTCATTAGCATTTTATATATAGAAAGTTCTGTCATAGTTCTACAAGAAATGCTCCTGCCAAAATCATTTACGTTTAGAGATGTAACAATTTATTATTCGTTCGATTAATATTATGAGCAAATGTATTATTCCCTTATGATGATTTTAGCAGTTGCGAAATGCTATGTTTCATTTCGTTTATGCGATTTGAAGGCGCGATTAATTGAATGATATATGAGAAATTTGCACATTATCCAATGCCTGAAAAATAAAATTAATGCCCGAATAGATTCATTAACACGCGAAAAGAACGCGACCTTCTCTCAGAATATAAAATCCTCCTGTTTTGTTACATTTAATATCTATTTATGTGCGAATTCGCTCACTTTCTAAATCATTGTATTTACATATTATTGTGTAGCTTTGTGCAGCCGTGCTAGAAAATGTTAATATTCACACCGCATAAAGTTGAAGACAAAGTAGTCGAATGATTTCTCATAGGAAAATATCTAGGAGCGATCGCTAATTGTATCGGCAGAACTAAAACGACAAGATCGTGAAGTTGGTTGACGTTAAGGAACCTTACTTGTCAGGCCAAGGAATGGCTGTGTATTGTTGCCACCACCTACCGGCTACGTAGGCCACGTAGAAGCCCAGCACGAAGCTCAGCGGTATTAGATTGATAAAGGTATCACAGTAGACGACGATCTGCTCGAAAGCCCTCTTCTGGTCGACATTGAGAGCGTGACGATACAGGGCAGAAATTGCGCCGAAGAGGGCGAGGAACAGGAGGAGTTCCCGGTAGATGAGCTTGTAGAGGGAGCCCCGCCACATGAAAAGGAGACGGGTGAAGCCGCCACTGGTGGAGCTGGCGACCTCATACTGATAGGACACCGTCATCCTTCCGAGGCTGTTGTACTATAGAAGCAGATCCAGCCTTCTCACGATCCCGTGCTTGCACCTCGCGACGACCGAGTACAGTCGGAAGTGCGCGTCCTCCGATCCAAACTCTTCTCGGCTCCAACTCTGCATCCTCGCACTCGCACTTTCTACAATCCCGAAAATATGGCTATTTGTAAATGTAACTCGAGATTTGGGGGGCGGGGGCAAAAACAAAACGGTGGGAATACATTTTAAGGCTTCAATTATAGCCGATCTTCTATAATTTGTCGCTATCCGAATTCTTTCAATTAGGTGGACTTTTATAATCTTACGAATTGGTATCGCGACTCTGTAAATATGAAGGACTTTGAACTAACCAGCAAATTAAATTTATTCAAATCAAGCATTCATGTGTATGATTTTACTTTTCAATACGTTGGTAATATTAGACATATAATCGCTAAAAATTTCTGCCCGGCATCAGTAGTTGGCAAAGATCTACAATATAAGCGTTACATAACACAATTTTTCACTTTCTACACGAGCTTTAAAAAATTGTTTTTTTCTTCAACTTATTTTTACCAATAAATTTTTGTATATAAATTTACAAATAAATTTACCAATATCAATTATTGAACGTACAGGTGAAAAAACAAAACCTTTTCAATTTTCATTTAAACCGTTTCTCCTTTCTTTTCTTTCCTCTTTAACTCTCATTTGTTTTCACTCAAAGTATTATACGTATCTTTACTTAAGATATCATGAATTATACACGACCATTAAATTTTTCTTAATAATTTAACCATTACATTGAAGTCTTCGAAATATGTACAACATATTTGTCCATTAAAAGTGTACATCACTACTTATAACATCAATTAGTTTTTGATATTAAGAATAATGATTTTGATGTCTTTTGAAATTTCATTTTCTTAGGGACTAAATTTTAATATTGATAAAAAAAGTCATTAAAGAAATTGTTAATTTCTAAAATAAACGATTTCAAAGAATTAATTTATTCAATATTACATTTAGTCGTGAGATGATGATCTTTATATTCATTTGCTACATTTATAATTTTCAATTGCGTTTATTTTCTGAAATCTTACTATAAAAATATGTTTTATAATATATATTAGAAATAATATCGTAAAATTACGGTAATATAAAAAAATTACACAAAAAATGGCAGAAAAAAAGCGCAGAATTCATGTTGTTTTGCAAAAATAGAAGTTTATTTAAATAACGCTTTCCCTATATATTCTCAGTTACGTCTATCTTTCGACTTGTTTATATATGAAAATGATGAAAAAGTAAGAGTGCATTTAAAAAGTAATTTAAACAATTTGTATTTAAAAATTTAATTTCATAATTTTAATAATTCTGTATAGTTCGTAATTTACTAATTGCTAAATTTACTGGCAACTATCGCTTTATCGATATTATACTTCTTAATCCTATTATTGATTTTTTTAAGCAGTGTATTATATATTAGGAATTGAATAAGCGCTTATAATAAATCATTAACCATAATTTCGAACGAGCTTTGTTATACAAGCTGTAAAGTGACATTTTTCGATTAATAATATAAATATTTTCACAATAATTTTATGACGATAACGTTCCTAGAAGTCCTACAAATTTGGATTTCATTAATTATACGTCTTGCTTGATTTCTCGATAAACAACTATTGTCATAAATCGTTTATCGAGCAACTCTACTTATGTCGAGCAAATTTACCTATGTGCATAGAGATACGTGTGTAACTGCAGACAAAAATAGGCCGACTGGATATCGGACAACTTAAAGTTTGTAAACTACAAATGTCCAAGAATCTACTCTATCCTAGACCTACTTAGATAAATATCGTTGTGAATTCGTTGTGACGGTAATCTCTGACCGATCGGACGCTCGCTATCGGATACATGAAGCGCGCATAGACAAATTAATAAATTCAGAAGCATTGACGTAAGAGACAATAGATCCAAGGTATAATGTAAGCGGCACGGGCGGGAATCGTTTATAGTTGTACAAAAGGAGAAAATAATTTTCAAAATTATTTTTTTACAGATTATCTGATATAAATTGACTGCGGAATTCGCATGAATGGAGTACATTTTACAATCTAAAAGTACTATTCTAGCGGAATAAGTGAAAAATGTTCCTTATCCTTTAAACATTAGACTTTGTAATGAATACCCTAATGATAAAATCATGAGGTCGGAGTAAATAATAAAGCAATGGATGACTTACCGCGTCGTTGCTCTAATTACTCCAACCGCGAATTCCACGCACAGCGAATACATTAAAGGTTGGAGGGGAGAGTTGGGGGCAGGGAAACAAGATGCAATTATTTGAGTCCACGGGAGAAGCGATTTCTGAACGGGCGCCAGTTGTAGACCGTAGTTGTAAATATAGCCACTCGTTTTCCTACGAAACTCGTGACGTGTCTTCTGTCTCCAAAGGCAAATGATCTTTTCTCGCCACCACTGTGATACACTTGAACGATGCATTGCGATAAAAGTATAGCTCATTGGATACGTGGATTATAAGTCGTAGTATTGTTGTTATAACAGCGACATGAAGCCATGTTTAGCAATGTTAATGTTGGTTTTAAGGATATTTATGTCAAGGAATTAGTGAATTGATTAGTAGCTCGTTGCTTATCCGGATAATTAATTAAATATACCAAGTATATGTTTGTGCAGTCGCAAACATTCGATTTGCTCTTTGTATTTCGGTATATAAGAATGCCAGGATGTTTGCATGCTTTTCTAAAATATTTGGAACAAGTTTTGCAATATTGTTTTATTCATAAACGTTCGTTTGATTTTATTATGATAATAAACTCATAAATTTCCCTTAAAGCTCTCAATGACTAATAAATACCATGAAATTATGAATTACTTTGAAAATAATAAATTCACACGAGAAATGCAACTATATATATATATATATATATATATATATATATAAGCATATCAATTATTATTTAAGTGCTAATTCATGCTGTATTATTATGTTCCCGAATGTATGTTTCTAAGAGCGCTGCGCGTATAAATTCTTATCGGTAGCCATTACTCAATTATATTAAAAATATTTAAATTAAAGAATGCCCCGTCATATTAATAAGAAAGTGTATTCTCGAGCAATTTATTTATCATTTATCATTATCAATACTATTGGAAATTTAACGAATTAAAATGGATTCAAAATCCCAAATATTCAGTAAGAAAAAAAAATACATCAACAAATTCTTTTATTTCAATTATAATTCCTGCATTTCTGCATTGAACATGATTACGAAGGAATTAAACATTTTTTACCTGACGAGATTAACATGTATACTTCACTTTTTCACCATTATTCAATGAACTTAGATTTAAGATTATTTTGTGCTTTTGTTCACTTCCCAGTAGTTTACGTTAATCGATAAAGCTTAATTAAACAAGACGGTTATGGCACGTACGCTTTTTACCAAGCTCTATCTCTGTTTTAGCAGAAGCGCGCATCGCGCGGCACCGCACCATATCGCACCACAAACAACACATAACAAACGAGCACGTACACAAAGATAGACACTGGCAAGCAGATAATCTAACACTCGAGAATCGTTCGGACGTCTTTACTTACGCATCAACATAGCGAAATCCAGATAATTTTGTAGCGTGCATGAGCTGTAATAATGGCCAGAGCGTAAAAGTAAGCGAAACTAGTCTCTCTTAGTACGCGGTGCGCAAATCCTCACTACGCCAATTGCATACATTGCTCCGATTTCATAAAACTTACTTATATCGCACGTATTTTGAAGTTCTTAAGAAGTTGGAAGTAGGACATAATTTTGAATTATTTTTTTTCTTTTTCTCTCTCTGACCACTACGGTATAGCAACTAGCAATGTAGCGTTTCGATTGATCATTATTTTAATGAAGATACATCTTACGCATCGGCCGCTTTTTATAATAAAGAATTAAAAAATGTCACTTCGTTATTATTTGTTGATGAATCATAATGAATGAACATCTTAATCAGTTAATGGTAATTTCATATTTCTACGATAAAATAGGTGTGTTAGCAATGACTTTAATTTATATTGAAAATATTTGCAGAAAGATTGTAATGCAAGGAAACTTAATAGTCATTGTGCTTGCTATTCTTTAAAATATTCATCGTGATTTTTCCATATTTTTGAATTATTGCATTTGTAATGTAAGATTCTTGTCGTATAGAATTATATAAATACATAATAAAGGTCATTTTTGTTTAAATGTACGATTAATCGGGCTGACTGTAATATTTACATTGCAAAAGATTCTTATTGGTACTATCGAAAAATAATGAATACTTGTACATTTTTATAGACTTGCAATAATTAGAATAATCGAGTATCAATTTAATTGTACTTATGTAATCAAGGAGTGATATGAATTAAAAGTCGAATCAGCATAAGAATTGATTTTAAAATTCTACAGTTAATCAAATCAATTGTATAACGTTAATTGAACCGTTGATATCTTCATTCGGACTAAAAATCTATAAACAAAACTTACTATAATAAATTATTAATAATATCTTTCTAATTGCAATCATCTCATGACGGATTATTAAATTATATCAATTACATATATCTAATGAAATAATAATGACAGATTTATTAAAAAAAAATATTGATATTTTTCTTAATTACAATGAACTCATTCGACATGTTTTTGTACAATAACGTCGATTTTATTTTGTAAACTTTGTACTTTGTTTTTCTTATCGTGTTCATAAATATGAACATATATGCGTATAGTACGTGTGCTCGAGTGTGTGAAACATGTAATTTTTATTTTTGTTTATGCACGGTATAATATATACGCCATTACTAGAATATGTATATATATATATAAATATATATATTTTTTTTTTCAAAAGGCTTTTGTAAATCGCTTAAAACGTAAAAATATATTTAGAAATAGGTAATACTTAATTAAATAAAATGACAGAATATTCTATATTCTATTGTTAGGTGCACGTCAAGATTTTGTAAATATAATTGTTTGTTTTGTTTTGATTTTTTTTGCTTTTTTTCCTTTTTTTTTTGTTTATTATCATTATTTATTTTGACTTGAACATCGTAAAATGCAGAAAATGTTGTCTTAATTCACATATTCAAATTCAACAAAATTTATTAAAATTACTTACGAGAAAAACATATATATTTTATTGACATTAGACTCTATTATCTAAAGTATGTTTTTTAATTTAATTAAATTAATTTTGTTATCATATAAGAATAACAATAATATATATCTATTGTAGAAGGAATTATAATATTGAACTATACATAAGCTTTATCGAATTTATAAATTTTCTTACGATTCAAATAAAAATGAAGATAAAATATCTACCACTTAATCGTGAAATCTATAACAGCGAATATGTATAACATTTATCATCGTCATGCCATTTTTTATTCTAATTTTTTCATTTATATTTCCGATAATAATATTATTATCCGAAACAATTGCCATTACATAACTTGCAAACAATTAATTTAACCGCAGCATTTTAGGAAAACTGAAAATAAATCTCTCAATTTAATTTATAGTCGATTAATTATCAACATTTATTTAAATTAACGACATTGGCATCGTACATTGCAAAGAACATTATCAATGACGTCAAAGAGATTGGTCAATTGGGCACGTGAAGTAATGAGAAGCAGGAGACATAGAGCGCGTGCAATTCAAAGAGGGTGCGAGTGCGCAAAAAGTAACAGGAACATCGAGACGCTACAGACGATCCGGCAATTAAAAGAATATCAATGAGGAGTGACCTTGAGTACCTCGCGGAATGCATACGCCCTGCTTTACTCGAGGTAAGGTCTTTGACAGGAGCGCGAGACCGCTTCTCTCGCAGCCGAGAAGAGTTTGGCGTGTTTTTATTTTTGTGGAAGGCCGTACGAAAATGCGAGCGCGACACGGTGGCGCGAGCCACTTGCTTCCTGGCTCCCATCGTGAGCCGCGCCGCCCTGGGTTAAATATATATTTTACTGTGTGCGCGCGCGGGTGATGCGAATTTCTAGGCCTTCGGATCGGCCGATTAGCGTGCAGCCACAGACGCGCAGAGAGGATTTGCGAAAACGTGGATACGAGGTTCGTGTTATGCTTGTGCGAAGGGATGGATGGATCGGCGGGGTTATCGTTAAGATCGTAAATATCGGCAGTCTCTTTCCTAATGGAAGACGACGATAGATTCGTGCTTCTAGAGGAAAGTAGCATTTAACATTCGTTTCAAATCTTCTCTCCGTCATTTATCCGTATTACGAGGCAAAATTCGCACATTTTTGCCCAACTTGCATATGAATATATATTATCTTTTACACCATTACGTACATTTATATACAATAATTTGCTAAAGTGTAGATATATTGTTTATACACAGAGGAAAGGAGTAATAGCTATTTGTAAAATTGCTATTAAAGCTCTATTTATGACGGGTATAATTTAATTCATTGAAAGAATTAAAATTATATTGAACACGTTGTTTAGTTGTGAAATAAAAGTCCACTATACCTTATGTATCTATTGAGAAAGTTCTTTTTTTTCTCTCTCAATTTTTTTTTTTTTTAATATATATATATATATATATATATATATTAATCTTTGTAAGCAAAATAGATACATTCGCGACGCTTGTTACTATTGAAAAGCTACATTTATTTATACAATAAAATTTGAGCTCAGATTAATTATTTGTTGCTTGAAAATGTATTCAAAAACAAAACTATCAAATGAAAGTCCATTAAATTCAGATAATCTGCAAAATTCACGATTCAAGGATGTAAATAAGTAGGTTTATTTAAATAACTTATTTATATTAAGATGTCTTAACTAAAATATAACAAATAAAATTCAATATAAGTTAATGTGTATAATGGTTCTTTCGTCCTCCTTGAAATATATTTTTTTTGCTCTTAATTGTATTTTTATATCATATGAAATTCGACATATAATATTGCATATTATTTAAATATTTCTACAAAAGGGCTATGTGTTAGCACGAATATAAAGATCATCAAATATATAACTAATCTATAATTAACTCAATCAATTTAGATATATAAATAATAGAAAGTTCCTAATAACAGAAAAGTATTTTCAATATTACTGCTCGGTAATAAATGATGACAGATGCTGTCAAATATGACAAATGATCTTATTATAATTTCCAGACCAGCCAACTATTCTCTAAATATTATTATTTTGTTTACATTAAATAATAAAATGCATAATAAATTAAATAATAAAATGCAGAAAACACACATCATCTTTTAAATCCATAATTTTTCTTTTGTTACCTGATTTTTTTAGCAGATTTAATTAGAAAATACTCTATGATTAGGAAGTAGGTCATTGTCAATGATATTTTATAAATATTTGTGTTCTTTAACTTACAAATTATTTTCTTTATAACTTTCTCTTTATTTGTTCTAAAATTTATTTTTAGTCATTTGACATGTCTTTTTCTGAATTTGCCAATTGTGAGCTCTAAAAGTCTAATTACATAACAAATTTCAACTACTCGTTCAAAAACTATGAGAGTATTTTCTTTGACATACTTTAGAAAAAAAAAGAATATAGACTATAGAGGTAAAATTTTAAAAACAATATACGAAATATATATATATATATCGTTTATTAACTATAGTTATTAAATTAAACCAATTGTTTTATATCTAATGAATTATATTTGAAAAGGTGTTCGACGAGCATAATAAAGATTAAATAATCAAAATTCGATAAATTCTAAAATGTATTAAATTTGCCAAACAATAATATGTTTGGATCTGAAAATAATCTATTAAGCCAGTGCAATTCGTTTTTAATCAATGCAAATACTCACCTGCGAGTAATATTAAAAAAGAGAATTTAAGTGCTAATAAATTACGGTTAACTTATCCACATTTATTTCCATATTATATTATATAAATAAATAAATATATATAATATATTAAGTAATATAAATAATATAAAATATATTAAGGATAAACGCCAATCCTGTTTATAAAGAGTGTTTGTGCTTTTAAAAATATACTTTAGAATATAGTTTGAGTTTTATTTTTGGAGCCATTCAACAAATATTTCTACTAGTAAGAAGACTTAGAGTATCCTATCATCATTGCTATGAATTCACGTAAAATGATTGTTTATCTCTGAATTATGAGAGAGAATTTGTTCTATCAAATTGGCTTTATTATACTCTTTAATGCTTTATATTTTGTCTTCAGCTCTAATCTGTCATTATGCAAATATTATATTTATAGATTTTCAAATGACCAAGTCATATAAAATAACGAATGTTTCATAGGCTAATTTAGCGATAATTCTCCGTTCTGACAATAAAATATTATAACATTTTGAATTTTAATTCTCGAATGATGAGAAGCTCGAGTAATCGTATACTTTGTAAGCTAGCATTACACAATTTTTAAAGTGCGAAACTAAATTGCGAAGTGCAGCCGATACTTCGCGTAACGAAAAAAGGCGAGGAACACAATAGAGGGAAGTGGACTCGACGTTCGGTTATGGCCAAAGTTATGGCCAAACAATATATGCATCTATAACTTAGTGTGGTCTAGTGCGGCCCGAGCACGCGAATTCGCATGTCGAAGAATTAGCGCACTGCCTCTTTCAATGCATAAGCACGCGTTAAAGTGGCGCGGGAACGTTATGAGAATGAAATTGCTCATCGAATCATGATGATGTGAAAATCTCCTATTTGCCTCTTATATTTATTTAAAAAGCGTAACGGCAGATTGCTTGGCTTAATGAAATTTTATCTCGTGTTTCATCACAAAGCCTGCAAAAACACTTGAGGCGGAAGACGAGTAGTACTTAGTCGAGCCTTGTAAAGATTTTCTGTTAGGCTCCTTTATGAATCTATACGCTCGGAGTACCTAAATGCGACAGAACTATTGGCAATGGCATTGCATTCTTAATTTAGAATCGTTGCTATTACGTTAACGAATGAGTTAACAAGATATTTTCACCAATACTTTATGAAAACAAACACAAATTTAAATTAGATTTATTTCAAAACAATAATTATCAAGCTACAATATGTTTGCAAATGATTTTTATTATAATTTACCTTATAATTCCAACGCTGAATTTGAATTAAAAAAAAATAAAAAATAAAAATAAAAATAAAAATAAAAATAAAAAAAAATAAGCTCAAACTACTGATATATCTACTAAATAAAAGTCAATACAATAAAAAAGCGCTTAAAATGTTTGAAAATATTTTAAATCATATTTAAAGTAGTGTATTTTTAGCTTAAGCGATTGCCATCAAAGTAAATAATAAAATTACCATGTTGCAATAAATATTCCTTGATACAGTGTATATAACTCGATGAACGCACTGTCAATATAATTTTCTGGCTTTTAAATCTAATCGCGGGATTGCTTTTCAACTGTTATATTAGCCAAAATGGATGCACATAAACGACCACAAACATTTCGTTTCGTACACTCTCATGCGATCTCAATATATTCTAACATTCGTTTAGCATAAATAAATAGCGCGTCATCGGCTTAGCGTTGAACATCTTTCTTTATAAACATTTATAAATTTATTCTGATTTCGCATCGATCGTCGCTTATGTTCAATTGCTTATGCTCATTCTATTTCATAATAGGATTTACCATTCAAGATTTTTATTATACTTATTTTAATATATCTTACACTCATATCACTTAAGAAATTATGAATCGTGTACAATATATTATTGTGTAATTTTTTAATTACATTGGTACGATAGCTCCTCTCCTATATTTCAGAAAAATTGACAAATATATAAAGAAGATGAAAATGTGCGACGAAAAGTTTTTTTTTTGCACATGAATAATATTGCAATCAAAAGTAAAGTAGTTATCTATCGATGATTATGAGTATATTTTATCTTATAAATATATTAATTCTTCCGTTAAAATGACATCTGGTCTAAGTATACTAATGTATTGTGAAAAAATCCTATGAAGTAATTCGCAAACTAACAATATATAATTGAAAATGTGTACTTGAGTTATATGAATAAAATAGTAAATACACAAAGCATACCCATTTTTTCTTGTATAAAATATGAGTAAAAAAATTTTTATGAAAATTATTAATATCATTAATTTTTCTTAAAAATATGCTTAAGATAAATAAATAGCTTATTATATTTTTAATCGATTTATTTATCTTATGATTAATATTTATAACTCGCGATGTATAATAAAGCTAAGTTGTGTCAATACAAAATTATACATCCCTTTATTCGTAATAGTTGAATATATAAAAGAAAAAATACACTTCTTTACTTTGCCGCAGCAAAGAAGTGACGTTTTCAAATCATTTTCCGACTTTTTCATAACTTACTATCTCATCCTACTTCGTTAACTGGATTAAACTATAAATGTCACTTACCAAATTGGAAGAGCCTGTCTGGATCGAGTCCTTCAGACGAAACTACAAATATAGTTTTCGAACACATGATCTTTATATCCTGGCTCGTTGATTGATTCCGCAATTTTTAATTTTAACGACGAAACTTTCGTATTCAGCATTATTATAATATCATACTGATACAAAAAAAATACAAAAAAAGAAGAAAAAAAGAAAAGAAAAAAAAGATAAAAAGCTCGTTTCAAAGAAAGAATATTAATTATCCGTAATAATACCAACGTCAATTTAACATTTTATTTATTATATCGTTGTCGTTGTCGTTGTTGTTGTTGTTGTTGTTGTCGTCGTTGTCCTTGTCGTTTGTTTAAAACAATCCAAACAGTTATTAATTGAAACTTCCAATACTGCTATCGTCTCACAATATAGAAAGTAATAATTACAAGGCTAAGATAATTTCGGTAAAAAATTAAAAAGAAAAATATATATATATATATATGTGCTTGGAAAAATTTATCGAACGGAAAACTCGTATATAATGTGAATTTGAATGATAGCCGAAATAATGATATCAGTCGTGCAGTAGTAGAATATTTATTGTTTTTTTGTCTTCCCTCTTAGCAGATACTTATATATTTACTATCGATTATAAAACAACACCAGCTACGTATCTCATAATTTCTCCAAGAAAATCTCTTGATATATTCACAGAAGGCTCGTTTAATGACGAGGACTACGGCACAACGGGCATTAAAGTGGCTACCGATGTCATGGCCCCCGATAATCCCAGCACTGAAATCGACAGCAGCTTCACTCGCTTAATAAACAGCCGGAGAAAGGAAAATACGCCAGAGTGAGATAAAATCGAGGCGGATCGAACGACGAGTGCACGCTAGCCGCTCGTTGGCGAACAACTAAGCTGCTTTATAATACAGAGGCTCGAAAGCTCGCGCGCAGCGTTGCATATAACGCTGATCGAAGCGTACCTAGGCTACCTGGCCGAGAGTGCGCTTTTAACCTTCCACTGTGGTCGATCGATCTTTACCTTGCTCGATCTTTTCGCGACGTTGAATTAATTCAGAGTTTCCATCCGGCTGGCATTGTCGAACCTTGCGCGCCCTGTCAGTTTTAACGGCGATATTGTTGGTAAAGCTCGGACGATTCCACTGATTAGTGTATTAAGAGTGACTGTTTTTTTATTTGGCTCTTATTCAATTTATCACTTGTTAGTTAATTTTTGTAATTTCGCTAGAAAGCATCGAAATACGCGACGCTGTCGCTGAGCAATAAAACAAAAGCATCTTTATGAAAATAAGAACAAACAATAATTAAGAGAGAGTATATTACATTAACACTTATTGTTAGCATACTAAAATTTCAAGGAACTACAAATGTATAATTATAGATATTAAATAGATAAACAGTAGCGAATTTATAATTGCCGCAATATTCTAGATAAAAGAACAGAGAAAAAGAGTCTTGTATTTTTTACCATAATATTGAATCAATATTTAGTAAGTATTTAGTAAAATGATTAAACTTATTTTATTCTATTATTCGCTCAAGTGACAAACGGCTTAGTAAAATTAATACTTTTACGAGTATGGACAATTTAAGTTTAGTTATAAATTTTTTTTTTTTTTTTTTTTTTTTTTTTTAATTTCATATAAATTTCATTTTTAATGAATAGTCTAAATACGAATAATTATTATTATCATTTTACAATAATAAATATTTAATTATGTCAACATTTATGAGTTAAAATATATGGACGTTGACGAAAGAATCGTTATTTTTCAACTTTACTTTTTCGTTATTAAATTTTATTTCTAAGCCCATATATTAAGCGATAGTAAAAAAAAAAGAAAGAATGAAAGAAAAATTAAAAGAATGTAATGATCATTTCTTTTATTCTAATAAATGTGGATACAATATTTTAAAAATATTTTTGTTATTTCGTTAATATCTACTCTTCATTAAGCAACGTATGATTACATAATGTTATATTTAATGACGTACGTCGAATATAACATAATAATCGATACAAAATTATTATTATTCTAATATTTATATTTTTACCTTAAATTAGAATAATATTTAGATTCGAATAATGTATTCTTCGTATCATATAACAGTTTTTAATTTAAAGTTACTATCGATCTATATAAATCATTTTAATGCACAAAGATTTATACCAAAGCCATTTCTTTCATTATGCAAACAAAATGCATTTTACTTGCAAGCTTAATACTTAATAATTTTTTAATTCTAACCTAAAATAGGTATTACAACAACAACAAAAATATGAGCAATAAAAAATTCAAATACAACAAAGAAAAAATATACATAATATATATAGATCATATACATATGTTTGAACGTATGATGCTTTGTTGAGTCATCGTCAGGGTAACATCAGACTATTCTCTATTAATTGTGAGAATAATATAAAAGTGATTTGAAGAGTATAAAACATAACAAATGTGAAAGACAGTCGAGATCTAATGCTCAATCGACAGTATATTGGTATGAAAAATAATTACTGCATATTAAATATGCATTGCTTTCGAGTAGATATAATAACAATTAACAAACTCGAGTGTATAGTATTTACTTAATATAGATATGTCTATGATCCAAGGCAAAGCAATTTAGATTAAATAAATTTTCCACGGCTTTTATAATATAATTTTCAATTTATATTATCGATAAGTATGTATTAATTTAATTTTTATTATTTTCTACAAAGCTTTTGCCACATATACTATTTTATTTACAGTATCTTAGTTTCAAGACAATTGCTAAAAAATTTTAAATTTGAGTTTTTATAAAAGGCCTAAAATAAAAATTGTTTTAATTTAAGATAAGCCAAAAATTTCGTTAACAAAAGGAGAAAATCTTTCAAATAAGCATAAACACTATTAAACATTAGCAAATGAAAATTTTAGATTATTTTATCAAATTTTTATTAGGTCCAAATTAAAAAGCTTTTTAAACACCATTATAGATAATTCTATTTTAGTTGATAATATTTTTAACAATTTTATTATCATGTATTTTTTAAATATGAATTCGCGTTCATATAATTAAAGAAAGAAGTTTGATATAAGTATTTAAGAATTATATTGGCGTTAAGATCGATAGTAACTTTAAATTAAAAATTATAGTATTATTGTCAATAAAAGAGTGACTATAAAACTCAAATCGTTTTATCTCGCTTGAAATTATTAAAATTTCGTTATGGTTATTTTGATGAAAGATAACATGAAATTTATGATAGAAAAATTTGTACAGAGATTTATCTTAAATTAAAAATTATTTAAACACTCTACTAGTAAACTGTTGATTTCCTTTTGAACGGTTATTAATAATTCAAATAATACATTTTTAACAAAAACTTAATGTATATATAATACCTATTAATTATCAAAGAAAAAAAAAGAAAAAAAATCTAATGAAAAGAATGAAAAAAAGAAAATGAAAAATTATTTTACAAGTTTCTCAAGATAAAAAAATTACTAAAGAAAGACTTAAAATGTTATAGTTTAATATTTAAAAATTGCTAAAACACAATCTTAGTTATGCATATCATTAAGAAGAATCGCAAAAAGTTAGTGAATTTATCGTTATATTCTAAAGGATATCATTGTAAAAAATTCGATTGCAAACATTTTCTGTGCACTCGTAATAACTAAATTCTCTATTACTTTTGCCCCATCCATTTCTCAAGATACGATGAGTGTACTTTGGTTGGGCAAACACCCAAACGTCTGAAAAGGCTCTAATGTCAAGCTCAAGTATACGTAAATTCTTTGAATTAAGATAACTTATATTCCTTTTTCCTTTCTCTCTCTCTCTCTCTCTCTCTCTCTCTCTCTCTCTCTTTCTTCTGTCTCTTTATTCACACTCTATAGATTTTCACCGAGCAATGTGTAGCATCAAATTAGTATGTACTGACAATACGATTTATATTGAGGAGTTCAAAGAAAATTCATTATCACTCTAATGTTGACAACAAGAAAAAATACCAGGGAGCAAGATTAGTTGCATGCAGTTATGATAATATGCAGTTACAATATAATTACATTGTCGCATAAACTTTCTTCCATAATACCACCACGAATGCAACAAGAAGAAGAGTTGTACATTTTGATAAGTGTTTCGAGTTAGTATTGCAACAAAGTAAAATGGTATTTAAAAATCTATTACAATTTTTTAAAGTATTATTGTTACACAATTATATTCTACATTTATATTTATTTACTCTTTTAATTTATGACCATTAATGTATTGAAATAATTTTTTATTTCAATAATTATATAGTGCAACGTAAGTTTCATTATTAAATAAAGGCAAGAAAGGGCCAATGTAAGTATTTTTTCATTACATTCTTTAACTACGTCAATTGATAAAGTATTTTTATTAAATTTATTATTATATAAATTAAATTTATAACCAATATAATTAAACAAATCATAATTATAGCAATTAGCATATGAATTCCATTTCAATCATAAAATCCAAAAAAAAATTCATTTTTATTTTCCCGCTATAAAGAAATGCGGTAATTCATCGGTTGATGATAAAATATCAGCGCCACCACGATGCAACTAATAATAATATGAAATATTACTAGATGATATTCACAGCTGGTAGTACCGGATTATACCAGAGATGGTAATAGAAATTGTTTAACAATATTATCATTGAAAATGTCAGTAATTGAATTTATTATTGCCATACTTAATTTATATTTGATTTCTAAGTTTCAAACTCTCTGAACACTTTCAGCAACTTTCGTACTTTATAATTTTACTTCAACTTCCTTATTTCATATTATATTTAATTGAAAGCTTCTATAATAGACAAAACACTGAGAAGCATATGCTATGTTGTTATAGAAACGTTTTATATACCTTTATGAACGTTAAATTTGTATTAACGTAAATATAAATCGTATGTACTTATGCGCAATGTACCTTTAAGCGCATTTAACCTCGAAAGATTTATTTAAGCTATTGGGGTATTCATAACAATTCGCATGTACATAAAGTTTACCGGTGCATTTGCTTGTTATCGGATTTACTTTGTAATTCATTAGATATCAGTTAATTTCTAAAGGAACTGGCAATCCTGTAGGTCTATAAAATCGCAGAGATGGATAATGCGTTTATGTTACAAAAGCAGATAAAGGAAAACTCGGAGGATTTACAAAAAGAGTTTTGTGATATGGAAGCATGGGAAGAACAAATGAGAAAAAAAGATTTAGAAATTCGTAATATGAAAAATAATGAGGTTATATTACAATTTTTCACTAAATGTCTTACCTAGCTATTTATGTACTTTAATATTAATTTGTTGTATTTTATTAAACTACTGCACAGAAATTACCTGCGATTAGAAAGAAGAAGAAAAAGAAAATTGTTCCCACCCCTGATGTAGCTAAAGATAAAAAACCTAAAAAGCCTAAAAAATGTAATGGAATTTCTGATTATGATGCTTGGAATAAATTTGATGCTGTTAGTTAAGAAATCATAATTTTCTTGCTAATGTATTACGTTAGTTTTTGAAAATCTATAATTAAATATAAATTGTATTCTTAATAGGATGAAGCATGTAAGGAAATAGATGATAGTAATAATTTAACGGAGAAAAAAGGTGAGAGAAAGTTTGATTTTGAAGTACCTGATAAAGCACAGTTAGAAGAAGAACACGCAAGAGCGGTGACAAAAAAAAATGAAGGAAACGATCTTGTCAAAAAACAGCAATATACCAAAGCAATTGGCAAATATAACGAAGCTATACAAATATTTCCTTATGATGCAACTTTTTTTGCTAATCGAGCTCTATGTCAATTAAAAATAAATAAGTGAGCTTTTTCATTACATGTGTATTAAGAAAAATTTCAATTTTACTATTCGTTTTAATATTACTTTAATTTATAGTTTATATTCAGCTGAAGGTGATTGCACCACTGCTATACAACTTGATAATTACTATGTTAAAGCATACCATAGGCGAGCCACTGTAAGGATAGAATTAAAGCGTTACACGGAAGCTGAAAAAGATATAGAAAAGATTCTAAAATTAGAACCTTCTAATAAAGAAGCTGCATACATGCTTACAGTTGTTAAGAAAAAGATTAGTAGTTCATCAAAGGTGTAATATTGAAAAATAATATATATTTTGTTTGATATATTATTTGTTATCCATTGTTAATTTTTGTTGTTCTTTTAGATGATGGTTATATCTGGAGAAAGTGGTAATGAGAAAAGTTCGATTGAAAAAGTAATTGGAAAAAAATTAGTATGTAAAAATTTAATTAATACTAAATTGACTGAAAATAAGATAGAAAAAACACATTTGAGCGATACAAAAGATAAATCGAGCGAAATTAAAGGTAATATAATAAAACAGAGTAATGATAATGTTGAAAATGCAAAAGATCAATTAAATACAAAATTAAAAACTTCTGGAAATAAATACGCACCTGAGGTTAAGAAGCCAAATAATGTAGAAAAAATTTTTATAAATACAAGTAATAATGAAAAATTACCATCTTGGTTACCTAAATGTAGAGAAGGTTTAAAGTTTGTTCAACCATTAGAAAAAGTTACGGAACGAGTAAGCAAAGTAAGCTCAATAATAATTAATAATATAATTGTTAATTTTTAAATAATGTAGAATAATATTTTTTTTAATAGAGTCAAATCTTAAGGAGAATAAGCGTAAGTGAAGTATTGCCAAATGAATCTATATTTAAAGATATCGAAGAAATAAATGAAGAGAAGAATATGCAGTCGGATGTGGAGAATAAGACTACTTTGAAAATAAACAATTTGGAAGAATCAAAAAGTTCTGAAAATAAATGCGATCAAACTGTTCAAAATGTTAAGACTGTAAGTACAGATCAAGAATTACCATCTTGGTTACCTAAATGTAGAGAAGGTATAAGCATCGTTGATCCATTAACAAATACACTGCGTCGAGTAAAACAAGTAAGATCGATTAGTCAGAAATTAGTAATATAATTATTAATTTATAAGTAATATTTAATGATATTTTTTTAATATGAGCAGACCTTAAAGAGAATAAGCGTAAGTGAAGTATCGTCAAATGAATCTATATTCAAAGATATCGAAGAAATAAATGAAGAGAAGAGTATGCAGTCGGACGTGGAGAATAAGACTACTTTGAAGAGAAACAATTTGGAAGAATTAAAAAATAATACTGTTAGTGTTAAAGATTGTTCGCATAATACTAATGTAACAAATGATTTACCTCCGCCACCAAGATCATTTGTAGAGTTCATGACAATCTGGCGTAAAAATGCATCCAGTGATTTTCGACATAAATTTTTATTGGTAAATAATTATTCCCTTTCATGGCTGTATAAGCATTGTAAATATTTAAAAATAAAAAAATTATTTTTAGCAAATTACACCCAACGATCTTCCAGATATATTTAAGGATTCACTAGAATCTAATTTATTTAGTGAAATTTTATCAATTCTCAATATCGAATTTGTATCAAACAATGATAAAGTTTACGATTTATTATTTTACTTTGGAAAAGTTAAGAGATTCAGAGCCCTAGTACTTTTTATGACGCAAGCGGATAAAAAAGGTACACGATATTAGCTAAAATTAATACGTCAATGAATTTTTCATTAGCATATTCCTTCAATTGCTTATCCGATTTTTCAAATTTATCTTTGCAGCATTACAGAATCTCTTTAATTATTGCAAATGGAACGAAAAGAAAACAAAGCAAGAAATAAATTCTCTTCGAACAATGTTTGAGATGTAGTAACGGTTTGCTAATTACGAAAGCAATGCGTTTTGTGATAACAACAGGGAATATGTTGCAAGAATTATTTAACGCTTTCAATTTCGAGCTCAGGTCACTTAGCATCCATCCAAACCACGAAAGTAAAATACGCACGCACGCTTATACTACACCATCGTATAACCATCGTATTATCGATAAAAATTATGAACTTTTTAATCGTAAGTCGTATATACATGTTCCAGCTCTTGCTTAAATAATCATCTTTGCTCATTAGTCGTGCAAAAGAAGAAAAAAAAAGAAAATAAAAAGAAAGGGAAAAATCGAAAAACGCCGCAATTGTCATTCATTGGATGGTTATAGCAATTTATTCAATGGCTTGGATTAAGCATGATATAACTAGCTGCGCTTCGAGGCCGAATAAAATTGATTATGATTATTGTGAAAATACAAGCATACATTCGCGTCATCGTTCTTCGGATGCGGATGTGCAGGGCTGCTACCGACTTCATCTAATTTACATAAGCAAAGGGCATCAAATGGCTCCCACAATTGTAATTTACAAATAAACTAATTTTAGACCTCGATAATAAAGCTCTTCTATAATTAATACAATGATCCCCTATAAGAATCAACGTAGGCGTAATCACTAATCAGAACTCGGTGGCTTAAGCTTCTCCTTGAGCTAGCAAATTTTCGCCGGGGCATTTGAATAGAGACGACGCAGCGACGCCACTTGGGGAGGAAGTATGCCCGACAAGGAGAAAAGTAGGCGTAACGGCACGGAGGGCGGGCCGCGCGAACGCTATCGACAACTCCGATGACTCCGTAGTTCCTACTCCGTACCAGTTTGCCCGTGCCGATCGACACGTCGAGTACGTGCATTTAGGTATCCCCGCTGCAGTGGGGAAGACGTAAGTAGTAAGTGGCAGAAACTGGCGCAATGAGGTATCTGGCAGCCCTCGACGTCGGCACGACGACAATACGCTGCCACATAGTCGACGACAGGGGTTGCAGCGTGGCCACGAGCTTCGAAAAGGTTTAGCAACTCCTTATTTTATCGTAACTCTTAATGGAGGAAACGGATATTGTGGGAGGGTTTTTCTTGTTTCCGAATCGGGGACGAAAGCTATTCAAACGCGCACGTCGCTTAGCTTTTTATTATAAAGTACGATCGCGGAGACCTTCGCTATGTAGATAATGCGAATGGCATTTTTATGCTGTTAAGAAGGAGTGGAAATTCGAGTTTTGACGAGCCGAGAGTATCGTGCCCAAAATTTGATTCTTAACATTATTAATAATGAGGTGTGAAATAAAGTTGTCATTAATTATTGTATAGGATTATTTTATCTTACCAAGTTATGTGCACGTCGGCTAATGTGTCACTTGGTAAATGTCGAGTTAAAAGAAATTGTAAAAAAAAAACGTCGGATATTCTTACCGTGCATTGCACGAAATTTATTATGATTTTTATTATTTGTATACCTAACTCCCATCAAAAGTATAGTCATTTAAATATATATTTTTGCTTAAAGTAACACATACTTTTTCAAATCATATAAAATTATTAATGAAAAATGCTTATTGGCACTTTCATTGTCCTTTCTTTAATTTGTCATATGTGCCAATTTTTATTTAATTGGCCTGTTCGCCCGTTGCAGCAGAGGATGAGTTTAACGATGGAATACCTTTTTCGCCACACGATTATTACTCAACTACATAATATAATCACACTTTTATTTATTCGTTTATTTAACAATATAAAATACAAGTGTACATGCAAGTGCGTCCAACTTAAGATCGAAGTTAAATTACATAATGCATGCATGCAAGCGCATGCGCCAGCGTGCTTCCGCATTCGAAACAATAAAAGCATTTCGATTAAATAATCGATCGAAGATTATTAACAATAAATTTACAATAATTTTTTTTACTTAGAAATATTAAATAAGTAATTATTTATTTGTCAATTCAATCATGTAATGATCAATAAGCATTTGTAATGCAAACTTGCGTAAATGAAGAGTGAAACGCTATTATTTCTTATTTGAGAAAGATGTTTGAATATTGCTGACTCACAAGCATTAAGTGCAAATAATTTATTACATCTTTTTTCTCCTCTTCGCCATTGAATTAATAAATGGGCGTCTGCGTGCGTGCGTACATGAACAATACTTTCTTTTTGTTCAATATTTGATGCGTATCGAAAGTTAACATTTTAAGTATAAAATCCTTTTAATTAAAGCAGAAAATGATATTTACTTGCGTTTAGTGCATTCAAACATTTCGAACTTTATAGGATAGCCACAAGGATAAAAAAAGATTATACTAAGATTACACATTTGATCATTACATTTAAACAATGCGACAAGTCAACATCAAGTCAAGATCGAATAGTTTAATTAACATTTAACTCACAATGATAATTCACGTATATTATCAACTTATATAATAAAATATAAAAATCATGTATTAATCCACGATACATTTAATTAAATCGAATGTAATAAAAATAATAAAAATAAATTTGTAGCTATAATTTTGCACCGGAAAATTTTCATATATAAAACGAAATCCTTCATATTCATTTTATTATATATTGATTTTTTTTGTTTTTAACGATTTCCTACACATTTTTTTATGATTATATCATATCTGATAAATATTTTAAGAAAAAAGATAATAAATTTTTCTACTACCTCACAAGAATATCTCATAATAAAGTTCATAGCAATATAATTAAAGAAAAGTAAAATTTGTTTGATGAGTTCCATCTATTAATCATATATTACTAAAACAATTTTATCAATATTTTTGTTGGCAGTAGACAATTAAAGCATTGATTCGATATTCATGCGATTCCAGTTTATCAATTAAATACACTCATCTTGTAAATAATTTTTTATTAATCAATATTAAGCGATATTCATAAGTGTGAGAATGCCTTTTTGATATTTAATCGCTAACATTATAAGTCTATAATGAATTAAAATAAAATTTCTCTATTCATTTTTTATTTTATTTCATTTTTCTATTTCTTATTCATTTATTCTATTTCATATTTTACTTTATTACAGTCATTCCTTATTATATTAATTTATTCGATTTTATCGAGAAAGTTTAATATTTGTTAAATTAATTTGAATGCTTCTATATACATATATTTTAATTTTATTCTTAACAGATGAAACTATTGTATCCAAAAATCGGTCATATTGAAATCGATCCAGATTGGTTGTGGGAGGCCATTATTCGTGTTATTAAAAAATGCTTTAGTGGTATGATATTTAATTTACAGTAAATAATAGAAGTTATATGGAGCACGAATTATTTACTAAAATAAATAATATTTGCAAAAAATCTTGCAAGGTTATAATATTTTTCTTTGAAAGTTCATAATAAAGCTTTGTAACTTTGTTAAATTCGAGAATGATGTTTAAATGTCTTAAATCATATTTATAAAGAGGCAAAATATTTTTTCGTCTTCGGTATTTATTGATATTGTTATAAAACTGTCTTACACGTAGAAAGATGCCCTTCTAATAATATCATTTGTTATTTATACTTGAACTTTATGCATATTCAAAAGAAAAAAAATTAGAATAAATGCTTTATTAGTGCGTGTAAAGTAACTGTTATTTCTAATAAATTCATCCATATTATAAATCAACATAGTAAATTATGTTTTAGAAAGCGAAATCGAACCATCGAAAGTCGAAGCTTTAGGTATTTCTACTCAACGTTGCAGTGTTATCACATGGGACCTTGAATCTGGAAAACACTATCACAAGTATGAATTTTAAAAACTTATATAAAATTAATATTTCAATGGCTCAATAGATGTAACAATAGATGTTTTTGTAAATGGTTGAATTATATATAAATAGAATGCTTGATTCATTTTTTCAATTTAATTAGAGCAATTTCATTAAACAGTCACAATTGAGTTTGATGTATAAAACTGTTACAGCTTTATAACATGGAAAGATTTACGTGCAGATTCAATGGTAAAGGAATGGAATTCATCTTTCGCAATGCACTGTTTGCGGCTGGGTTCGCGACTATTATATACGATTTTCCGAAATAAGAGATATCAAGCAGGAAGTGTACTCCGGCTCATGAATACCCAGGTTAACAATTTACCGATAAATGATTCATTGGCAAATGTGTAATAATTTTGTTCAAATTGTATTGAAATGCTGTATATTAATAGCATGTTAAACGATATGACATTCTTTAATATAAAAATAGCCAATTCGATTCCTTAGTAATTTGTGTCAACTATAATTATATTATATTATATCAATTGAATAAGTTTTAATTCAATTGATACAATAGTCTATCTGATTGCTTATTATGGATTTCGTATATTCAAACATTTACAGTATATTTCAATAGGAAACATGATTTATATACAGAAATTAAATATTTCTATATATATATATATATATATATATATATATAGACAAATGGCATTATGTTTTAATTAGGACAGCGTATAATTAAACATTTTAACGAAACTATTAATTGACTATATTATAACTTTTCTGATATTATATACATCAAATATTTTATTATTACATTTAATTACTTTTTAATTAATTGATTTTTAATGTGATTTCTAAATTATTTGTATTAAATATGCATAATCAGAATATATTTAAGTATTAAAATGATTAATCATTAAATTATTAATATGTACTACCAAAAAATTGAATCTGTCGTTTAAAAATTTATAATTTATCTTGTAGTAAAATTGACATCTAATCTTAGAAGTTCTTACAAGAAACCAATTAGAAGATAAGAATAAGTTCATAAACTTAGGAATTGTGTATTCTAAAGCATATAATGACAGATTGTGTGAAGAAAACAATTGGAATTGACTTTGAAAATTAACATTAATTCGTATTATTTAGAGAAATATGACGTTATATTAATTATAATCAATCTAATGATGTTAGCTAATGATTTTTTAACGATTTCTTAAAGAATATAAATTAAGCATTAACGATTTATCACTAGTAATTTACCTAAAATTTGATTTAATATCGCACTAAGCGCATGCACACAGAAAAATTAAATGATGCTTACGAGCGATATCTAACTTCGAAAACATTATAGATCATATATTATCTGTTAAAATTAACCATTTTTTTTTTGTTTTTATATAAGTAATTAACGATTTATCAGTCAATATAATCAGACACTTAGATATGTGTAATAATCTATTATTATATGTAATAAGTAATTTAGTGTATCCCTGAAAAAATATGAAAAACTTTAGGAATTTGACAAAAGATATTTAGTTTTAAGAAATTGCCAAACAATACTACCAATTATAGATGTTTTGCTATTGATTATTTGAAATGAATGTTGACTAACAAATTTAATAATAGAAAACTGCAATTACCGCCCATTACAGATGACTTTACGCTTGTTATGGGCTTTGGAAAATGTGAAAGGACTGAGAGATGCTGCTATTAGTGGAAAGGCTGTGTTTGGAGGCGTTGACTGCTGGCTCCTTTACAAATTGACCGGTAAACAAGTTGATTATATGAGAAATAAACGAGTAAATTAATTTTTAATTTTATGTAAGGTAATATTTTTGAAATATGTACATTAATATTTTCATCACTTCTTAAAAGAATAAGGGTCATAATGCAAATGAGAATTATTATCGGAATTTATATAATTTTAAGAGAAAATGATGAGTCATGTTCTTAAGCAAAACAACCACGTTACTATTTCCAATTAATCTATGTTGATAGATACAAGTGGTTACTTGTTTTTCATCCATAATGTAATTTCTAAATAATCTCTAATTCGTTGAATATTTAAATAATACTTATTAAAACATTTATTGTAGAATATAAATAAATTTTAGTGCTAAACTAAACTATTTTTCATACTCTGAGCCAGCCTTTAGATCGTTTTCATTATAAATTTATCCAATAATTGATTTTCAAGCTATTAATTGCAATTACCAATATTTTCAATAATAACCATGTACGCCTATATGTGACCATTAATTCTTTTAACAATTATTTGTATAATAACGTATACTAAACAATAAAAATCTAATAATAATAGTACTAATAATAAATTTGCCGTTATTGTTTATTTAGGGAAATATTTCCGATGCATTATAATAATTTTTCTCTCATTTTTTTCAACGCGATATAAAACGAAGGCCAACATGTATCAGACGTGTCAAGTGCATCGGCGTCAGGTCTATTCGATCCTTTTACCATGCAATGGGCAGGTTGGGCGCAAATGCTTTTCAAACTACCGGCAACGATGTTTCCACGAGTCGTTGACACCGCGGGTGATTTTGGCTCTATACCAGCTTCGCTATTCGGTGTCGAGATTCCAATAACCTGTTCAATGGCCGATCAGGCTGCCTCACTTTTTGGTTCCGGCTGCTTCGAGCCCGGCGACATGAAGCTCACCATGGGAACTGGTAGCTTCATTAACGTCAATACTGGCAAGGAACCGCACGCCATGATTACCGGTAATCCTCTGCATAATTTACTTTACGTAAATCTATGCTAGAAATATCTGCAAAGATAATTATTGTTGTAGTAATTTGCGTTAACTTTGATCGTCGACTAACACTATTTAATTGAAATACTTATGGAAATATAAATGCAGTACTTCATTGTGTTGTGAAAAGAATTGTAAAATTTTACTTTGATAATTCAAATTCAAAATATCAATGTTTTAATATTTCAACTCTATAGCTATTATTTAAGTTTATTGTAAATATTAATAAGTTTTTTGCAATGTTTATTGAATTATACTTGTTCTGCATAGTTAAAACTTATTTATATATTTATTTATTTTAAAACATTACTTTTGTTTAACACACCTTGGGCATACGAAATTTTAACATTATTTCTTGTTATATTTAGTTCTATATCCATTAATTGGATGGCGCTATGGGAATGAGTTAGCTTATGTCGTTGAAGGATCTTCAAATGATACTGGAACTGTGATCGAATGGACGAAATCATTAGGTAACTTTTTACAATTCAAATATTAAAATATTTTATATTTTGATGTATGGCATACGTAATCGTTAATTCTATTGAATTTTATTTAAATCGCATTTATTATATTATAGAATTAATTGAAAATCCATTGGATACGTATACATTAGCGACTTCGGTAAACGATTCCGACGGGGTTTACTTTATACCTGCCTTCAGCGGTTTACAGGTAACATTTAACAAGTAAAATTTAATGTTAAGGCCATATTTATTGGTCGGTATGTCTCGAAAATATTAAAATAAATGTTTATAAAGTGTATGCATATTGTCCTCCCTTTATCTACCGATTAATCATGAAAAGATGAAGGTAATTGTAAAATACTATTAATTCACGAAATTACCTCTTTATCAAAAGATATAAAAATATGAGTAATTTGTTACAAGCTATAAATAAATTAAACGTTGAAAAAATAGGAAGAAGCAAGAGCAAACTACTATGCTTAAAAACGCATAGTATTTGTATCCGTACCGTGGGGATATATTTTTTAAAGAAATTTGATCTCGAAACAATTCCCAACGACATTATCGACGAATGATTATTGACTTTTAAGCCAATATTACTTGGTTCTTATAATTTCTGGACAAGCTAATAAGATCGGCCTCATGCAAATATTCTCGAATCCTCAGAGCTTTTATGGCTTAGACCTTTGAATCATATTCGAATCGTCTGTCCATTACGATAATTGAACATATAAACGAGTTTGAACTTGTACTTGTCGGTAACCACATACTCAATATTTTATTCCAACGTACAATTAACATTGCAGTAAATTATAATACAAATTTTATAATACTCTAATGGAGTATATTTTCTATAAACATAACATTAACTAATGGCTTCACGTTCGCCCCTATTTTCTTCCCATATATATTGATATATTTATTTTAAAAGTCATAATAAAAAATCCTATTTAAAATAGGCACCCATTAGTAATCATAATGCTGCGGCTGGATTTCTTGGAATCAAACCAACTACCCAGAAAGCTCATCTTGTGCGTTCAATGCTCGAAAGTTTGGTATTTAGAATTCTTTTGTTATACGAGTGCATTCAGCGGGAAACGAAATTTTCATATCGATCTATAAGGTATTTAATGATATATTTTTTTAATGAAATAATACATCATATAGTTTGACATATTTTATTTTCTTAGGGTTGATGGCGGGGTATCACAAAATGACTTTGCCATGCAACTTTTAGCTGATTTAACCGGATTGAATGTAGAACGGAGTACAAGTATTGAAATGTCGGTTTTGGGAGTCGCGTATTGCGCTGGACTACAGAAAGGTCAGTAAAAAAAAAAAATTGTTACCATTTATTCAATCCTATTATTTATTAGTTTTTTTGAATTTGTATATGTATCATTTGAGTACAAAAATTAATTTTTTAATAAATATTGTTAGAAAAATTAAAAAATTTTCAACAATCGTTTCAAAAAATTTTTAATTGGTTTAATAAATAAATGTCAACGCATTTATTGATTAATTTCCAATATACTAATAGAATAAGATTTCTGCAACGAGTTAGAATAAAAATATAATATATATATATAATGTATATTTAATAAATATTTAATAAACAGGTATTTGGAAGAGTAAAGAAGAAATTATGAAATTGCGAAAAGTTGAAAAAATATTTTGTCCTAATAAAGAAAGGCAGTCAGCATACAAGACGACAATAGAAAATTGGAAGAAAGCAGTAACAAGATTTAAAGATTGGTACTGACAACATAATCCTACATACAAATAGATGGAATATATTAAGGAGAGAAACATGAAATACATTATTTGTGTCACTATTTGTATTTATTATTGGCTTAACGGTTGAAAGCAATGGAGTAGATTGATAAATCTAACCGTATAAATAATAAATGCTTCGAAATCATTTTCGAAACGACTACATCTACTTAGAAGATAGCGGCTAAATATATATATGTACATATGATTTTAAATATAAATTTGAATGGGAATATAAGAATAAATTATTTACAATTTTAGAATTATAATTAAACAAAAAATAAATTTATCATTATATTATAAGATTATATATATATATACATATGATTTAAATACGATATAAGAAAAAAATGCCTAAAAATTTCATTATAGTAAATTTTCAAATTTAAAGCAAATATAATACGGTAATCTGACAAAATCCATTAATAAATCTTGGACATAACTTATATCTAATAATTTTTGGAAAAACTTATTTTTAATTTGCAATTTGTAAAAATTAGTTTAGAGTTTGAAAAAAGATTTAATATCTAAAGTTTTTAATTACTAATTAATTTTTTTTCAAGAAATTTTAAGAATAGGAAAACTTAAAATTTACTTTAAATGTAAACATTTAATAATTTCTCGAGAAACGATCTTTTTAGCAGTATGTACTGTGTAATATACATGTAATTCACGAGGACAACACTATAAATACAAAAATGTATGAAAATGAAAGGAATATTAGTAGAAAGAAAAAAAGCAAGCGAGGAAAATGTATTGTTAAGGGGATTTTTAATGTGAATCTCGAATGGCATTTATCCACAGAATTATATGTGATTATTATTCATTTTAATAAACGGATCACTTCTGTCTTTATTTTTAAGGAAATAAGTTATTTTTTTATAATGTTCGAGTACAATTTATAAAGCATAACTAATTTTGTAAACTTATTAATATTTCGAACGGTATAAGTAATAGATTTTTATACACTTATATAATTCAATAAAAGCAGTAAATTAATACAGAAAAAAAATGTTTAAACCTATTATTAATTCTTTTGTAAATCAATAATATTTTTAGACTTTATTTATTTCTTTTTATTTTCATAAAACTAAGCAAAATGTAATACCAAAAAACATTTGGAAATTTCAGAAGAATTGAAGAAGTTGCATATAAATATCATATTACATATTATAAATAGAAATAGTTTTAAAGCCGAGATAATAAAAAGAAAAAAATTTATTTTGTGACTTTATTATCACAATTTATCATTCCGAATGAGATATATTGTGTATGTTAACACGACGAAGGTCTCCCCATTCGTCAAGCACATAAAGCATAAGTTGCATTTAATTCTATTCATTCCAATATCTACGATTTCAATTTTAAAATTTTTATTTGTATTCCAAATGGAAATTAAGTTAAAAACGATAGATATGAATCAGTGTATGTATATATTATTTTACATTATTTTACTTTATCATTAGATAGGTTTTATGAGAATGATTAAATTAAGGAATATTAAAATTCTTTATAAAAGAAAAAAAAAGTGAATATATTTAATATACAGAATGTAAAGTAAAATAATAAATTTAAATATTTATATCCCATTTTAAACTATTTTAAAATTGTTATTTTATCATTATATATATATATATTGAATATTATTTTTGGGTTTAAGATTCGACTTATAATATTTAACTCTTATTAAATATCAATATTTGATTTATATTCACTTTATTCTCGATTAAATTCATAATAAAAAATTGTAAAAAGTAATTCTTATGTAAATTGATTTTAGTAAACGTAACTGTTACAGATAAGACTTAATCTATTTTTATACTCTAGTGTAATTTTCTTTTTAAATTTGTATAATTACAATATTTATTTGTTATAGTACTAAAGATAAGAAAAGCATAAATTGGAAAGTTAAAATATTTAAAGAGATGCTATTGTAATATAATGATATATTAGAAATATTAATTATTACTCTAACTTTATTGATATGCGTATTATAATTATCAAATTTTTATTAACGTATTTAACCGAATTTCTTATATAAATTTATAATTAATAATTTGACAATTAATAAAAAGATCAGCTGTTACTAACGCACAATAGACATTTTAATATTAATGTAGTAGAACGACTATTTTTAAGCAAACTAACTTGATGCAAAAGTAACCCAAATTATAGATGGAAAAGTACTTTATTTCAATAATATTTAATCAATTTTTAAGATTTATAATATATTTAAATAAGAAATTCTTAATAATTAAAATATTTTTTCTGTATTAAAATAATTTTTTTTCTTTCAATTAAGAATATGCGTATTTATTATATTTTATTTTAATAAGTTTAACAATTGTTTAAACATTATAATTATCAAGCGTCTAAAATATAAGATTTTTATATTTTTAATAATTATATTTTATTTTAATTTAAAATGTACATGTTAAACATTCAAGAATTAACAAAACAAATTTTAATCTTTAATTCAATTAATTAACCAATGTTTTTCTAGATATACAATCTTTTTTTATTTATTTTTCGTAGCAATAAAATAATACATAAAATATGTATTATTTGCCTACTGTAAAGTAGCTAATTATATGATTATAAGTGAATTGTAAATGAAATTAATTAAGTTATATGCCTTTAATCAAATAGCTAATTTGATTTTGTTGGTATATTAATTTTTAATATTTTTATATCGCTTTTACTAATTCAATGAAGTAAAATTAAATAATACCAATAAATTCATATAATTAGTAATAAAAAGATAGATTAACAACATAAACATATTTAGACAAATGAAAGAATTTTATTTTATTAATTACGATCGTTTTAATGTTACATTTCAAATAATTGTCATCTGTAGAACAAGAATAAAAAGCCAGAGTCAGCTCAATGAAATGGAAACCATGTTTATGCGAAGCACAAATTTGCAAGATCGCAAATCCCGACTGCGATGCTCGAATTTCAAAGATGATGAAAGAAAACCAGTGCACCTAACTGATATATCTATTGTACGCCAGTGAACTTTGGTCTCAGTAAATCAACTTGTGCCCAAATTTATTTGCTGGTGTGTGACGATGAATTCGCCATTTTTCATTAATTATAATCAATTGAGTGGAATCGAAGTTCGTGGGAACACTACGTTGCCTTATCGGTTTGCGATCAGTAGTCATCCGAAGTGTCTGCGTATTTTTGTTTAAACCAGCCTAGTTCAGATACAATCAACGTTTTAAATTGTTATTTCATTGGAATATTTGGAATTTACTTCACTGCTTGATTACAATCAAAATCCGCAATCATGGTGAGTTTTGATATTTTTCTCATTTTATAATATATAATAAATTATAATTCATTCGCTTGTAATTATCTTTATCCGCTTTAATTTATCGACATTAATTTATTTTATATAATACAATTAATACCTTAAGTATAATAATATTTAACTTCACTAGTTTTTACATACATTATTTCACTGTATCTCTAAAGAAAATACTCCCAATTCATTTCGCATATATTATAATATCAAATTGATTCTATTGAAAGGTGATTAATTAAAAATGACTATTGAATAATATGTGCATATTTAATCTCTGAATGTCGTACATGAATATGCTTTAAAATTGAGCAACCATATTATTAAAAAGATTCTATTTCACGTAGATAGAAACTTTTTTTTTCTATTATTTAAAAACTATTTTATTTATGATCTTTGACAAATTCGACATAGATTTTCAATTTCAACCATTATAAATCATTTTATAGTAAAAATTAATAGCGAAGTGGTGTCAAACATGAATCTACATCAGTGCTGTGAATATTAAATGTGCTGATTTATATGATTAATTAAATATTTCATAGATAGTTTTACTTACGAATAATACATACTGACACGGCAAAACATTCAAATCATTAGTATTTAATTACCTTCTTAACGTTCTACGGAGGCGTTCTCTTCTTCGTGTTATTTTTCCTAAACTTTTTTTCATTCTATTAAAAAAATTATATTTCGAAGAAAAAAAAAATATATTGTTATATTAAACTATTATAATAAGATTTGTTTAACTATACTCTATTGAAGATATATTTGAATTAAGATATATAATATATTGATAAAAAAAATTAAATTAAAATAAAGGAATTATATATTATTTGTATCAATAAATATTTGTATTAATGTTTTATTAATATTGTTATTTAAATTATATATCTATATTCTAAATTGAATTGAAATGGTTTAGAATTATATGTTAAATAATATAATTATTAAGCTGAAGCTACCCTTAATTAAGAATTGAATCAAAACTTTGACGTAGTTATTGGTGTTTATGTCATTAATTATTATGCAAATCACTTACATTACCATATATTATTGACTTTAACGTTTATTCGCAATTAGATATATATATATATATATATATATATATATATATATATATAATTTTTCATGTAAATGTAATTTTTTGTCTAAACTATCAAAACATTAAAATAAATATTATATATAAAGTTCTAAATTAATTTATTATTTATTATAATGACAACTATAATGCAATAATTTCGAATTTATTAAGGCTTTCTTACATATGCATATGTCTGATTCATGCTTAATGTAATATAATCAATATTTTTACGAAATAATAAACTAACAAGTTATGCTTACGAATTAATCTTATTACTACAAATGATAAATTTCAATAGTATATATTACATACATTAAGGATTTGACGAAAAATTCTTTTCATTTTATTTTATACAACATTTCATATATTTATATTACTAATAAATTCAACATATTTTCTAAAATTTAAAAGATATTATAATAAGTCAAAGTTATTTATTCGATAGTATTTATTAAATAATATTAATTAAATAAAAAACAATAAATTGAACACTGTAAAATTATTAAAAACTGTGTAATATACCATTTTTTTCCAATAAATGACATAATACATAAATTTTCTCACTATATGTATTTCTAAATGACGAAAAATACGTTTAAAATGAATCTTCAATATAAAAATTTTGTTTATATATTATTGTTATATAAAATTACGAAAATAATAATAATAATTGTAAACACAATTTAAATTAATAGACAAGTTTTAATAAATATAATTCTAAAAAAAGAAGTTAACTTTTTATTACATTTAATTAATTTACACTAATCTTGCAAGATTTTTAAATAGTTTATTTATATTTGAGAATTTGTAAGCGGTTATTTTACCAAATATCACATCTTATTTAGTTTCTTAATTTCTCTAACTTTTGGTTTTTATTTTTTATTACTTATCAATTAAGTATTAAAACTATAAAAAATAAGTATTAGTAATTTCTGTAGCATTGATTACGCATGAAAAGTGACTGTATATATGAAATTTCTATACTTTTATAAGTTTCTATCATTTTTATTACATTTCTTTTAATAATTAGCATATACGTCTCGACATACATGCAAACTCATATTTAATATTTTACGATTATTTAAATCTTATTTAAATTAATTATATATATATATATATTGTATTAATAAAAAATTTATAATAGTATAATAAAGAAATTTTTTATCAATAAGTAATTATATTAAATATAAGTTTTAATTATAAGTAATTCAATTTATTAATATTAAATATAAACGTATTATGTAAATATAGGAAAGTTCAGGAAGGAAAGTTAGGAAATTTAGGAAGGTCAAGAAATTAAGAAAAGTTAATATATTTCGTAAATGCTTAATTATAAATAATATGCCATAGTTCTATTATTTTATTAAATAAATAAGAAATATAAAACACTGAATCAATAATGCATCAGTCTCAATTATTAACGAAATATATTTTCCTTTTCAATCTTATTAAGTACAATATGTATGAAACACTGCAAATACAAATGCACTAATATTTATGTATGTGTCAGCAACAATTAATTTAAAAGTTTTTTTGATGAAAGAATTTTTTTTAAATCGACAAAGAATCATATGATCATTCAGATATCAATCAGAAGATAATTTTACTGATGCGTAATTTGGAATTTTTAATTTCTTAATAATGTATTTTAATTCTTAATAATGTATGATGTTATATAAAAATCAGCCAAATCGTACATAATAAGAATAGAAGATAAGAAATAAATTTTCAATATTGAAAATAGATGACGATAAACCCAATTATATTATTGAATATACATGAAACTATATTTTTTCAATATTTATCAAATTTAGTTGTTTGATATAAAAAAGTATTTAAAATTTTTTCCGGAAATCGGATTCTGTAAAAAATTGTACGATTCATGGAATGATGATAGTATTATATTATTGTTAATAAAAAATATTTCAATCTATATCGAGTTACAATTACTCATATCCAAATGTATAATTTTTTAAAAAAATCCTATTGTTCTCAATAATTTTTATCTGACGTAACCAATAAGTGAATGGTATTTGTTCTCTTAATTACTTTCACTAGGAACCAGTGATAATATTTGTGTTATTTTTCACATAAAATAATATTATACATTTTCTTTTTATTTAATTAATTAATTTATCTTTTCATTTAATTTCAGCATTATTACATGAACATTATTGCCTCTCTCTCTCTCTCTCTCTTACACACACACACTCTCTCTCTTTCTGTCTCTCTCTGTCGTACAACATTAATTTTATCTCATTTTTTTTTTCGTCTCCCGCTTTCTCTTTTTGCGAATATGGAAATGTAATGCATCCAGTTAACATTAGCGTTCTTTTTTCTGAATTACCAACACATGCTTTATGCTTATTTGCGACTTACACGCACGTGATATAGTCAGTTGCTCGTTAACTCTTGTTTGGTGGGTATGCGGTTGATCATTTCTTGGCTTGCTTTGCCATTACAACTACTGTTTGTCTTAAATAACCGCGAATTCTCTTTGCGTTTTGTTTGCGCGTTTCTTTAATAAGTGTTGTGATTCTGCAGGCGGAAGTGGTCCTGGATATGAGTGAAGCGGACGATCAGGTAAACGAGAAATCCAAATCCATATTGGTTGATGCTAACAAAGCAGAAGTATGCAGATTGGATTTAAAGCCGCAAGAGACTACGTTATTGATTGATCAAGTACCCGAAGGTGAGTGAATAATTTTTTGTCTATTATACCTATCAAAGATTTTAATGCAAATATCCAGTTTCCACTTTTTAAATTGAGCATTTATATCGTAAAGATTTTAATCGATAATTAAAATATTCTATAATTTAATTATATTAATTGACATACTGATTAACTTTTACGTTCAATATTAAGTATTGAATTACTTTTTATTAGAAAACGAGATTCGCAAAAAATTTATTTGGGAAATGTGTGTTTTTAATATATAAATTATTGTTATTTATTCTTATGTTTTATTGGGATTAGATTTTATTTTAGTATCTATTAAATGCTTCAGAATTATGAAAATATCTTTACGAAAGGTCTTTATAGTATCGATTTAGGAAATTAAATTATTTATGCTTAAATTACTTCGCTAATATAATAAAAAATAATTAGAAATTTAAATATATGCCCACAGATTCTTTTAACTTATATCTATATAATCGCAATTATAATTTATTTATTGACATAAGAAATATATGAGAGAAAGTCGGTTAAAAGAGTTATTGATATTATTTGAATATACACATTTTTTTATAATCTATAAGATCAATAATATAAATATTAATGTTGTAGTGTAAAGCTAATTTTTTAGTAGATGATAGTAGGTATTTCTGGTTTAATTGTTACACGTTAGCTTCTTGCAAATAATATGCTATTGAATTATGGTTTATTAAATTAATGATGAATTAGCAAATTTAAATAGACATAATAAATCTAATTAAATGACAATTATTTAAATCGATAATGTTGTTATACATACAACACTACAAATTACCTAGGAAATATAAGTTTGAATATTTTTAACGAATGAGATACAGATGTGCGGATTAGATAATAAAAGTTAGTTATTTTAATTAATGACACTTTAAAAATGAGTACGAGGAGTTAAAATTTGCATAAATTTTAATATTAAATTAAACGATCATATTTCAAAGTAAAATATTAATTGAAAAAAGGTAATAGATGATTTGTACTTAACATTAGAGTTACGTAAGTAGTAATTAGTTTCATGATTTCATATTTTTATTAATAATAGTATACTCGTGTTGGTTATATGTATTCAATACCAAGAAATTAAAGTGTTGCGCAGAAAAACAAACAATGGAAGCTAAGATGCGCTTCTAATCTCTGTTTATAGCATTTTTAATGTTTTTAAACGTTTGTAACATGCTTTGTTCGTGTATTGTTCTTTTTTCACGTTTAAACGGCATTCAGTTCTCAGTATATATGTATTTTTCAATATACTTCTGTATTTTATTATTATTTAAGTTTGAAAATACATTAAGATTACAAATATGTTATTTATTCAACTTTATTAAAGAAGAGGGTTTATAATTATAATTATTATAATATTGTGCATATAATTAACATTTTTTATACAATATTCACAAAGTCCTATATACAATATAGATAATAATGAAACATAAAGCCAATAAACATATATGTAAACAGTGACTATCTTTTATGATTTATCGTAAATAATTGTATTTAAAGTAGCTAGAGGGCTAGGAATTTATTTGATATTTAATTATCATAAAAACTTATTATTTCTTGTCGAATAATATTTTTTAATATTGGATAAATCAAATAAATAGATATATTTAAAAAATTTATTTTGAAATATGATTCATGCATTTAGTGTATAGTAATAGTACTTAATCAAAGAAAACTGTTCATTCAATCGTTAAACTATTTAATTATAAATTTATTATTATATAAATATAATTAATTGTAAAATATCGTCAAAAGCAGTTGCTTAGACACATACCAAGAATATGCATGAGTCGTGTGCTTGCGTGTGCGCGAGTGTGTGTATATAATATATGTAGAATAATAAAAATAAGTATAATAATAAACTATAGAGAGTGAAAATAATATTCCATGTTCCAGTTTATGGAATTAATGAAATTATTAAAAAAGACTTTGAAGTATTCTAAAACTATTCTGAAACATTAAAACTATATTTTTTATTAGACGTTTTTCTGATACTAGCAAATGTATAGAAACCAACGATAAATTATAAAACAATAAAATATTGTAGTAAAAATATTGTACAAATTAGAAATTTAATGTTTGATCATAATTAATTTTAAACAATGATAGAAAAATGGATAATAACAGTGAAATTATTTCATAAAACTTTTGATACATTACTTTGTGAATCTAATTTTTATTTTCGTAATATTTTGTTCCAGTACTATAAAAATGCTTTAAGATAATATATTTTTAGTAATTCAAATTTGTGAATATAAAATACCTTAAAGAAATTTATATAAAATGTATCGAATTTTTGAATTTAATAATAATAATAATAATAACAATAAAAAAAATTTAAATAAAATAAAATAAAATATATAAACGAACATATAACAAATAGTATCAATGCTAGTTAACAGTAAACAGTATGTACATAATATTCTATTAATTATATTAAAATTAATAGTATTAATAATCATTTGTGAAACTGTTTATGATCATTAAAATGCTTATAATAAATAGTATTTGGATATATATGTAATTATAATTTTATTCTTAAATATTAATATTCTTTATTTTTTTATATTTAATATAAAAATATAAAAGTTTGTAAGTGTTCAAATATTTAATAAATAATTGCCCAATGTTATCAATAAATTAAAAAAATTATAAATATCCCATAAATTAATATAAAATCAAATTAAATATATTAGTAAAGAATAAGAGTATATATATATATATATATATATATATATATATAGTTTAGTTTAAAAAATAACTGTGATTTTTAAAAATTTTACGACGAATATATCTGATAAATATTTCAAAAGAGTCAGATAACATCTAAAAATTTATATTTATATATGCTTTGAGTAACAATGTTTTCCTCGTTTCTTTTTTGTGGATGCAAAGAATAAGACTCATCTTTACTCGAAAGAATAGTATCAACTAATAATTTACATTTTTATATTTCTTGGAGTCTCTCTTTTGCGATACCAGAAATCCTTGGTATGTTTAGTGACACTACAGCTAACCATAATTTGTTAAGATTCTCTAAACTTTTTTGAATTTCTTAAAGTAATTTCTGCTTTTCTCCCTCCATTATCTACACAGGTATTTACATGTTTGTATTATTATTTAGTAAGTCGTTTACATAAAAAAAAACTTATTACACCCATATTTGATATTAATTTGTTCAAGTAATAAAACAGATGAAAAGAATTTCTCCTTCTGTCATACTTTATTACAAAACGTTTTAATTCCAAATATAATATATTTATTTGAGAAAAGATATTTTTTATGAAAAAAATTAAATAGAACAAATATTTAATTAAATCGCAGATTTCAGATATTGTTTATACATGTAGAAATAACAATATATATATATATATATATATATATATATATATATATATATATTGTTACTAAGTACATTAAACCAATATAATTTAAAAATATAATTATGAATTCCAATTAATTTGTTTTTCAATGTTATACTTTAAACAATAATTTCTATTACATTAATTTTTAAAATGTCAATTAATTTCAAAGTTTCTTATCATTTTGATTGAAAAAATAAAATTCTTATGTATTTCATAATTAACTTTTAATACATTCGAAATAATCTTATAGCGTTTCAAAGCATAAATAGTTTTTAATATTCATATAATTTAATTTTTAAATAAATTCAATATACAATTACTAATAATATGAATAATATGCAATATTATGTATATGAAAGTATTAGACAAATATATTTGTTCTTGTTATTCAAAAAGCCAAATATGACAAAAATGATATATCATTAAAAGATAGGTGTTTGCTCAAATATCATAAATAATTTGAATATCATGCTTATAAATAAATGAATTTATATACGTATCAATAAACTGAAAATATGATATTCGTATAATATTCTTATAGTAAATTCGAATAATGATAAATTAATATCTACAATCATTAGCATAATTTTTTCGCAAATTACCTCTAATTTTATAAGAACTTTCTAGAATCATTTAATTAGTTCTTCAAAGGTCTAAACAACATAGATGAAGATATATTTAATTATACCAATTATTAGACATAAATTATTTATTCACGTCGTATGAATCTTACTACCTTTTCACCTTCTAAGCTGCTTATGTACTTAAAAACTTTTAATTCGTAATATAAATAGAAATACTCATTGATCGGTCGTAATATCAACTCAGCGTTATTATGATGATGTGAAAGTGGTTAAAGAAACCTGCCGGTAAAAATTCGTATAAAAAAATACAGGTCTATTAATTTTAAGTGATTTGATGTTGCAATATTTTTTTCGTCTAATTTTGAATTCACTTTTCCTACACCAAACTAATATTAATTACGTGCATAATTCCTATACTATACAAGTACAATTATTTATATATAAAATATTATCCGCTGATTTAAAATCTTTTAGTAATTAGTCAAAATATATTGAATAAATTCTGACGAAAAAACTTTTTAATATGATATAGGTTGTGATTTTAGAAGATGATTAAATTTTTCATTTAATGAGTGTATTTAACAAAAAAAAAATATTTATTTTTATTAAAAAAAACTTAAATCTACTATTTCTTGTTCCTTTCGAGAAATCTAATAGGTTTGTTTAATTTAATTATTTTAAATTACATAAGACCTAGTGCAAAATAATTTTAAGTTATACTTCATTAGTAAAATCGTAAATGACTGATAGTGTTATTGAATATATCGTAATAATTAAATTTTTTAATGTAAGAATAAACATATATATATATATATATATAATTAAGAAACAATTATTTATTACATTCGTTTAAAAAAGTTTATTTTCAAATTTTTCAATTTGTTTAATCGCAACTCTAGAATAGAGAATTATTGTTATATAATAATTTTGTATTCTAATTTATGCGTAACTCATTATTATTATCTAAAAATGCATAATTATAGCAATGTTTATCGATCAAAAGAATGATTAAAAGGAGGAAAAAACTTTATTCATGTTTTTAATCATTACAATGTTTTCGAAATGTTATATTACGAAATTTAACATTGGCATTATTCCTTAGCAGTTTCCTTCAGTTAAGTCAATCTCATTATGCTATAGTAATTGATGACAGATTAGATATTTCAAACCAATAATGTTTTCATAAACATCATAATAAAGTAGAAAGGTAACTAGAAGCTGATGACTTAAATATTTCATTGTAATATTTTTTTGCTTAGATAGTCAGCAATGTAAGCATATATGAATATTTTTAACATTTAAGCTAATAAAACATCTAAAAGATCTAGTTAATTTCAATTATATAAAGATATAAATTTTTTTTAATAAACATACTTTTCATATACCAGTGTCATGTACCTATTTAATTAAACGAATAGTTTTTACGAACGATTTGTTAAAATTAATTTGTTAATTTATTTATGGAATATCTTATAAAATAATTAATGCAATATTACGTTTTATTGTAAAATATTTTCAATAAAATATTAATCGTATCAATGCTAATTCGTTTAATTATTCAAAAGTATATATTTATAATGTTGTTTGCTAGGCTTGTAAAATTATCATTAGTATGTATTTTGTATACTTTTTGATTCACAATATAAACAAGTTATATAAGTTTGGATTAAATTCTAAACATTTAAAGATTTAAACATAAATCTGTATTTAGCCGAAATTTTTTTGACTTGTTTGTATATTATTCATACAGAAAATCAACATTTGTTTGTATAATACAAAAGATAAATTATACATACATGAGATACATATAAAAGTGATTAAAATAATTCAGATAAAAATATTTATCTTTTTAATATTATAACTCATGAAATTGAAGTAATATTTAGGAATATTGATTGAATACATAGAATTTCTATATTTTCTATGATAATTTTGAGAAAATAAATTATAGGCTAAAAACAAACATAACAATATAAATATCTCGTTTAATGTAATCTGAATTTAATGTAATATAATTGTTTGTTGAAACTACTGTTGAAATGTAAATGAATTTTAAGAATTTAATAAATTAAAAGCAAATCATTACGTACGCAAAGAGAGAGAGAGAGAGAGAGACATGTATGAATATTGATACGATAAAGTTACAAATGATTTTTTACTTGATTGAATTATGTAGTTTTCTGTGTAAAATGAGTCAATAAATATTTTATGAATTTTTTTATTTTTAATTAATAATGAGATATAAAAATTCTATATATGTTTCATATATTGCAAAGACACAAAATCTATTATTAATTCTGCAATTACGCCAATAGACTTATAGTTATTGATGGGCTTAGTTAATCACAAGTTCAAGTTCAAGTACAAGTTCAAGTACAAGTAAATTAATAAAATCTTCTGTTTTCATATAATTATCAATTAATAATGATAATTCTGGTAGTATAATTATAATCAAATTATAATATGGAAAGACAGAGAGAGAGAGAGAGAGAGAGAGAGAGAGAGACAAAAGCAAAAAACTCACGCGATAAGACCAAGCCGCATTAAACTCGCAACATTGTAAATTTAACATCGAAACAAAGTACGTGACATTTTTATGATATAAAGTTAAAGAAAAAAATTAAGTTTAGGAAGCGTGTCCTGTGATTTCGTTGCACATGTGAGTATTTTATGATTTTCAATTTGAAAATACTAATTGTACTAAATATAATGAAAGATGCTTTTAACATTATTAAGAATATCCGATTTTAGTATTATTCTGTTAAAAGTATTATAATACTGCATTTATAATACATAGTTATATAATACATAATATTACTATACGGACATTCATTTTTTTTAATTCTATGAATATTTTAAGTTCATGAATTTGTTTTTAATTAAAAACAAAACAAAGCCTATCTCACGTTCTGTATTGAACGTGCAAGTGTTGAATGTGATTTACTTTGTAGTTACATTTTTTCTTTGCCTTGTAGGCTTCAACATCCATGGTTATCATATATTTTCCATGTATTATTATATTTAGAAAAACAATGTCGATGCATCATTAGCAAGCTACCAATAAAAATATATCAAATTCTCAATTAAGTAAAAAAAAACCTCCAGATTAATTTCATTATATTTATATATTTTATAAATAATATTATGTGAAATTGTCAATAGCGTAAGTAATAATGTTGACCCAATATACATTCCTTTATTTTTTAATTGATTCTTCATTTGGTGTAATGAATTGATTTATATAATTGTTAGTTGCACACTTAGATACACAAATTAAGATTGTTGAGAAAATGCATTCTGTCGATATGCAATTGATTAGATATAATAAATAAAAGCATAAATTATCATATAAATGTAAATTTGCATTAAAGTAATTGAAGCTTTGAATTTTAAATTTACTTCCTTTCATATTTGACTAAGAATTTTTACTTACATGATTTATGTCATATGAATTTAAATATGCTTGTGCTATACTTTGTTTTCTTTATCTTTTTCTTTTATTTTTGTATTGATTTAAATATTCCGCTTTTCAAGGAGCCAATGACAGTAATGTAATATGTGTAATGCTCGCACTCTGTTAATAAAACCAAATAGTTACAATCCATACTGATCAGAAATGAAAAACTATAGAAACGCGAAACCACTAGTGTACATTATATTTACAATTACATAGCAATTTTTAAGTAATTATAAAAATTGCTAGCGTTGTTAGGTGCATGATATCATTATTTTGTGTATTATATTAAATTATTATATTTTTAAAATATATTCAATCTATAGATTAACTAGTTGTCACGCTGAATTAATGCTAAGAGTAATTTTTTTTTAAATCATTCGAAATTAATTATTACAACATACTGATTATAAATTAAATAATTAATTATTTAATAATATAATAATATATAAAGAAATATGATGAATTTTTAGTTTTGTGCAATTATTTATCCTTTAATATTGTATTCTTTTATTTATGAATTAAAATTAATATTTCAGAAATTTTGTGCTAATATTTAATTGTTGAGGAATGGTATTTTTCTATTTATAATTCAAAAGCCAAATGATTTTATTGTCTTTTTCAGTTTCTATCAACGGTGAAGACAACATGTCCAACTTTGGCGAAGTAAGTTTATTAAATTGTAGAAATTTTTATATTAAATGTTATTCTAATATCATACATTATATACTAAATATTATAATATATTATGATATATTTTTTTAAGATTGTTCAATCCAGTCGGTACACTTTTTATAGCGGTAAAACTCGACCACTGGAGTTCAGAATTAAGCAATTGAAACTATTACTAAAAATGTTAGAAGAAAATAAATTGGAAATTCATGCTGCATTAAATGCGGATTTGGGAAGGGTATGGCTTTTTAACAAATATTTTGACTTAAAATGTGAAAATTAACTCGGTATGTATTTTTGATAATCAATGTATAAATTGCTTCTTTTAGGGTAAATTTGAAAACTATGTTTTTGAAATTGATTATACAATTAATGAAATCAATCATATGCTAATGAATATAAAAAATTGGGCTGCTTCGGAAATGGTAAATATTTTATTATAAATTAAGTATATTTAAATCTCTGAATTTAAGATTTTATTTTTATTGTATAATTCATTATTTTACATCAAATTAGCGATAAAAATGTAGAAGAGAAAAAATTGTAAACATTTAAACATAATACATAAAATATGTGTAGCCATTATTTTGTAAAAATATTTATTCTTTTAGCCACCTAAAGCAATGATTAATCTCTTGGATGATGTTGTTATTCATAAGGAACCATATGGTGTTGTTTTAGTCATAGGTGCCTGGAATTATCCTATACAATTATCACTAGTACCATTCATGGGTGCAATTGCAGCTGGAAATTCAGTTATTCTTAAGCCATCGGAGGTGGCTGTAAATTGTTCGAATATTTTAGGTGAACTAATTCCAAAATATTTAAACAACGTAAGCTGTGCACAATATAATATTAAGTATCGCAAGTTTTGGAATTGATAAAAAATTTTATATAAATCAAAATTTTTAGGAGTGCTATAAAGTTATTTTAGGTGGTATTAATGAAACTACAGAACTTTTAAAACAAAAATTTGACTATATTTTTTATACTGGATCAACCGCAGTAGGACGTATTGTACGGGAAGCATCTAATAAGTATCTTACACCAGTCACCTTAGAACTCGGAGGTAAAAGGTAAAATATTTGTTAACATTTAATTATTGATATTATTTATCTACACTAGTGAGTAATAGTAATAAGTAATGTTATTTTATAATTTACAGCCCTGTTTACATCGACAGTACAGCAGATATAAATGTCACAGCTAAAAGAGTATTATGGGGCAAATTTATAAACATGGGTCAAACGTGCATAGCTCCCGATTATATTATCTGTTCGAAAGAAGTACAAGATGCATTTATAAAAGAAGCAAAGTTAATTATAAAGGAGTGGTTTGGTGAAAATCCACAAAATAGTCCAGATCTTTCGCGTATTATTAATGAAAAGCATTACCAGTGAGTTTAATAATTTTATCGTTAAGCTCGAAATTAGATGAATTACAAGAATAATTAAATTAAATTTCATCAATTTCACAGACGGTTAATCAATTTCTTGAGTGACGGTGAAGTGGCTATCGGTGGACATACTGATCCAAGTGAAAAATTTATCGCACCAACAATTCTTATTAATGTAAAATTTACAGATGCAGTGATGAGCGAAGAAATTTTTGGACCAATATTACCTATTGTAAATATTAGTAATGCCTATGAAGCAATTAATTTTATCAATTCACGGTAAATTTTAACATATTTTTTTATGAAATACTTTCACAGATCTATAGATAGTATAATTAAAATTTTTACGTATGATGTACAAGTTATCTCATATTTGTATCATTTTTATTTGACATTCATAACTCTTATTTAACTTTACATTGACATGATAAAGCAATTTAGACTGTGAAAAAAATATTACGACATTTCTATTTACCATCATACATTTTATTCATAGTAAATAATGTAAGATAAATTGTGCAAAAACAATTTTTTGTTGATAAATTTTACTCAAATTAAGTCTACTTATTCGTCATAACATTTTTTAATACCATAAAGAAATATCTTTCATAAAATTATTTAACAAAGTAGAGATTGACGATAATAAACATAATTGAAATTAATTACAAGATTATAATTAAATAATTATTTTAATTTTTAGCTTATTTTCATTTATAAAAGTTATAATTTCATGTCTTTTATTATTTTTTAGATCGTTAAGCTTATTTTATGAATTGAATACATATTTAATTAGAAATTTATCCAAAAAATGTGGAAGTTTAATGGTTTTATTGCTGGAATTAAATTTTATAGTTATTATTTTTTTACATTTACATCATACAAATTTATGTAGCTTTTCATGCTGATCCAAGAATAAAAAAAAATAATAAATTTGTTTTCTATAATATAGAGAACAACCTCTTGTATTGTACTTATTTACCAAGAATAAAGGAGTACAGAATTTGATAGTAACTCAAACCCAATCTGGTTCTGTGTGTGTCAATGATACAATCATGCAATATAGTGGTGAGTTAGGAAAAAATTTCTCTAGGTGATGGTTACTTTTTAGTTATATTAAACGACACTTTTACTTTACCTTCCTTAATCATAATATTTAATGGTGCGTTTAAGTTTTATTTTGTTATTTAGAATATTATAACCATTTAGCCTGCATATATTTAATTATTTACTTCCTTAGTAATCTTAACATCGGGGGTTGAAGTTATTTTTATGGTTAACATAGTATAAAAACATAGACTTACCACTTTATCTAAAAATGTTTAAATAATTATTAGGATATTATATAACTAGTAGTGTAATTTTAGTTTGATGTTGTTTGTAGTTAAACGGTTTTGCATAAGAAGCTTTCATTACTAATCAATTGTCTTACAAATTATAAATATCAGCAATAAACCATTCAACTTAATTGTAATGATGTATGTAAATTAAAACCATATTATTTTCATTTTTATTTAAATCTCTATTTCACTATATTTACTATAGCGATAAGCCTTTAGCACTTTATATCTTTGGTACTAATAAGGAAGAAATTAACTTAATAATAAATAATACATCAAGTGGAAATACTATAGTTAATGATACAATCTTGCATGTTTCAGGTATGTTTTTTAGGTATTTTGTTTTTCATTTACTTTCTGCACTCATGCACCTTTAACAAAGTAATTCTGTAGCATAATTAAATTTGAACGTAGATTTATGTATTTCAGTTGCTTGACAATATATTTAATTATCAAATTTCTTATTCACTTTATACCATATCATAAAACTTATAATACAATATTCTTATTAGTTGATACGTTACCCTTTGGTGGCATTGGACCATCAGGAATGGGATCTTACCATGGAAAATTGACATTTGACACGTTTGTTCATCCTAAAGGTTGTTTGATAAAAAACTTTAATATTATTGGTGAAACTATAGCAGCGTAAGTATAATTTACTTATCTATGATATCAATCGAATCACTAATATTATTTTTGCTTTAATTTTTAATTAATTTAAGCCATTGTGCTTTGCTAAAATGAAATTTTAATATAAATCTGAAACACTTAATCGTTGAATTTTTCTTACTTTGATTATAAATACAATATAGTAGTTTATTCTAAAGGATAAAATTATATTTCTATTATTTTCAGTGTACGGTATCCTCCCTATTCAGACAAGAAATTGAAATTCTTAAATTTTCTTATGGCAAAAAGGCCAGATATTCCTGGAGTAAAATTTTTACCATATTTGGTAATGTTTGGCTTGGGCATCGCTGTAACTTTCGGCTTCAAAGCTATAATGAAGGTACAAAAGACAAGTATACGATAAACGATATTTCATCAATACATATCAAGTACATCAAACTTATATCTACAGAAAGTACCCTACACTTTTAAAGTGTAAATCATTCTGTGGCATACAAGATGCATCATAGTTCTTAAAATAAACATTAAAAAACGTTCAAGTGTAAACATTATTTATATAAAATATTTTTAATGTGAAGTAAAGCTTCATTTGTAATTTTTAATAATTTTAAAGAGTTTTGCATATATTTATTTACATATTGTTTATACTCTAATTACATACAATTTTTACGCACAATTTCATTTTTTGTATATAATTATGTCAGCTAATAATGAATAAAGTAAGCTAAATTCTCTAAATTATGGTTCTTTTTTTTTATTTTTTTAATATCGCCTTGAGCACAATAAATAAATAATACGTTTTAAAATCTATTATGTGACAAAGCATTGGCACGAATCATAAATATAACAGAATAAATGACTTTTTCAGGAGCACCTTTATGCCGCTGAGCCGTGACACCTAATTTGTTGGACACCTTTTTTATGATTGCCACAATAATACGTAAACCTTATGTTTTTCCTATGAGTATATTTTTTAAGCCCAGTTATAAAACTCGAAGCTAATATTTATCACAATCGAATAATTATAAACGTATGACGAAATAAGTACTTTGCACACATTTTCCACTCTGTACTTTATTCATTATATACAATGAATACATCACACAGTACCATTAATTTTTTTTAATGATTATTTTATTATTAATATCTGCTAATATTTTATACTATTAAGTCAAATTCGTTATTGTAAAATATTTATTCGTGCATGATTTGTTTATGCCTATGTTATTTTATAATTTATTCATTATGTATTCGTTAAATTTAATGAGTAAACAATTTTAGTTAATCGATTTTAATTTTATTTATGATATTTTAATAATATTAGAAAAAAAGGGGGAAAAACTACCACAAAACTATAAAATCGCCGAAAATCTACATATAAAAATATCGTTATAATTAGAAATAAGCGAAAGTGACAAAAATACATAAATATTATATTTTGTAAATGGATAAATTATGTAACGCTATCTTTTATATATGTTTTTATACTAAACATTATCTTTTTCAATTGTTCACCTATATATCTGAAAAGCATTTGCATAAGTAATAAATTTGCTTTTAATTAATCAGTATAATGTATTAAACATTAAAACATTGTAAATAATTATCTTCTCATTAGCCGAGTATTAAAATTTATTTTTCTACTTTTGAGAAGATGATAGATATTAATATCTAATAGACATTTTTATTTAGATTCAAATAGATAAATCTGCTAATTACTCTCCATTTTATTCTTAATATATATTATAAAATTTCTGCTATTAATATTTTAAAAATTACAACTAATGGTCCTAATGTTTTTTTCTATCTCAAGAAAGTACAGTTAAATATTGGAGAATTTTATTTTACATTTTAATTTTAACTTATAAAATTTTAATCCTTTCAAGTTCTATATAAAACGCTTGCATTTAAAAAAAAACATAAAGGCATTAAATACTTTTAATTGAAATGCAATCTTTCGTCAATAATTGATTATCATTAATAATATCTATTTCTTATTACTTATATTATAAATATTCAATATAAATATAAAAATATAAAAGGAAAATATAAAAGGATACTTCTGCATACCAAACTATTATAAATTAATGAAAGAAGAACATTCTTTTGAATTTAAATAAAAATGAAAATACAATTTAAATTTTAACGACTAATTGGAAATATTATGATTCTGTATTTGTTGAATGTTAGTGGAACAGGTAAGTAATTAAAATAATTAATTTTTTATACTACTACAATGTTCTCGAGGTAATTTCTGTTATCTTGAAATTTAAAAATTTTTATATGAAATTATAAATTTAATGATAATTTAAGTAGATGATGATTTTCAATTAGATTTTCGAATTTACAATTCCTTTTATATTTTATATATAAAAATATGAAATATAAATTTTTTAATTAAATTAATTTTATTTCCTAATAAGAGTATATGAATTTTTTTCTTAAAAAAATAAAGAAATAACTATATTACAACATTGTAAACTTTAGTTATTTAAAAAGTCTCGTATAATATATTAAAATATTAAAAAATATTTAAATATGAAATAGATATATAATATTTTAAAAATAATATCTAATCTAAAAAAATAGCTATAACTTCGAAGTAACAACATTATAAAAGAAAAAATCAAATATAATTGAAAGATTACATAATTATAAGGTAAGTATTTTAAATAAAATATTGTGTAGAAATAAATAATTATAATTCATTTGAATGCGATATTAATGTATTATTACAGTTATTATAGAACAATTATTATTTTTGATATACTTCAACTAATTCTTAAAATAAAATTCATTATTTATTTCAAATTGCCGACTTATTAATTCAATTTTCAATCACTTGATAAATTTTAAGTTACTTAATTTGAAAATTTAAATAATGTTTTAAATTCTAATATAATATGATTGAATAATGCATAATTAAATTTATATTATTATGCAGTGTTTGTTAAAATTCTGTATATATGTTAAATCATTATAGTATTTGAAAGTAAAAAAGTAAAAAATTAGAAATACAAATTAGGAAGTTTATGTTCAATAACAAATTTAAATTATATATCATTTTTAGTGAGTATTGTTAGATTATTTCAGTTTTATTAAAATATATTTTTTATATTACATTGGTATGTATTTTGTATTAAAAATATTAATTAATAATATATATATATATATATATATATATATATGATAATTATAATGTTACATTTTTTTTATTTGCGTAAGGTAACTTTGTGTAAATTTGATAAATCGATATTATTAACTTATAAAATTTATGAATGTATTTTAAAAACTATTATCTATATTTTAAAAAGAATTTTATTCATAATAAGAAATATTTAAAGTTAGAATAAGGAATGCATGAGTTATATCTCATTAAGAGATGATATTAGTAAGTAGAAAACTATTTAACTTATTATGACTGTTAAAATAAATAAGAGAATAGAAAACTATTTCATAGAATAAATGTTTTTTAATGCAAATGAATTAATTAGAATTCTGACTTACGTTAAACCTTAATTGAAAATTATAAATTTACATACATAATTGAACTAAATAGTTATTCATACGATGTTTAATTAAAATAGAATATAAAGAAAACTTAAATATTATATACAATTAATTGCATGCCTTTCAATTTCAAAATACATACTTCTATATTTTAGAATTCTTATTAAAAATGTACTTATTAAATTTTCATTAAATGACGGTAACTATTTTTCCTTTTTAATTTTTTAAAACAAACGATTTTTTTACCTTAACTTCGAAATAGTACGCATATAAGTAAACAAGAGTGCTGTGTTATTTTAAATAAAGATTTTTAGCTTTTCTCTGCTCACGCATATTTAGAGAATAATATCGCAATGAAAAAAATTAATGACATACGTACTCGAATTTGCATGTGTATATAAGAGATTGATCAGTAAGGATTTCTAAGCCTGTGTACTGATCGCATTTGAAAACTGTGAAAGTCACGCTTGTGATTAGCCACGCGCGCTGCTCATCAAAACGTGCTCGAAGGCTTTAAAAAAGACGAAAACCAATGATAAAGCCAATGATATGATTGATCGGTGCCGATAGTTGATTTATGAGTAAAACGACTTTTTTTATGCATATAAAAGTTTTTGTAGTCTTGCGTGCGTAGTAGAACTCTAGATCCTGCAAGTGGCACTTACATATTTTACGTCGGAACGAGTCGAAATTTTAGAAGATGAAAGGTTCGGTTGCATACGTTATATTTTTTATTTGCATTATGGGGCTGAAATAACTTTATTAAGTGATCGATATTTTCTTACCATGCATGCAATATTGCATATTTGAAATATTGCAAATTATTCGGTTTTGAACAGCTTTCAATATTCCCGCAAAAATTGCAAACACGTATCAATGATTTATCAATGATTTTAATGAAATTTGTTTGAATTCGTTACATTGTATAAACTTATCGAGTTCTCTTGTACTTCACGTTGCAGTTATTATCAATAAACAATCAGCAATATTGCTCCACAACAAAATATTGGAACATCTTTATCTCTACTATCGTGTTGTATCGCGACTTATGCAAGAAGCTTCACAAATGATCGCATTTGCATTATTTAATTAAATTCTTTCGACATATTATTAGAATAGTAAATTCTTTCATTTATATTATTATTTTGTTAATAGTCAATTTAGATTATTATTAATTCTTACAGATACACTATATGTTTAAAAATTTGTATAATATATGAAGTATGAGTCGTTAGGTAGTATTCTTTTAAATTCTTAACTATTTCAAGTATGTATAAAAATTTATCTAAGCTTATCAATTCAGAAGATTATTCCCATTTTTTTTAATTTGTGATCATTAAGCAATAGATATACTTTATTTCTAGAGGAAAGTTGTTAAATTATTTTATTGCTTTAAAAAATTATATATATACATACATACAAAGTGTGAAAAAAAAATGGCCTACGCGTGCTTTAATTTTTATTTACTAGTTTTTTCTTTTTTATTTATTACAATTATTATTTTATTTATTATATTATTATAAATTAACTATTACAATTTAATTTATTTATTTATTTTATTTTATTTACTAATAATAAACAAATTAATTTTCAGGCATATATAAATGAACGCTGTCTTATCTTGTAAAATATTATCTATTGTAAAAGCTTTCATCTATTTTTATCGTAAATTTTCTGATTTATTATTTAATTTTCGCTTATTATTGCTGTTGCAATGTTTATCTTTTGGTCTTAATAAGATTTTTTTAACTTATGCAACAAATATTGTTTTTTTACTACATGATAATTAAAAATATTAGACAATATTATCTTAATAGGAACTTAACACTTTTTTTGCAATTGAAATGTTATATGAATAATTAAACTTTATAAAAGTACACATGTATAAAAGGGAAACTACTTTTAAAATGAGCTATTATGTGTTTTTTAATATTCCATTATTATCTGCAACATAATTATACAAAGTTGAACGACTCCCTGCTTATTATTATGCTTATATACAATTATTTAGTTTTATATTTATTATTGAGTAATAAACGTTGATTAAATAAAATAAAATATTAACTGTAACTAAATCATTGTAACATAACTTTTATAATTACGAAGACATTATCTTTATTTCCGTATTTGCAAGTAAGATAATTTACTTGGAGTTTAACATAATAGTTTTATCATTATAATAAAGGTTTGATTTTGCCTTGAAAGTTAAATTTATATTTGCATGGAAACGCACAAGTATCTAAATTATCGATCTATTACATTAAATTTCATATAGTTCTGTAAGCAAATATTAATGTAGCTCAATAAATTTTCCGATGCACAATGAAATAGTCATGCTCATTAAAATTCTCATTAGTCATTTTATGCAAGATCATGAATATTTATTTATTGATTTGAATTTCTTTTATATTCCAATACAGATAAAAGAGCTCCTTTCTATTTATCACTGATATTAGTTGGCTGGGCAATTGCGGTAGTGGCGGAAGATCCATTTTTACGAATTAATTCACTGCTACAAGATGAAGCTTCAGTTCAATATTATGCTAATTGCTTACTTGATAAAGGTCCTTGCTCCGGCGATGGTCGAGCTATGAAAAGTTAGTTGATTTTGTATAGCGTTAAAGATTTGAACCAATTATGGAAAAATATTCTTCGAACAAAACTTAAACGAGCAAAACATATTAGCATAATATTTTTTTACTAGCACTGTGGATGGTGAGATTAATTGAAAATTGTAATATTATGTGGTACGGTCAAAAAGGTTTTCAGCTCGTATTACGAATATACTTTTTCAATTTATGGATTTTAGCATTAAACTTCTATTTTTTTAATAACTAGGGATGCAAATCTATATATTGTTTTTATATAATATAAAAAGACATTAATCAATTGTTCAATGTACTATGAAATTTTAAAATCTATCAATTAAAGATTAATTTAATTATTTTGATTTTTTTATTTAGATATAAAGAGAATGCCAAATTGCAATTTCGTATTTAATAAAATGAAAATATATTGAGAAATAAATGTAACCTATGCAGTTGCATTGGAAAATTTCTTCAGTTTTAAAATATAAAATATCCATCCGCCAATTAAACAGAATATATTTCATAACATATTATATATACAATTATATAAAATACAAAAATTCATAAAATGATATTTGAGATACAAAGGGTTCGGTATGAAGTGAGATTTATAATGTTAATCTTATTAAATTTGTGGCAATTAAAGTTTAGGTGATGGAACATTATATTCATATTACAATATGATTCGGTTCGTTCGATTTATTGGCTTTTGCTGAACATATATTTAACAAGCGTCGCTAAATTAATATAATTAATAAAAAATGACTAGTTCTGCATACTTAAAGAATATAATACATAAGAGTCAATTATTCACTAATATCCTTCTGCCAGGTGTTTCATACGAATGAAAAAATTTTATAAAATTGACAACGAATATGAATTCGATTTCTATAATTCAATGATTGATTTGAGATTATTTGGAAAAATATTTTTCATCTAATAAACATTTCATTTATTATTCAGGACTTCTACCCGAGTTCATTACGACAAGTTGTGCAAGATGTTCCGAAAGGTATAAGAAAATAGGATGCGAAGTCATCTTAACGATGCAGCAGGCGAAGTATGATAATCTCTGGAAAGAGTTTTTATTAAAGTATGATCCACAAAATCTCTATCAAACTAATCTTCAGAATTTTATGCAATATTGTAGAGAAAGTTCATTTATTTGATTTTTTTCTTCTTCAATAATTATTTGTAAATATGAGCAACAAGTTTGAAAATAAAAAGAAATTAATAAATATTTTTCCTATACAATATTTTCAAATATTATAAACCTTTAAAGTTAATGTTTTACGCAATTACGGCTACAATTTTCAAATTATCCATCAATTTAATTTATATTTATAATACATTATATTTATAATACATTAATTTATAATACATTATAGTTTAATAACAGAAATCAATTGTTTAAATTTCATATATGTTTTAAATACTTTTAAAACATTGTAGAAAATTTTAAGAATTTTGTTTAAATATAATGATATAGAATTAAAATTTCTTTTTAAAAAAATTTTTTAGTCATATTACTAATTTTAATACTTTTATTTATCATATTAATAAATATATTTAATCAGAGTAATATATTTTATATTAAGAATTATGTCAATATTTTTATTGATAAAATATAAGAAGATATCTTTAATTAATTTTATATTCTGTAAATAAACATTCAAAAGAATTTAATTATTTTATAGTAATAAATAATTTTTCAAAATTAAGCATCAATTTCCATTGAAATATTAATAAATTTTGTTTATTATTCAAAATATAATCAATTGTAACTATTATACGAATATATCTTCAAAATACATAATAATAATAAAAATTTTACCTTATGTAAATGAATTTTTTTTAAATTTACGTTGCTAATAGCAATTAATTAAAAAATTTTATATTTTACACTTAGATATTAAGTAAAGATACGTAAAATTTTATTCAGTAATATATTTTGTAGCTATATTAATAATAAATTTTTATTTTCCTGAGTTAAAATTCTAAATGTTTGTATTTGTAATCACAATGATATAATAAAATAAAAAATTTATTTTTAAATATTTATTATTTTATATATTTTTATATATATTTAATATATTTTATATATTTTATATTTAATATATTTTATATTTAATATATTTTATATTTAATATATTTATTATTTAAAATTTATTATTTTAAAAAGGAACACAACTAATCATTCTGAGTAAAACATATTGTCGAAAATACAAATGCTATAAAGTATTATGATTTAATGAAAAACATATCGATGAGTATGATTACTCTAAAGTAAATAATTTTTCTATATATATATATCTGTATAATTTAATTTTCAAATAAAATTTGTCACAAAATAATAAATATTTTTTGGAGAGGAAGTAGAAGTATTTCAGTAAATAAACGTCAATGGTTAATAACTATAATTTTATTGTAATTATGTTTACATACACTTGTATAAAATGAGGTCTTAAATTAATTTTTCTAAAATACTTATTTGAGTCTTGTATAAATAAAATTAATTTTTTAGTAGAAAATTTTTAAGATAATCTTATAAATATAGCAATAACAATAACAAAAAAGTATAAGAAAATGCTAAGGATCTCATAAGATTATACTTTTTTTTCAGTAATAAAATTTTTTTTTGTATTTTTCATACACTAATTATTATATCATCAATACAGGTATAATAGTTAAAATATAATAAAATTTTCCAGCTTATTTAAGTTTAATATATAGTACTACAATTTTTTATAGCTGTTTTTATCGATATGAACAATTAATAAATCAATACAAATAGCTAATGCGACAAATAGTTATTGATTTAATCAGATGTATTAATTTACTATTAGTGTAATTTTTTTATAAATTTGAAGACAACTCGACTATTTTGAATAACCATATTATCATTCGTTTTTCTTATCAGATGATTTTTTACTTTCCTGAATGGCCTTAAGAAGAACTTTGTTCCATTTTTCCGGCTCCTTCTCTGTATAAAAGAGAACAATTTTCTCGAATATTTCCTTTTGTTTAGCAGTGCATTTTCTACATTTAGTCACAATAGCTTCAGGAAACTTTTCTGTAAAAATAATGAATAAATTTTTTCTTAGTCGTATATTATTTATACTATTTTAAATATGATATATTTCTATCCTATTTGTTTTTATCTGTTCAGTTTGTGACTCATCTTTATAATAAATTTTTATTAGAAATATATGTATAAATATTATATCTATATATACTGTTTGTATATATATATATATATATATATATATATATTTCTAATAAAAATGCATTCAATAAATGCATACATACATGCATACAAATAATTTCCTATTCATTTAATATTTAAGATTATTCTGGTATTCTCTTTATAATATTTTGAATAACTTTTAAGCATTAGAGTCATAAAATTGGAAAATATTTTTATCTGTGACAAAACTTGTGATGATCATTCATACATTTTTTTAATTAAAAGTATTAGTATAACATTAGAATATTAATAGCTAAAAATATACATATTAAAAGCAATAACTTTTTGGAATTCAATATTGTATTGATAATATTTTATATAACAGAATGTTAGGGAATTTACATGTAGTATATTTATTTTAATAATAATGAAATTATTGAGATATTTTCGAAAAATCTTCCGATTTGCATATTTATCAATGACGCTATAATATACGTTTCAGTATAATCTTTCTTGACAATTATAATTATATAATTTTTATTTTAAATGGTTATCGAAATATTCTTTTGAACTTTGATAAAAATCTGTTATTAAAATAATTTATTTACATTAATTTAAAGAAAAATGTTCAATTAAACTATTAAATTAAACCTTAATTTTTCTACATTCTTCATTAGCACATTTGTCCTTTTATACTCCATTTTCAAATTAAATTTTGTAAAAGTAAATTAAAATAGACTCTCAACAACTGTATTATAATTTCTTTAGAGTTTTTATAAGATACGGTTACGATTATAGTTATACATCGGCATGAAAGAGAGTGTAATTGAACATCAAGAAAATTAATAAACATTGAAACCGAATTCCAGTATTTTAATGCAATTATTATTATAAATATTCACTGATATAAAATATATTATCTTGTATTATAATAATAGTAAAAGCAAGTTTCTTATATTTTTATAATGCTATTAATTAATGATTGATCTTCAATAGCTAAAATCTTATTAGATTGATATGTTCGATATATATATATATATATATATTAGGATAATAGATAAGACAGAATTTTATTAGAAATAATTGCCTACAATGACACTTAATATTTTAGCACTAACATTTTCTCCATCTATAGATCTATATATTTGTCTGTAGAGCATTAACTACGCATTAAAATGATATACCTTTGAAAAATTTGGCGTCAGGGGTGAGACAGGGACCTAAGTCCTGGTAACAATTGTAGTATTGATTCCTAATGCGAGGATTACTGAGGACTGCATCGATGTCGATGTAATCATATTTGTCGGTGTACAATTCCTCCGCCACGACAATCGCGACGAGGGTGCAAAGTGCTACCAAAAAAATCGTTCTTCGCGCCATTTTGCTGCTCAAGAGGAATTTTTAGATATCCACTGAAAGCACACTCACAGCTTAAGAACCACAGCGATTATGAATATCCGATACCGCGATCGAGCGGACTTTTATACACGTACCAGTTCAATCGACTGTTCCTCCCTCCCTTCTTCCCTCCCACCGTCACTCACTCACTAACGAACTCTATCTCTCTCTTTCTCTCTTTCTCTCTACTCCGACTGAGCGGAAGGCGAAGGTTCGGAAAATAACATTGGCCATTCGAGCAACTGCCCGGCATTGAATGAGAGGGGAAGGATGCGGAGGTCACAGCCACCGTAGTGAGTGCACATGCAAGCACGTCGTTGAATATCCTACGTGACAGTTATCATGTCCAGGGACGTCGTGTTTCGAGCATCAGATGATTTACAAATACTACGTACGAGCCAATAATAAAGATGTTTGAACGAGTGTGTGCTACAGCTGTTGTCGAAATTCAGTTAATTGCTGTTCTTAAACGTTGGTATCGCTGAACTTTCTTCCTACTTGACTTGATAAATAATCAAATAAAAAATCTTCTCGGTCCGTTTCTGATGATATTAACAAATTTTCTAAGTAAACCGATCATCGTATAATTTTTTTTTCTTCTTTTTTTGTTTCATCTAGGTAAAGTGATTATTGTAAACAGGGGGCGTTATGTTTAGCAATTTATATCATGAATCGCGAAAAACATTTGTGCCGAAATTAATTACACTGATTAATGGAAGACATATAATTATTTGGGGCTAGGGGTATGTTTTTCAAATTTGATATTCTTATTCTTATATAAGCATACAACGAATTTAATGCTTATTGTCATATTCTATCGGAAATAAGAAATATTATTGCTTACGCGCATGTGATGTCGATTAGATTGTTTATCATTTGCCAACTACCTATATCTTAATTAATTCCATATCCAAACTAATGTAATAAAAAAATTTACTTTTCTTTTATATTTCATTTACGATTTTGTATATGAATGCACATCCATTCTGTTATGTATACAATCATAATGTGCACATGAATGTATTATCGAATCAATGATAAATTACACGTTGAATATTGACTAAATAATAAATACGAAATTTGTATAATTTCTTAAATGCATAGGATACAACATTATGTTGAAGCTAGTCTAGTTGCTATTTATAGATAAAGACGAATAGTAAATATCTTTAGTAATAAATAATTCTGTACTCCAGAATCTCGGAGAAAGACCTCCAGTAAATTTTTGTTAGACTTAATATAGTTTAGCAGTAATTCAGTTTATTCAATGTGATCTAAATAATCTATGGAATGCTTAATATGTTAAATTGTAATTCCAATCAGCTTAAGCACATTTTAAATGAATAATTTTTAATAAAAAATGACAAAATAAATATTGTTATAATTTAATCAAGATTGTCGCGCCATACTTAGAACTATATTTAAATGAAATATAAATAAACAATTATAAAGATCAAATGAAAGTTAAAAAACTATATTAAGTTTAACAAAAATTTACTACAAAATGCATAAATAAAGCCTTCAAGATTCATAATTATAATGAAACTTTTTGCACAAAGACAAAAGGTCGTTAAAACATAATATACGACGTGCATATTAAATAATTTATATTTCAATATGCCAAAAACTAGTTTTTAAGTACATACTATTTTTTTGTAATTATGACATAAAGTTTCTTGTAATTATAAAATAATATTATAAAATCAATCACATTTTTCTTTATATTCAATTTAAGTATTATTATTTTCCATAATATGGATTTATGGCGAATACGCCTCCTCTTCATTGAAAGAAATGTGTTAGAAAGTACTTTGAAAATATCAAATTAATTAATTTTCTTGAATTAATAAAGGTTAGATAAATTATTTTTCAAGTTCTCTTATGAAATACTATATGTCTAGTTAATCAACATTCGGCTTTTCGTAATATTGTCAAATAGTGTGTTCCTTAATGTATTCCTACATTAGATTTATTAATTTAGTTTTATAATATAATATAAATAAAATATAAATAAAAACTTTTCCAATAAAATACCTTTACAATTGTTTTCAAACAATATGGTGTAATAATTTCATATTTTATTGAATATTATTGTGTCAATAGTCGAGATGTGAAAATTCAGTATTTTTTACTGTGAGTGTATTTGAATAAATAGTTTTAGCGTGTGTGCCTATTATATTCACGTATTTGCTTCTAACATTTCACAACAGAAGGTAAATATAGCTTTGAAATCAAGTAGGCACTTGTACATTATAAAACATATACAGCATTTATATTATATATCTGATAATTCATTATTAATAGGAGTATTCACGATTTTAATTATCATAATTCTCTAGGAAATGCTAATATGAAGTTGTAAATATATGTTTAAATGAAGTCTTTTTAATTTAATTCTAATCCTTCACAATCGAGTCATAATATTAATCTGTATATTACTTCGAAATTCATAGAGAATAATTAACATTGATTCTCTCTCTCTCTCTCTCTCTCATTCTCTTCACATTTCTATACTGCATTTTTAAAAGATTTTTTATATTTGCGAAATAATTATAGGTACTGATTCATATCCAGTCGATATAAAGATTCAATTTACTTACCTACTTTATAAAAACTATGAATGTCTTATAATCAATAAAAATCATCTCATGCTTATTTGAAAATCACTCTTAGTTTACTTTAATAAAGACACAGAAAAATAAAACAATATGATTCAGATTACGTAAGAGATTGGAAATATTATGCATTTTGTAGTAATAAAATTTTTTAAGGTCCCTGTTTCATATTCTAATATTTAGCAACCCATTATGAAAAAATCAATTGAATATACGGAATTTTACAAGTCAATTACACATTTTTTTTTTAATAAATATATGCCTTTTAAAACTTTATACACATAGCGCTCACATTTGCCTCGTACGTAAGCTTGCGTATTTGAGCTAAAGAAATTTTCCCTGATAAGTGTTTTATTACAGTTCAGCTGAAAAAACATATAAACAACTTACAGCGGGCGACCCCGTCATCGTAAGACCAAAGTGTATACAACGCTGACTTGCTCTTCTACGACTTGTGAAATTCATATTGCACTTTTTGTTTCGATCGAATCATCAAATTTCACACTTTTAGCTGGACGTGCGAGTCAAAGTAGATCATTAAGCCTGTGAATCGCCGTGACCGACAGCACTCAATCGACTTCTCAGTCTATATATGCAACCATCCTCCGATCAACACGTTCAAATCGTCCTCGCGCCACTCCTGATCACGTTCCTGTCAATCTTGCCGATTGAGACGAACGAACAGGAAGGAGTGAAAGGCACGCGAATTTCGTGTGGACCATGTCGAAGAAGCTCGTACCCTCGATGAGGTTTCTGGTCTTTGCGGTTGCCGCCCTCCTCGTCGTAATGTCGACGATTGACGCTGCCGACGAGGACAAAAAATACTCAGATGCGTACGATGACCTCGACGTTGACGTGATCCTGAAGGACGACGCCGAGCGAGACCGATACTATGCGTGCTTCATGGACACAGGACCCTGTCATACCGCAGCAGCTCATTTTTTCAAGAGTGAGTAAACAGATGCTATTATTGTGTCTCATTTATATTCATCAACTTATTAAGTGGTAGTGGAAAACAAAATTCCGACTATTATGCATTGAAACACTTTATCTAAAAAATATTTAAAAGGATTCCATTAAATTCGTGGTAGTACGTGAGGAGGGAGATCAAATATATAAAGCTCGTTAGGCTTTCTGAAATTTCTAAATTTGATTTAAAGTTTGACGGTGGAGGGGAGAGGGGGCCGAATGATAAAGCAATTAGGATATAAGCATTCCTTTGGGATTGTGGAATAAAATGAAAATTATTTTTAAAGGATTCTTTATTTTTTCAGACAAGGCACCCGAAGCAATTATTACTGCTTGTAAATATTGTACTAAAAAACAATTAGAAATGTTCGAGAAAATCGTCAGCTGGTATGTTGATAATAAGTCGCAGGATTGGAATATCTTGATTGAAAAGACCATTCAAGATGCTAAGAAAAAGGGCTTGAAAATATGAAAAAAAAAACAAGTATTTTATACAACGTTCTTTTGAGATGAAATAAGAATATATTATAATATATTGTATAACATGTACAAACACTGTTTTATAAACTTCTTGTCAGTTTTATATAAAAAAATCAAATTATGTACATTTATAATAAATAAGGAAAATCAGATATTAAAAAAAAACATAATCTGTCATTTTTATACTCTTTTTCATTTATAATACATTTCATTTTTATATATTAACTTTGAATAAAAGCATTTACTTATATATTGCTGTTTTTACTAAAAAAAAAAAACATTAAAAAATAACTTTATAAAATAAAAAAAAAATAGATAGAAAAATAATAGAATAAGATGGAATTTGGTTAAAATTGTTCGAAATTATATTAATTCATATTTTCTTAACTTATATAAACTAATTTTTTGAATAATGATTCAATCATTACTGTTTAAGTGTTTTTATTATATTAAATTAATGTTTTTAAAGTTTTTTTGAACTGTTGTTTTTTGATGTTGTTTTGAACTTCCATTTAAAGTATTATCACAAAATTATATATACATGATTAGATTTTATTAATAAAATACTTATTCAATGTCAAGTACTTAATTATAATAATGTTCAAGTTTTGATGTTAAGAATATCTAAATAATTTATCATTGTTATTATTTTAACATTTGCATATGACGAAATAAACATTTTTAAAACAGCAGTAGTAGTTATAAAGAGTTAATATTCATTTTCAAATATTTCGATTTATATTAAATATTTATAAAAGTTAAAATTTATATTAAAAAATATTATCATTCGAATAATATAGTAGGTAGCATCGCAATAAATATTATCATTATATATTTAAGTATCATTATGTAAGTGTAGTAAATTATTATTTTTTCGATCCTTAATTAAACAAAAAATTTAATCCCGTACACTTTAACGCTTTGCTGATAATGTAAATTTTGTTTCAATTGCATATTATGGATTTGCACAACCGTGCAGGTGTCACATAAAAATATAAGCATTTCCATTAAATTTATAAATAGTTGTACAAAGACTTGAGGTAACGTGTGAATTAAATTATACGAATTATATTATTTTTTTGTTTTTGTTTAACTTTATACTACATACTACATACTTTATAACTAAATACAATAAATGATATGCAATTTGTTTTTACATAAAACAAAAGTAATTAATTAGTGCAAAAATGTTTAATTAAATTATTCGCTTAAGTAGTACACTTAAAATTAATTTCTAGATGTAAATTATGTTTAATATTCTTGATATTAATAATTATTTTTATCATTATTATTTAAAATATATTGTAATATATTTATAACTTAGTAGTGAGTACTTGAAATTTACAAAATCCGTTTACTCGCATACATAAACATTCAAATACACATTTTTAGGTTTGCTAGCGATAAACCGATAAAGTGTTTAAACTGTTGAAAATATCTTAATTTTTATTTAAAATAAAAAAAAATACAATGAATGTATAAATTCAAAGTAAATACAGTAAATGAAATATTCCACATAATATCAGTATAAATTGTTTTAATTCTTAAACGTTAAATTCAGTTATAGTATTTGCAAAAATGTTAAATATTTTTTACTCATTTTCTTTGACTATGTTGATAAAATGAATTATCACGGAATTATAATATTTATAAATTATCATTTATCGAACAAATTACAATACTAAATGAAAGCTGAAATTATTTTTTTCGTTTCTCGATAATGAAAATGCTTTTGTTGTTGCATATTAAATATTGATTGTATTTTGGGAATTAATAGAAATCTATAACAAGCTGTAATATTTGACGAATAACTATTGTAAAATAATATTGAAAAAAATTATTTAAAAATTTTTTAGCCAAAATTAAAAATATTCACATACAAATAAAAAAAATTAATTTCAAATTAGTTGTATATATGGGATAAATTATTTTTAGATTTTTTCATAATTAATCTTACTAATTATTGAGATTGAATATGACATGTACTTGTTAATGTATATCTACTATAATAGTTACTTTAATTAATAATTCATAACACATTCAATGATAATTGTAATGTATTGAGAGAATAAACTCGTTAAAATTATACATTTAACAATTAATTATGATTTTACTTTTAAAATGTCACATTTAGAAAGTTAATTAACGAATAAAATTAATTTGAGACTATATAGATAGTTCAAATACATTTTTTTCTAATCATTCGTTATTTATTAATGAAATAATTATAGTAAATAGTAGGAAATAAGTTATTTGGTACGTTGAATGACACAATGCTACCTGCAAACCCTGAAAAGCATGAGTAAATTATAAAAATTTAAAGAGAAGCAAGTCTAATACAGATCTATGTGTACGCACATAAATAAATACAGCCTTTTCATATTTGTTAAGGGAATGTGAATACCCAACATTTCTAGGTAATGACTATGCTATTGTCTATAATTTCTCAGTGTCGCTTTACTTTTGATTCTGCAATATGCAAATCTATTGATTATCATCGACGGTATGATATGACAAAACTGTCAGTGCCGATTCTGTTTTACGTTGTACCTTGGCGCTCTGAAATAATTCAATACTTTAAATTACATTTCCCAAGAATTTAGTAAAAGTTACTCGTTGTTGATATTGATATATTTATATATATATATATATGTATATATATATATATATATAGTTTCACACATTTGTGAGAAAAATCAAAAAATTGTTATTAAATCAAGTAGATTTACATTTATGTTAAAAAACTAACACTGAAATTCTGCAGAAATAAATTTTTCTTTGAATTTTATGATTTATTTCGATATTTGAGTGATCCCAACGGTTGATAATATCTTTGACAAAAATTAATGTATAATTAATGATGCTTTACATTAACAATAAATCATTTTAATTGTAAATTATTCGCATGATTTTAAATTCAATGCACGAAGTTCTGCAAAATCATTAGATATTTCTTTAAAATTATTGTAATAATAATTTAACTGTTAATTAAATACTTAGCTTTAGTAAATGAAAATATATACTTTAAACCATATTTTTATTTTTAAAATTGCAAATTTAATTTTATAATTCAATTTTAATGTTCTTATATAATATCTATCTATTATCAGTGAGGTGTTTTTATCTATTAAGGTGTTTTTAAAAAAATTTTTCTTTAAATTAGAAATCTATTTAATTTTTAAACAATTCGAGTAAATTAAATAAACTTTGTTGTCATTTTAACTTTAGTTTGTAATAAATATTATATTATAAACAGGAATTTAGCATAAATATCGTTGTTATCTAAAAATATTCTTATATACAGTATCATGAAAGTATTATCAAATCCTTCAATAATAAGATTTTTACCTAATTAATTTTTTTCAATTTATCGTGAAGAAAGGATAAGATTTTATAATATAATCTTTAAATGCAGTGAATTGAAAAATTACAAAACAGCTGAAACAGAAAATAAAATAATCATACTTTTAAAAACGTTATTACTTTTGATTACATTTACCATGTTTCAATTGAAATATTAATGTCAATAGGACATATATAACAATAAAGTGTCATTGTTAAAAAAAAATTTGATACAATGATAAAATCTTTTTATCTGATCCTTGCCTTGGTGCTAGAAATTATTAAAGCTGACGAAATCGACGTCAGATTTGCGCGTAACTATTTTGAAGAGCGAGGTATTCGACAAATTGCTGCCTTTGGGTGCTGGAATCCTTACGGTATGATTATTTTATGAAAAAATGAGAAAGCCTAATATGTTATAAAAATTACTCTGCAAAAAAACATTATAATTAAGTAGATGCGAAAAATATATTTCGGTATTTATTAATTTGATTGTAATAATATTGATATTCTTCTTATAAGTTCAGATTCGAAATCCATTATCAAAAAGATTTTCTAATTCGCTTAGTACTTATAGTTGTATCGATAAACATTTAATAATAAAATAATGATTTAATAATATTTTTAACTTCCTAATTCTCATGACTGTAATATTAAATGTAATATAATTCTTATTAGGATTGTAGACTCAATGTAAATTGACGAAAACATGGATATTTTACAAGTAGATTTCAGAATGGCTACAGAAAGCATAAACATTTTCATTTCGAAAAATTTTCGAAGTAGCTTAATTAGTGAACTATCGAACAAATAGCGATAGTATATTTTTGTAGGATATTTATTGCGAAACATGATTGCGACAATAACTATGCTTATTTTTAGAATTTTATTGGGAGCTTTAAATTTTTAAGATATATTGTTTCTCGCATATCGAGAATTGGGAAACTATTCTATTATTTAGAATATATAAAAAAACGTGTTCAAGATCATTAATACGCACCAAATCCACCAACACGTAAACCAATACCTGGCTAAACTAATACTTTTGATTTCCTCTATAAAATTAAATATAGACTAAGCGCTGATGCGACGACTACATCAGTATTAACAGTTACACTCTCGCGTAAAAATAAATGCTGAATAAGATTTGTACCGGTTTTGTATTTCTGTCAGAGAACAACCATGGCAGACTCCCGCTTATTATTTTATATTATTGGTATCCTTGAAATGAAGCAGGAAAATGAATTCATCTGCTTATCCGCGTGCATAAGAAAATACATTCTCAGCTAAACATGATTAGTAGCCTTCGAACGTACTACCAGTCGGACTAAAGAGGAATAGAAAATGCCGTTGTGCAACACGATTGGTGCAGCGATATAGCATTCTTCATCAACCACTGTCTCCTAAAATTCTTCGGGATGGTCGATCTATAATCGTTGAATTAAAGCAAAGACCAACAACAAGATAATGACTAACTTCCGAGCGATGACTTGTACGATTTGAACGTCCTAAATTTTTTAAGGTCACTAAACTTCCAAATTGCATTCCAATCAGCCGGAATTGAATCTATTATGCAAAATCTTTTTCATCGAAAAGGCGCCGATTTGCTCCACGCTTCTTACTCCACGATTCCTTCGCGCTTTTTATCAAGAGCGGCGGAGAGTGATAGACGTATGTGACAATCAATTTTAAGATTTGACAAAATAATAATATTTCTAACCTGCTTATCAATAGATATAATTCGTAGCTAAACATTTCGGATATCTTGTTGATTTTATAAAAGCCTCGATTGAATATAGCGATTATAAATATATCTATCGTGGAATAGGTCATACCTAATGTCAAGTTGCATTATAATAAATACAATCGATGTGGAATCGTCACCGGCGCTTTATTAACAACTTAATTCAGATCTTCCTTTCTTTTATTTTTTCTCAATAATATATCATTTATTAGAAGTGCCACTTTCTTTCAATTCAATTTCCATCCGTATTCAATATAACAGATAATAGCCGATCAAAACACACTTTGGATTTTTACAATTTTTTTCTTTTTTATTATTAGTATCGAACAATGAGGTAAATTTAAGCAAACAAGGTTTCGCACGAGTCTTGTTAACGAAGAGAAATTCGCCACTTCTTGACTCTATAACTACCAGAACTATATTTAATTATACGCGGAGTTAGGAAAGACTCGTTTACCTGCTTTTCAGCTTCTATTTACATCGCTTTACACGTGCTTAAGCTAACCTACCTTGGTAATTTAAGGCTCTTTAATTTCTCGAAAGCTCTTGATTATATCAGCCCAATTGTTATCCGATTGTTTTCATTTCACGTCTTTTAAAATCATTTCGACGCAAAAGCTTCTAATGCTCCTTTCAATTTCAATGTTAATAGTGTAAGTTAAATCAACAATAAATACGAGCGATTGTACATTAAAATTAATTATTTTCATTATTACATCAATTATAAAGATTAAAAGAAAGTTTCTAAAAACATGGAAAAATTTATTTACATATGTTGAATTCGTTTGTATTCCCAAAAATAAATTGATTTTATGCATACATTTAGCCAATACAGCAACAAAAATATCTGAATAATTAGTCTTTTTAGCTCCTAAGCTTTTTCGAATATTGTCTGTTATAAGTGCATTTCAATAGAATTGTAAATATTTTAATTATATTTATATACTGTTTGAATACAGTATTTTTTCTAATTTAATCCGAACAAATTATGAATTACATCTTCTTTTTTAATATTTAATTATTTAAAAACTTGAGATAATTTTTCCAACTTATAAATAACAAATTAAAATTTTTAGAAAAATGAAAAATAATAAAGAGAATGAATACTTGATGACGTGAAAAATAGCGAATGGGAACGAATGGTTGTTTGCTTCTTTTACTGAATATTCGAATTTTTAATTACATACAATTTAAATGAGCTATCTAATATTAAAATGTTTAAGCCAATTTTTAGCAATTTTTTTTTAACAATTGTTTGCTTTAATTTTTATTATGTATATATATATTTTTTTTTTTTACTTTTTTTCTTCTGGATTTAATGCGAGTTCTTTTTATTAACCAAATTATAATTATCATAAAATCCTGGATGAATAAGCTTATGCGACAAATATAATAAATTCAAGTTATTATTAAAAATGTAATGTATAGATATGCAAAATTCATGTAAAATTATTATAGCGCCAAACATGTATTTTTACATTTATATTAACAATTATAATTCAAATTGCAGAAAGCTTAATAATATTATTTCACTTTTCCATTTAATATGTTTGCGATTGATGTAGACAAAGTGGAAGTTTTTCATAAAATGGCATCGTTGGATACAAGGCTCGCACTAATACCAATTTCGGATGGTTTAGCCATGACTGAGATCTTAAAAGTCAATTACTATAAACTTGGTATATTGCTGGATTTGGACTGTCCAAAAAGTGAAATTATCCTATATAAGGTAAAATTTACTTTCTTAAAATTATTATCAAATATCTAATTCTTGTGAAATATTATCAATGCATTACTGTAATGTCTTTAACGATAAATATTATATAATACAAGGAAATATCGTGCCATTATAATTCCTTGCGTGTAAATGATTAAATTCACTAAGAAGATTGTTATTACTCTTACGATAAGAGAGAATGTTCATTCGAAGCTTTGAAATAACATTTATATCGATAATGCAATGTCAATGCGCACGCTCATAATTAGATGCAAAGTCGTGAAATGGCATTGCTACAATTGACGACGATCGATAATATTGGGCATTAAAGTTAAAATTTAACCTTCCCTCCTTGGCAAATTGATGGCCGCTGCACGAGCTGTCATGCTTCACACGAGCTTGATAAAAAGTAACCTTCAAACGTTGCTATTTCAAAATCCACTGGGTGTCCGTTGGTACTACGGTGCTGCGCAGTTCATCGGCGACCGGCTGCCCTTCAACGAATCGTACTTCTGGCTGTTGAAGATGGCCGATCGTAGCAATGAACAGTTGCCCTTGGACTTACTTGACCAACTGCCACTAAGCATAAACGCCGAAGTCACGGTGGCGATACGCGGACGTGGTCGTGACAGTCGTCGCTACGATCTCTATGACGTTTACAACCCGAGCTACAGGCACGGCGGGAGCTTGAATATCACGAAAATGGGTTATTGGGACCCGCGTGGTGGTTTGAGGAACCAGTTGACCCAATACAAGTACAAAAGGCGTGGTGACCTGCGAGGAATGAACTTGAATTTCTCTATCGTGGCAAGTACATTGAAGGCACACGGTACCATTGCCAAGCTTATTTAGTTGCTTATTGTCGGCTTGAGAGTAGGCTCGACTAAACGCATTCTTAAAAATAATTTCGGATAGACTCATTTGACGAGTTAGTTCCGCTTATTTTGATATACCGGTAGTCTTTTATAAGCTAGAATATCAACATTTGCATTAAGTTGCATAGGTAAAATTTTATTGATGATCGAATGTTTATTAGTTCTTATATGATTAATTAGTTTTATACAACAGGCAACCAGAGGAAAAGTGTTTCATTGTGATAAAATAAAAAAAAAAAATGATCATACTCGAAGCGCGATTAAATATATACTTCACGTGACTTCTAAAAAAATATTAACATTTATAATTTTTCAATAAAGTATTAAGATCAGATTGTTGAAATAAATTTGATCGATCTATACTAAATCATTCTCTGCGAGTTAAAATATTTTATTCATTAGCAAGGAAGAACTTTGAAAATATGCAATTATGATAAAAAAAAAATAAAAAAACAAAAAAAATTGTTAATCTTTTAATTTATTAATGTGTATTGAAATTTTTATTGATTTTCGCATTTTAAAAGTAAAAATAATTATTCAATCTATGAACAATTAAATAAATGAAATTACTTAGACCATGTATCATTTCATAATGGAAATTGAAATCACGAAAATATTTTTAATTACGGAAAAATTACCGACAAATATGGGAAAAATATATTCAGGAAATATTTAACGTTGCGTAAAAATGAAGAAATGTGAAAAGTAATACCTAATTTTTATTGGCTATTAATTAAACTCGACTTTCCATTTTCGCGATTGAATTTCCAATTCTTATGAAATTCTTTATTCGAGTTGTATTAGTAATTATAATGTGGAATTAGACACCTGCGAGACATAAAATTAATGTACATTTCATTAAATAGTAATTATTCAATTATATCGATGATTTACATTTTCGATTTTAAATTTTTTTTGACAATAAATTGTATTATTTCAAGTCTTTTAATGACAAGTTATCCTTACAATATTATGCATATTAAGAGTTTAAATATTTTTTAATTACATAACGATTACTTGATAAAATTAATATTTCTATTTGATTTTGTTTCTTCATCTTATATTATCATGATTTTATTTTACGAATTGTTGTACGAAAAAAAATGACAATTTTCCATTAACAACTTATTAATTACACTTTTTTTTTATACTATAAATGATAAAGAGGAGATCAAGAATTACGTAGTTTAATTACTCAAGATGCATTATAGAATAATCATTTATGTACATACGAAATTCATAATAACGATAAAAAATGTTTGGTTAATTGATACATACAATACGTATTGATTGCTAAATTATTGGATTCAAATGAGTGATTCGTATAAACTGACTTGTGTTCAACAATTATTACGCAAATGAGAAGTACATAAGTTAATACTTCCGACGAATGTTTATTTAATTCAGTGTCGCATAGAAATATAATTATTTATTTATCAATTGCTCGAGTAATTTAATAAATATTTTTTTTATTACTTTTTTAATTAATTTAATAAATATGTATATATATATATATATATATGTACGTACACATAATTTTATTACACATAAAGAGTTTTATTTGCTAAAATAAATAATTTTATTTGCTTATATTGAATTTTCAATAATGATAATAACGAAATCAATAAATGTGATCAATAACTTACGCTACAAGATTCATTCGATCTGTTATATCATTTTTTATTAATCATCGATGAAGATGCCATAGATTGATTAAGCCACGGATTGTATATAATTAAAAAATATCTGCTTTCGTGTATCTATCGTTTTCCTTTTAGTTACTTTCAAGAATAATCTACATCTATAGTACATCGCATTTGTTCGTTTCCACACTATTCCTTTTTCAGCCTTCTAAAACCATCTCTCTCTCTTTCTCTCTCTCTCTCTCTCTTCCACATACACATGTAAAAGGTGTTACATACCATTTATTCTGGACAATATTATTTTTAACGGTTATACCTCAAAATAAGTCGATAATAAAATGTCCTCGTTTGAATAATGCTTATTATTAAAAAAGGCAAACGCAACGCGAGCTAATTTACATAGAATTTTTTTACAGGTAGATTTTCTTCCAAATACAGTCGATCTAATGACATATTTAACAACGCCGATAAATAAACACCTTGATACGATGCACCGATATAATTATGCTTTGACGCAACAACTAAGAGACTACTATAATTTCACGTAATTTCATTATTATGTAATTAATAGAAGAAAAATACTAGAACTAATTTACCATTATAAATCGTGGCATTATAATAAAGAAGTTAAACCGTATAAAGCTACTTCTTAAAACCCAAAATATATATTTTAAAATTGAGATTATTGTAATAAGTCGATATAATTGGTGATCTCAAAACTATAACCTAATGAGCATAAACGATCTTGCAGATTGAACCTGCTACGGGGAACTACATGGGGTTACCTCATTAACGGCAGTTTCAATGGTATAGTAGGCGATATGATAAACGGCATTGTAGATATTGGTGCAACGCCATTTCAATTCAAACCTGAGAGAATAGATGTCATGGAATATACGGTTCAAGCTTATATGGCTAAGTAAGATTTATGCGTGGCACATTAGGACAAACGATAACGAAAAACAATGTTCACGAGGATTTTTCAATTGATCATCGCGAGTCGAATTAATCGAAATTTCCTGGTCAAAGTTCATTAAAATAATGTACTTTCAAACTACGCTACTCACTACCAATATGAAGAAATACTTTCGTTTCGTGCATTTATTTTATAATTAATTTTTTATAATTTTATATTTTGAATGTTGCTAGAGCAGCTATAATTTTCCGGCATCCAAAACGACAACAGCTGAGCAACAGTTTTCTCGAGCCTTTCTCAAAGCACGTGTGGTGCTTAACTATTATTATAGGAATACTCAACTGGATTCTTCTATACATAACCATTAAAGTAGAACAGCATTTCATTGGCAATGCTGCAAATAATACTTTACTTACGCAACCGGAGTCCGAGACTTTTCTTATTACAAGTGCCGCTATTTGTCAACAAGGTTTATTTACATTTATATTATCAAAAAAAGAAATTTCGTTCAATTTTATAATTATCTTTCGTATTATAATATAATAAATTATGAATTTATGATATGAGAATGACTGGCGTCATTTCCATTGGATCTAGATGGTATAAATCTAGATTATATTAGGAGAATAAATATATCAACAACGATAATTTACTAGCTCGAGTTAATATATGTAAGTGCGAGTAATAAACATACGGCTTTACGACTTTACCTCAGTGATATTAGTATTTGTTATAAAAGAAAATAGATAAAATGTCGAATTAAGATTTTAAGTCTGTAGCATGTCTTTTTAAATACTTGGAAGCGTCTTATTTAAAATATTGTTCTATTACGATTTATATAAAAATATAAATCTATATATATATATATGTGTGTGTGTGTGTGCGCGCGCGCGCGCGCGTGTGTGTAATTGGGTAATGTAAGAAAAGTTTCTCGAGTAAGAAGATAATGTAAACTTATGAGAATAATCGTTTGTAGGTCTAAGCGATACTCCACGTATAAATTCCGGACGAATTGTTTATACGTCCTTATTCCTTTGGGCTATGCTTCTCTATCAGTTTTACTCTGCCAGTATAGTTGGCTCTCTTTTGTCCGAAAAGCCTCGTTTTATCAGAACTATAAAGGACCTCGCGGATAGTCACCTCGAAGTGGGAATTGAAAATATGTCATATAATCATGATTTCTTTCGCGTAAATATATATATATATATATATATATTGTAGCTATAAAAATAGACGTTGCGTATTGTAATAAAAAATTAAAATGAATTAAACCCGATTTATTCTTCAGACGACATCGGATAAGAACGTCATTGACCTTTTCGAGCGTAAAATATCATTAAACAAGAAGCGAAATAAATTTCCCTATTACACGGCAGAGGAAGGCCTTCGAAAAGTTCAGAAAGGTGATTTCGCCTTCCAAGTGGATTTAGCAACGGCCTACAAAATTATTACCGTGAGTCGTGTCACTAAACTTATGTTCATTTTATCAATTTCAAATTTCAGATGCTTATTTTGCCAGAGTGCCTCGGGAAAGTCTAATTTTTCATACTAAGTTACTATGATTTTCTTTTACCATTGTATAAGAGTTATTTATTTTTTTTTTTTTGCAAAGCATTTCACTTTGTGAAATGTTTCGCATTGGTCTACATCTGTATCTCTCTGTATAAATATATCTCTATAAATATAAATAATACATTAGCAATTATTTAAAGCTGAAATTTCTTAATTTATGATCTTTTTTTCAAAAGAATTATTATCATTACATAATATTGAATTTATTGAATTTTCAAGGTAAAGATCGACAAGGTATCGATTTATTTATGACCGTTTATTATGTAACTTCTAATACAAAATCATTCATTAATGCTATAATTATATTAAGGCTGAACTAAATTAGTCTTATTAATTAATTTAATTTACATTTATAGTGTGTTAAAAATTTTAAATCCCACCTAATGCATGCATATAATAAATTTTATTACAACTTTTACTTATTGCCTGTAGTATGATCATAAATTTATTTTGAGAATTTAATTAAATGAATTTTGGCTCTGATGAAATTTCGTCACAGCCTACAAAAACAATGCTTAACATAACCAGTTGCAGATGAAGCATAAATGCCCAAGCATCTAGGAGAAGTTCGTCTTCGTTTTAGAAATAAGCGAATAACCTTGCAAAATAAGAAAGTCTTACTCATAGCGAAGGGGGTATGGTCGAATAAAAAGGAAGACTGCAAAATTTTAAACTTCACAGCCAAGGTTATTCGGTCACTGTCAGCATAATATACATGCCCTAGAATTATTTTTTCTTGAAATCTGATATTCTTTGTCTTCATCCTCCCTTCTATTCTTCTCTCTCATAAATGGGCACGATAATTATTACTTTGTCATAATTATGCAATACTCGTAACATTATTACTTTCTAATTCATTAGCAATAAAATACTTTTTATCTAGCTTTATGTTTTATGTCTCGTTTTATATACCAATAAACGTAATTTGACAATAAAAATGTAAATAAAATTCAAAACTTATTTCAACCAGTTTAATAGAGCATCCTTCCATCGTATGATGATTAATTTAAAGTAATTTTATAAAGTTCCAATAAAAATCATTACGAAGCAAAAATGAAAGATATATGCATATTCATAAGTCGATCGATAATAAAGTGCAAACCTTCTGTATAGATAGTGGATAAAACACCTTAATAAGAACATTAATTAGTTAAGAAAAATTTTATTTTATATTATTATAAATAACAGCATTAATGATAGTAATAATAATTAATGTTTTTTAAAAAAAAATCTTTAGAGTCAAAAACTATGGCTAGAAAAACATTTATATAAACGATGGTGTGCTATGTAGATTTTTTTTTTTTTTTTATACATTATTGTAATATTTATTAAGCGTTATATTGTAAAATTTAGCAACCTTTTTCAATGCCAATTTAAATAATCTTAATGTATTACTTAATTTTATCAGGATACTTTCAATGAGGATGAAATATGTGATTTACAAGAGATCGAACTATTTGCACCTAAACATACAGCTACTTGTACCAGTAAACATTCACCTTTTAAAAAAATGATGACTTACGGGTATGTGTAGCATATATATTATTGAAGATTGTATTAATAAAATTGAAATAATTTCTTAATTATAAAAGTGAATCAAGTATATTATTGGGGAATGAATTTTTTACAAGAAAATTAAACGCATTTTAGCATAAATAAATAATACAAATGATTAACAATAATTTAAATTAACGATATAATTGATTTATAAATAAGTAATAATTATCATAAAAAATTTAATCTGCATAAGATTCATTATTTTTCAGTTAGCGAATTTTAACATTTTTTGCCAAATATGAATTATACGACATCAATTTTCATATTTAATAATTATACTTCTGCTTGTTTAATTAATGAAATTTAGTGCTTAATTAGATTAACATTGACTTCTAAATAAATACATAGTTCGTAATATAGGCTACATGACTTAAATAATTTTTATACTAAAAATTAATTAATTTCTGTACAATATTTCGGAAAAATAATTGATTTTAGTAGTTTTAAATTTTTTTTTTCATTTTCTTTTTTTTTAATGTAAATATTTATCATATAACTATTAAATACAGCGTATTGAATATCAATTCCTAATAATTTTTTTTATGTGGTCTATGTGTAATGCAAGGAAGATTATGTACACATTAAGTTAAAAGAAGTACTGGAAGCATAATTAATTAGTGAAAAATTAAAAATTCACGACTAATGCAAACAGAGTGTACAAAATTGAAAAAACGCATGAATTTTATTTGTTTAGATTGCGACAAACGATTGAGCATGGGATGTCACGACGGTTAAACACCATTTGGTATGAAAAGAAACCCGTTTGCCCGGAGAGCCACAATTCCACTCCAATTCCTGTGAATCTGCAAGACTTCAGTCCAGCCCTTATTATGATCACAGCCGCTTATTTTTTCTCGATATGTCTGTTGCTTGTAGAAAATCTTATTAAAAAAATAATGCACGTAAAAAAATAACCGTCAGTATTGTTTTCTTCGTTGCAATTAGAATATTAGTTTAATTGCAAGCAGTCCCCGGATTTGATCGGGATCTAATAGAACTTTTATTTCTTATTTTATCCTCACTAAGATATAGATTATTTAAACTATTATTGCTCTACGAATGAAAATGTTTAATAATTTTAATCAAACGAATTATAGAGTCTTGCTGTGGTGTATACTATCATAAGTAAATGCCAAGTGAATGAAAAGAATACGTATTGAAGTGAGAAGCAATTGCTGGTGATAAGTTATTAGTAATTGCAACTACTCAATACCTTCTTATTAAACGATTTTTCCTGTATTTTTCATGCACAAGCGTTTCCAATGTGAGAGCAAGAAATGTGTAATTTATTTTATAAAGTGCGCTATAGAGACAATTTGATAATAAATAAAACATGTACTTGCTGTTAAGGAATAAGATGTAAACGAGATGGAGATTGCAAATGAAATATGAAGAGACATCACGAGAACGAAAAAACATTAAGTGCTACGTGAGAGCACTATAATATTATTACCACGATAACTCGTACGTGAGATAATACATATTTTTAAATTATTGGAAAATCAAAGATGATTTTAGTAGAGTGCGTATCGAATTTTAATCATTAAATTACGATAAATACAATGAAATTAAATTGGAGTATATTTTATATTATTATAATAATATCTTGTATTGATGGTCATATTGTAAGTACACTTAGAAAAATTATGTTTTATAAAAAGGAATAAGGAAAACTACTATATTGCTTTATTGATATTTGCATGGATATTCGCTTCGAATAGAAATTATTCTTCGATTTTGTATCTTAAAATCTTTTAATTTACAAAATTGGCAAATTCATATGGCAGTCAATGATTATGGAACTATATATGTCCGAATTCTTTAATGATATATATATATATATATATAGCAAAGAAAATTATTCACAGCATGTCAATTAAGACGAAATTTGTATTTATGTATTCGTTGTATAATAATTATTTCCTAATAATAAATAAATTCATTGATTTCATTTTATGAGTAAAATACTAACTTTTTAAATTTCTAACATTCCTTTAGCCTATCATATATATGTAATAGTTCAATTTTCCTAGTTAGAATAAAATTAAAAATTAAAAATCAGTATAATACCGTATAGGATGTTAAATGAAAATATAATAATTTATTAAATATTCAAAAAATAAAGTCAAGAAAATAATGCACCAGGATGTGAAAATTTTATATTTTCCAATTTACGCGACAGATACTGTTATAAAGGATTTTTAATGATGAACATTTTTCTAATACCCAATTACTTGGCAATTATCGAAAATCCATATCATATAAAATAATTTATATAGTTTATAAAATCTTTCGTCATTGTGTATCAGTATAATTTATAAATTTTTTTTATAGTTTACAAGGAATCATTTGCATTACACAGATATGCAATACAATCATTTAGGCTCAGTATATTTGTTGAGATAAAACGAAAACTGTGAAATAACATGAAATTCTCACAGCCTCTATAATTTTCTGCAATCGGTATTACAGACATAAACGTAAGAAGCTCAATATTACGTACATAAGTTTTGGAATACTCAGAATGGTTTAATGGTTGACATGATTCAGTGTAATTATATGCAACATGGAAATTTTTACGGGATGGATTAAAACCTGCCAATGACGGTAAAAAATATTATATACTTAATTTAATACTTATATGTACGATAGTCAAAGTGTAGTTTTTGCATTTCATAATACACGTTTTTTTTTAATGACATAGTAAGTTATATTATATTGAAAATATAATCCTTATTATAATGTAGCGTATTAAAAAGTGATATAATATACATAAAAAAAAATTATTCATTTCACTTTTTTCATTCAAATATATAAATCAATAAGTGGATTAACTGATCTCAATAAAACAACAATAAAAAATAAAACATATAATAAATAAATAAGTAAATAAATAATTTGTAATTGAAAATTTATATTGTTTCAATTCATATTGAAATTATGAAAAATAAATCTTTGCATTTTTTCAAAAAGAATCCAATTGTTTGCAATAAATAATATTAAAATTATACATTTTTAATAATATTTTTAATAAAAGCGATTTTGGAGATTTAATTATCCCCCGAAAACAATAAGTGTACATAATCGAAATGAAATCATTGGATAAACATTAGTATTTGATATATTGTTTTTTAAGTCAGAATTAATATGCAGTTTTTATATAAATAAGACATCGGATAATTTTACAATATCAATATTCGAAATTATGCGAAGTAAAATATGTAGCTTAATTAATTTTTAGATATTCAAAGAGGAAAAATTCTTTAATTCAAGTTGTAAGTTATCAATGTTAATCATCAATTTTCGTGGCCAAAATAAAAACAATATAAATTTATTAATAACAATAGCTGCATTTATGCATTAATGTTTCAAATTGCTAAGCATTATGAGAAGTATCATAATGATTCGTTCACAACTTTATACTTGTTTTTATAATAGTTTCAACTATATATTGTTTTTACAGAGATGATTTTTGTTACACTTACTCAGGCTGTTTTTATTCTTTTCTTCATCCAAATTCTGCCACTTATTTATTAGATTTATGCGGTTGCTGATGTTGATTCTTTAAATGGACGACTTTCCAAGATTTATCATAACTTTTAAAGTCCTTCTCGAAAGTTTTGGAAATCATTGAATTTCTTAATGTTCTCTGCAATGAATAGGCACCGATTCTATGGCAAGCGATTTAAATTACCGAAAAATCACTAAATAAATATAGTAAGAGAGCTTCTTACTCCAGTCTAGTAAAAAGAACGAAGAAGATTCAAAAAGGTTAATTCGTTTTATCAAGCTAATATGACAGTTTGTAAAAATATAGAAATACACTTTTTAGAATAAATATAATTAAATAAAAATTCTGTCAATAAGGAATTTTGTTGAATTCCTTGACATGTATAATGATTTTTCATCTTTCCACTTGGAATAAATAACAATATACTCATTACAAATGACAATTTAAAAGTTATACAAAAACAATATACCCATAATATATTGTAAAGAATAAAAATTATTTGTAATATTTTTCGACCGAATACGCGTTGAAAAAATAATTTACATTTCAATTGAAAAATCTAGCTAAAAATGTGAATTTAATTTCTCATACTGTTATATTAATTAAAATGAATTAACTAATCATTAGATATGATAATGAATTGATCAATAATTAAATATCAAATTTAACTGTACTTTATGAAGAAAAAATATTTATAATTATAGGACACATATCATGATAATGAAATTTATGATCTGAAAAAGATTAAATTGCTTTATCTAGAAATTACATTACTAGATGCAGCAAAACATTCTCCATTTAAGAAAATGGTTATTTACGGGTAGGATTTAGACTGAGAATTTGCGTTAATTTCTTACCTTCTCGGCTACAATGCATTATTTATAATGTAAATATGCAATATTTAAATGTATTTGTCCTGTAATATGTAATTTAAGCATTTTTAAAAATAATGAAGTAAATTGGAGATAAAGAAATGATTAGTCATCGTCGTCATAATTGGTATTGTACACGTCTCCAATGACCAGAATCATTAGTCCCATACTAATGTCATTGGTCATGTATTGCTGTTATCATTAATGTTATTAGCTCTATTAATTATTGTAATTCCTATAATATAACTTTGCTTTTTTTACATTATCTGAATATATTGTAATATTAACCAACAAGGTAATAAAAATGAATAGCCTTTTAAAAACTAGGATTTCTTCATTATAAATTATCAATTATTTAGTGGAAATTAATGGTGGTGGTGCCAAATTAGAAAGATGATTATAGTACTTTAATATTTATTAAATACAATTTAAACAAAAAAAAATAAATAAATAAATAAGAAGACAACGTAATATATTGGATTGCAGTAATTATTTAGCTTTTATAAAAATAAATGTAGAGTTTGTAGATGAGAGTCAAAAACTTCTCTTTCAAGACGCGCAGATATTTTTAATAATATGCATGCTATTTAAACTATTGTACTGTACTATTGTACGTAAACATTTTAATTACAAAGGATATTACATTTCATAATATATAAAAGAAATTTATATTTATTATGCGAAACTCGAATTAATTTTCATAATTTAAGAAAACAATATCTGTCTGATGTATTATTAAATATATGTCTTAAAGTAGTAAATATATAAATTTTGAATTCATTCTAATAATCTCTTAGTAGTCCATTAAATTATTAAAAGATATATTATATAATATGTGTAAATATGTTTTTTGTTGAAAAAAAACGTAGCATTATTAATAACGCCAATATTGTTTGCCAGATTAATCATTACAATATTAATAGATCATTGTAATGTGATTGACTATACAAAAAATACAAGGCTACAAACATGATATTAAATGGCGCGATATAGGCAACCTCCTTACCTCCTGTGTAACTCATACAATCATCCTCAAGGAGTTAATTCATTAATTTAAAGTATCATATTTTTTGCTTAACGAAATAATAATTTCTGCTTAAATTATGACCTTCATTACGATCGTATCGATAAATTAAAAATTTTTTTAATTATAATATCACATATGAATTCTTATATATTATATAATGAATTTATTAAATTTTTTTTATTGATTTTATTTGTTACTGATTAACTTTTAATATTAAATCTATAAAGTATATGAAATTTGCATTTGCGTGAAATCAAAATATGCGTATTCGAGTGCGGGAACAATATATGGCATCGACAATAATAATTTGCATCGACTACTTTGCTCCCTCGATTTTCTAGTCCTACCTACCAACCTGTCTCTCTCTCTCTCTCTCTCTCTCTCTCTCTCTCTCTCTCACTCTTCCGACGCTTTCTCTGATAAACGTAATGGAATGATAGATTGCTGTGTTTCCGATAACCGTAATCCGACACAGCAAATTAACGAACGCGTTCCAATTCGCGTACTATACATATCGTAGATGGGGAAAATTATGCGTTCGAACAAGTAATATAAAAATTTAACGAGCTCTGCTTAAAGTAATGGAATACAAAATGTTGACGATGATTCAATTTTCTTTGAATTCATTTATTACTGCTATGAATCAAGTTATATTACTGGGTAGCGTAGTCGAGTTTACTCCTATCTTCTTCAAGAATAATGCTATTAAAGAATTAAAAGTCTAATGTACATTAAGAGAAAAATAATATCATGTTTATAATTATTGCAGTCATTTTGCTCGCTACATCGGTAGTGAGTGAGAAAATAGATCCGGCATTTACCGAGGCATATTTTGTTGAGAAAAATGTGAAGCAAATCGTTGTGTTCGCTTGCTGGAACGAGACAGGTGAATGAAGTTTCAAAATTGTTTGAAGCATTATTTATATATGCAGGTATAATTTGCTCTATTTCTCCATCTAGATATTTTGGATTATTATCGACAAAGCATAAAAACAAACATAAGAATTACGTATCATGAAATTCAAGAGGATATGAGTATGAGAAATATACTTAAAGTTAATTATTATAAGCTTGGCATAATTCATGATATGGACTGTCCTAGAAGTCACATTATTTTTGATCAGGTATGCTTGGATTATCTTGTTAAACAAGAATTTTACTCAACAATGGAATATAAAAATTTATAAATTCAATATATTATTGACAGAAATTATGCATAAACTTCCATGCACTATGTGAATAAATTTGTGTCCTTACCTTTTCCTTGAAATTGTAATTCCATTTCGCGAAAATTAATCGAAAATGAAAATAACGTTGAAGCAATTTTGTATTAGCAGTCGCGATACAGAGAGCAATTGTCAAAGCAATCATATTAAAGTTTGCAGCGGCTCGATTACCGTTCAATGAATCTTACCTTTGGCTCACCGTTACAACGGCATCCGAAATTCCAACCACGATTCTGGACAAATTGCCATTAACGGTTGAGTCCGAGCTCACCCTTGTTCTAACTCGCAAACTTACTTACACGCTTTACGACGTATACAATCACTCCTATCGCCATGGAGGCAAACTCAATGTCACTTACATGGGTTATTGGAATGATAATACATTGGTAAACCATCTGGCACAATACAAATACAAAAGACGTCAGGATTTTCATGGATTACAGTTGAACTTTTCCGTTGTCGTATGCATTTTATGCGTTTTTCTTTATTTATTTATTTTTATTTTTTGTTTTGTTTTTGCTTTTTGTACTCTTACACCCCCTCCCTATATTGTCGAACAAAATTTACAATACGAACGATATTTTTAGCTAATTAATGAGCCAGAAACCGATTTGGAAACGTATCTAGGTACATTAATTAATTCCCATGTTGATATAATGATGCGTTATCATTATGCTCTCATTCTTCAACTTCGAGATATGTACAACTTCAAGTAATTTTTTATTCATTTATTATAATTTTTATTTCCTTCTTAATTAAAATTATTTATTATTATTCATGTTTTGTTTGATTCATTTTTATTTAATTTAAAAATCATTAATGTTTAGTATTAAAAAGAATATATATATATATATATATATATATATATATATAGACATTGATAAATTGATTAAATAATGTATAAATTTATTATAAATCCTTAACGTTTGAATTAGGATAAATCTGAAGCGATCGGAAACATGGGGCTATAAGGTGAATGGAACTTATAATGGGATAGTTGGAGATATGCTAAATGGAATTGTTGATATTAGTGCCTCGCCTTTTCAATATAAAAAAGAACGACTCGACGTTTGTGAATATACCGTCGAAGCTTATGTTGTAAAGTAATGATAATTCATTATTTATGCTTTGAAAAATATGAAAACTAAGTGGTCATTAAATATTCAATAAAATATTTGCCAATGTATTTTCACATATCTAGATTATATTTCATGTTTCGACATCCAAAAAAAAATGCAGTTAGAAATCCCTTTTTAAAGCCATTTAAGCAGAATATCTGGTGGCTGGCATTGAACGTCAGTGTACTTTCCTGGATTTTATTGTTTATAGCCGCTAAGGTCGAAGGATACTACAATACTAATAAAAAATCTGACTATTACTCTAATTCCACTTCGGAAACTGCGCTTATAACATTTGCCGCAGTATCACAACAAGGTTTTATATCATTAACAATAGTAAACGTTTAATATTAAATTAAATATTACTAAGAAAAATTATATTTACTTGCAAATAAGGCAACAAATTCGTTATGTTAATTTCGTTTCATTTACTTATTTATTTTTATTATTATTATTATTATTATTATTTTTTAATCTATTATTCGGAGAATCGTGTTATTTTACAATCTTTAAAATACGTATATTTAAAAATTCCTCCCCTATTATCCTAAAGATTTAATTGTCTAGCGTAATAATTATTTAAAATTTTAAATGCAGGATTAAACGAAGGACCTCGTATGTATTCTGGACGCATTGTTTTTATTACACTCTTTGTCTGGGCTCTGCTGATGTATCAATTCTATTCAGCAAGCATAGTTGGCTCACTGCTCGCTGAATCTCCAAAATTTATTAACACCCTCGCAGATTTGGCAAATAGCGATTTGCAAGTTGGATGTGAAAATACACCTTATACTCGGGATTACTTCAAAGTTTGTTGATTATTTATATGACAAATAGCACTGAGTTTGCAGACATAAGTAAATGTGAAGATTGCAAGAAAAGTAGCGGACTTTGCCAACTATCAAATACAAATATATAAAATATGTATTTTTAATCTATTGCACATAGAGCTAATGGTGTGGATCCTTTACCTCTTGTACTTTCTATTAAATGGCACAAAGTACACTTATGGGCACTTTTATTCATAATGTGCTTATTTGTTAATAAGCTTTTGCGCGTGTTCTCTCGCAAGTTTCTGCATTTAACTTTTAGCATTTTGCTTAAAAGTTCCCTATTAAATGCGCCCAAAGAGGACGTTGTAGGTAAAAAAGAGAGCATATTAGTTGTGAAAATTCAATTTCTCCACTGATCGTTGAAGATCAAATGATTAATGTAAATATGCACGGATAATTTATCATAAAATTATAACGCGTAATAGCACCAAGCCGAGGACCCGAAGAAAAATACGTGGTTAAAGAACAAAATGTGAAGGTGCATTAAACGGAAATACGGAGTAGGTCAACTTACTCGATTTTCCAGATCTCGCTCACCTTTCCACTTTTTCAATTCGATTATCTTCCATTTCTTCTCCACCAATGCCAATCCTATCTCTGTCCATTTCTACCTATCACTTCTTTCTTATCCTTCTCGGCTTTGCCTGTGCAAAAGAATTGGGCTAACTCTTTCCGCGTACGTCGATTCCAAATTTGCATACAAACGAGCCAATCCCCCTCCCTCTCGACCACAAAGCTCTCCGCGACACAATTTCCCATCTTGAATTTTTATCTACCTCTACTTTTTCAAGTGGCGTAAAGAAGTAAAAAACTAGTGGCGAGCTACGATTAACCAACGGGAAAACTTCAATTTTCCTAACGCTATGTTAAAGTTATTTATTTTTGAGTTCAAACGAGGTGAATTTATTTGACATATTTTCGTAACACACAAGGGATATTTTTTAAATTAAAAACAATTAAAACACAAATTTATTTATCTTAATGCTTGTATTTCAAATATTCGAGCATTATTTAATGGCAATTGTATTTTCATCATTTAACAGATTTAACCGCAAACGTCGAGATAAATAAAAATTTATTGAAAATTTGTTAATGGTAAAAATATCATTAGCAATATTGATCATCTATCAATTTACTTTAATAACAAATTCATTAAGAGTATTATATGAATAATATTTTTTGATAAAGCCATTAGAAAATGATTGTAAATCCATTTGTATTACCTACGCCTACCTAATGACAGCACCTTCAAAACTTAATATTTCACATATTCATTAATAATCAAATTACTAATTTCATAATACTAAAGTACATCATCATAATTATTAGAATACCAACGATTCTGCGAGCTTATATCTCTGGAAAAAGAAATTGAAAGCAAACGGAGAAAAAGCATGGTCTACCGCAAAAGAAGGTATTCACGAAGTAAGCAAAGGTGGATATGCTTTCTTTATCGACAGTCAAACTGCATATAGAATAATAGAGGTAATATTTACATGATAATTGGTGTTTACATAGATTTGCTTGATGTATATAAATGTATATATATATATATATATATATATATATATATATATATATAAGAAGAAAAGAAAAAGAAAGAAAACAACGCAAAAAAAAAATTAAAATCCTTTATTATTCTGTGTTTTAGGATACCTTCGAGCAATCGAAAATTTGTGAATTAACGGAGATCGAACTTGTACCACCGCAATATGTCTCTTTAATCACAAGCAGGCATTCGCCTTTTAAAAAAATGGTCATTTATGGGTGAGTTTTATTGATATTTACCCTTTAAAGGCACGTAACGCGCAGCTGTAAATTTCATGAAATGTAACGTGTACATATAATATTTAACATATTAAATTTATGCGCATTGATCAATTGGGGATATTATCGAATAGTTATGAAAAATAACTAATAATAATCAATCGATCGGTTATTTATTACCATTCTATGTATACATTGTAAATGTTCGTAGTTGAAGTTTTGCATAAGTTTTTTTTTTTTTTTTATAAGAATCGCTAATTAAGCCAATTTTACCTCCAACATTGTATTATTATCATCAAACATGTTGTAACATCGTTATTCTTACCTTTGAATATAATTAACATAATGTCTCTAATGAATTTAATTATTACTTTTCACCATAATTGTACAAGCTACTAGAGTCCATAGTCTACGATTCCTTGACCGATGGTAATAATCTTTTATACGGCGTTAATAAGTTGAATATCTCATGCAAGAGTGTGTTCGCTTAATTTTATCGATATTTTTTGTACTTTAATTAGCTGTTAAGGTAATATTACCGATACTACAATACTGAATATCTTTAAAATAATTCCTTTTTTTCTCACATTAAATTACAGCATTTAAAGACGTTTGTTACTCATTATAGTTACACAGTCACAAATGTCAGGAGGAATTTACATGGGCGAAACATTAATTTATTACCTGCCACAGTTTGACATGCCAATTCCTCATTGTGCCACTAAATTATCTCGGACTACCTTTCAGTCGCGTTAAATGCTTACGCGAATAAAGCACAGACGTTCGATTTTATTAATTTGTTATCGAGAATAGTCCTTTAAGACTTCATAAGCTGCAAATAATTAATTAAATACATTGATCGCGAAATATTGATCCGTGTTTCCCTCCTTGCGAATAACGAGGTCGTGCTAACCTAATCAAAACTACATTTACTTTCTCATAGAATACGTCGGATCATTCAAGGCGGTTTAAGTCAGCGATTGTTTCGAATCTTCCATCACAGAAAACCAAACTGTCTGGAGAGCTTCCGCTCGCAGCCGTTGCCCGTTGAGATGCACGAGTTCAGCCCGGCGATGTTCATAATCATTAGTGGCAGTATCCTCGCGATTATTGTCATGAGTATCGAATACTTATCAATGCAATTCGTGTTCAAGAGATACATTTAATATTCGCTTTGATCGCATCATCGATTCGGGAGTCGGGGAAATTAAATTAATCTCTTATAGATACGCTAATGTCATGCATATTATAGTGTTTTATTATTTAACTTATCTATTAAAGTAAAACTTGTGTATTCAACTCAACACTTGCTCGTTTAATCTAGAACAAACAAACAAACATAAAAACGTTCCCAATCTAATCCTTCGGGGTTTCCCAAACTTTTCCTCCCTACTTTTATTCCCTCAGCGCCTTCAATTACGCATTCTCTTCTTATTATAAAGACAAAGATTGAAAATGAGAAATAGATGCAATCGGTTGAGAAAAAGCGGCTAAAGTGTCAGATTGCTGCTAAAAAATTTATAAAATTTCATTAACCGCATGACTAATTTTTCGACGTACGCGCTCTATCGTAAATGTCGTAGAATCATATTTATGTGCTAGTGAAATTATTGAAAACCAGCGGCACATCGATAATACAGCAGCACCGAAAAAATCACCCAATGTCGTAGATAAATGAAGAATTGATTATTTTTGCGTGCAATATCGTGAAAGTAAAGAGCTCTTGACGAGTCGCTAAAAGCATAATCCAGTGCTGCGGCACTGGTCTCTGCGAAATTTCGAAAAACGTACGGCGCCGCGAAAGTGTAAATAAACAGAACGAGTTTTCACTCGTTCGTTCGCTTGCCAAACTCCCACCACCACCACCAATCGGACCCCCGCAGGCCCTCAGGTTCCGTGAGCACTCCGACGCATTGACATCCAAAGGAGGGCGGGGGAAGTCGATCCGCGTGCTCGGGTCTCGCGGGCGCGGATCGCGCCTTGGAAATCGGGTCAAGTTCGCGGCCGAGGCTCTGGGTTTCTTGTTCCGAGTACTCCCGCGAGTGCGGCTTTCGTCAAGCGGAACACGAATATGTGGCGAATATGTAGCACATGGCGTAGCAGCGAGGAGCTCGAGCTGCCGTAGGAATTATCGACAATACGTATCATCGAGCCACTGGCTTCTTAATGTTTTTTTAGGTTTGCGAAGGGGTGGGATGGGGATTAGAGGAGGGCTCCGAGCGGACGGCAAAGAGCGTCATTGAAGATATTCGTGGGAGGCTTACGCGCAATGACCCTTGCACAAGGGCTTCCTGTTCATTCTTCGAGCCGTGCTTGCGCCTCGAACGCGAACCTCCTCGTCGTGGTAGGGCTTGCGCAAGCGCGCAATTATTTGTATCTTGGAGCTGAGATATATTGGAGGCGCATGAACGCGAGCTTTGCTTTGATTTTTCAAGAATCGTCGATCGGTGATTGGTACGATAGCAGAAACTTTCCTTGTCCAATGACAAATCTGATGCAAAGCGTCTGAAATATTTTCTCATTTAGTAAATGGGTAAAGTAAATTACATGTTGACTATAGATTGAGGAGATATTGAGATATCGTCGTAGAACAAGAGATAGAAAACTTTTAAATTATTAGGGAATATTGTTATATAATATAGAGTTTATTATATAATTTTCATTAGTTTTAAGTTAATATCATATGTTATGATTTTTTTTCTTCTGTTTTTTTTTGACAACAATTTTCCAGATTTATCGATGCAGTATGTTTATTTCTTGCTATTAATTTATAAGAAAAAAGAAAAAAAAATGGTCAATGATTTTAATCAAAACAAATTTTCAGTAAGCATTGTAGGTTATTTTCTTTAAATAATAGTTGACAATGGAAATTAAGATTCATTATATCCATCGATCAATGCTAACGCATTGAAATAAAAAAATACAAACCGAATAAGAGTAATGTTTGCAATTGATAAAAATATTCAATTTTTAATGCACTTTTAACAGATAATATTAAAAAATGGTAGATAATTGTTTGGAAAAGTACTAGCTAAGTAATTCAGTTATTTTCCGAAAGCTAACGATGTCGAGAGTGCTGACCAAGCTTAGTGTTTTTCATTTTTCTGTTTTATCATTTATCATTTAACATTTATATGTGTATATATATATATATATATATGCGTATAGACAATCACTTTTCTACATTTTGTCAATTATTTATTATTTATAGTTTATTTTTCATGTCTAAAATTCAAGAAAAAAAGCTAGTAATTATAATTTATATCATAAATTTTTATCTATGATATAATTTGCAGCGTATTTTTTCACGCCACGTTCTATAATAGTCGAATAACAATAAAACCATCGGAAACAATAAGATAATGCGATCTCCGCGGATGTATTTCATTTCAATTATACGTCTATATTTTTCTCTTAATATCGAATAACAGATTTGACGAATTGAAAATGAAAGTTGAAAAATTTCAAATACAGCTGCATTGCACGTATTGCGTAGGGACCTCGCAACATGGAACAGAAAATATTTTCATCACGATTTTCGGCCTATTCGCTCGACTCACCTACGTATAAGAGAGCTTTAACAGCAAAACTCCTTTAAAAGCTCAGGCGGACCGTTTTAGGGAAAAAGAATTCCGTACACGTGATGAGAAATGCAGAACTCGGTATCAAGAAGTAAGGCAGTGGAGAGAGAGTGAGAGAAGGAGAGAGAGAGAGAGAGAGATATTTGTGGTACGTAGAGTATGTACCATTTCTAGAGTAATACCGACTTAGTATCCAGAGGATGTAGGAATGAAATTAGGTTAGTGGCTCATATATTCATGCATTATTCTTTAATTTTTTTTGTTCTCGCATTCTTTTTGTTCTTATGTTTCCTAATGTTTTCATTTGTTTCGTTTTATTTTTTATTTCTTGTTTTTGTTTAATTTCAAGTATCTGATCTTTGTGGATGTGCATTTACGTAACGCACCTGTAAATCATGATCTTTCTGGCTCGGCTTACAATTTTCCCTTATATTAATTTGGTTTAATATTACTTTGGATTTTCAATAATGTACTTATGCCCTCGGCACATCCTTTACGGTAAATTATTAATACAATTATTTCTATTAAAGTGTGCCGGGAAAAATGGGTTTAAAACCTGGACTGAAATTATTCCCCATTAAAAGCCATTCGCGTATGATTTAAAATTGCTCTGCACATCTTTTTCGAAGTGTCGGAAGTTATAAAATTAAGTAAGTCATAAATAGGCACTAATGGTATGTTCGTATGATCGGTCATGCGAAGTATTTGCAGAATCCATAATGGTAAAGTCGTAAATTACAAAGCTTTAATTCCTCTTTACTATGAAGAAGTACGTCGATGATGTCGTTGACACGGCGTGACGTTTTATATATGAATAACGGGCGATAATGAGTAGAATTACACGCGGAAAAATTGCACAATCCATTAATTACATCGAGCGGTATATTTTATAAATAGATAAAAACGCATCGGCGAACTCGCTCGTTCGAACGCGGAGTCTCCTACTCAAGCTCAAGGTTAATTGCTCCGGGGAATGAGTTTGCAACCACAATAACGGGACACTGTCAGGGAGCAGCCCCGAGATTAAACAAGTTCTAGCAAGCAAGGATCTCAGCCTCGTGTTCAGAAGGACTCTTGAAATTGTGATGCGAAGCGAACGGAGTGTCGCTCGTAACCAGCTGTAAGTAACAGTGAAAGCGAGGAGAGACTCGGGATGTAAACAGAGGCGAAAGCGCTTAGAGGCCGAAGCGTGGCCGCGCCGAGTAGTGGCAGGAGTCACTTCTCACGTAAAAGCACAATCGCACGACTTTTTGCCCAGTCGTCGGTGCCGCGTCGCACCACTCGAGAACCGTCGATTGAGCGCGATGGACAAGCGTATGTGCTGGTTAGCGCTCTGCTGGCTACTCGGCGGCTGCCTCGACAACAAAGACGACAAGAGCATCGCGGACGGCCACCTTTGGCTCAGGCCGCACAGCTACGTCACCCGCTGGGACAAGGTCAACGTCGACGAGATACTCGCCAGTAAGAGGCTGCTCCAGCACTACTTCAACTGCCTCGTATCCAAGGGTCCTTGTCCACCCGATGGGCGGGAGCTCAGACGTGAGTCCCGACTAGATTATTTTCATAATCATTCGCCTGACCGAGCGGGACTGGCTCCCATGACACTATTCATCCTCGGTTCTGCCGGGTACAGGACCGACTGGATTCCCTTACGAGCACTTCCCCCTCATCGTCATCGGTTTCTTTTAACGATTGTTTTCAACTTGAGCTGCCTCCCATCGTGGCCAATGCCAAGCAACTGGCGTGCTCCTTTATTAGTGAACTTTAATGTCAACCTTAATATTTCCTCTCCGTCTTACCTTAAACGCGCTCGGGTGACCTCTAAGCCAAGCGCTTAAAATTCTCAAAACAATAAATCCCAGCTACTCGTAATTTAAGAATTTTGAATTGATTGTATGGCCGTGCGCTCGTTTTGCAAAACTTTTTAGCAAAGCTAACTGAACCTGCTAAAGTGCAAAGCAGTCGAGACGACGAGATAAACGAAGTCGACAATGAACTTTTATACCAAACATAAGCAGCTCATCTATCAAATATTTATATTACCATAATAAATATTTTCATAAAAATCCTTAATTAATAAGCATGAGAGTTTTTTCATGTTCTTTTTTCTTTTCTTTCTTCTTTTTTCTTCAACTGTAACGTACCGCTCCATCATACAGTTGAATTGTATTTTCTACGACCAAACACTATCTACCATAGTTAATAGACTATTTTTCCATTTTCACATTCAATCGATTGTCTTAAAATGATTCCACCTGTATCTAAAATGTGTTTGATTTACTCTAACTTAAGCCGATGCTGAAAGATAATAAATTTTAATGCTTCGTTGGTAATATTCTTAGACATTACGACAAGATTAAAAAGAATTGAAATTTTTATTTTCATGCTTGTCATTAGTCATTATTTCTTGTTCGTCAAAGCGTCAAATACTTTTCAATAGAAAACATATTGTTATTGCAATTGTAGCGCTGCGATAATTAATGGCCCAGTTATAGAAATTAATTGATTCAAAATTGCCATTACCTTCATAGATGAACAAGTGAAAAAAAATCGGTAAATTTGTATCACTCGATTGATTCTATCACTATTTAATTACATACATCCTACACTAATCACTTTTCCTGCTCCCGGATCAAATAGTACATTGTACTAATACGATGATTTATTGCAGACGATAATTTATTAATTATTTTCCACAATGCTTTTTCACAATATTCCACTAAATATAAATAATAAAGGTGTAGCCACTATATACGTGTCAAATTTAAGCTGTAAATTTTATTTCAATACTCTGAGCATTTTTCATTTTATTATAAATTAGCTCAATTACGAATTTACAATTTATCGAGACAAAAACAAAAGGCCCAAAAAGGTATTGTCGTAATCTTCAATTACGTATTTTCAATTTTCTTAAAGAAAATTACTAAAATTTTCTAAATACTTTTCTTGTTTATATTTAAATATATATACATATTTTTTTTTTTAATTCAATTAAAATGAACTCTAATATTCAAGCGAAATCTATATATTGCTATTATCATTACTGTATAGAATCGTTTTTATTAGTTGATGAACAATATATTTAATTAGCAAAACTATTTTTTTTTTCATAAAAAACGAATGAAATTATAAGATAATTTTATATTTAATTGCAATTTTATCGTATAATTATAATAGTAGTAAATCACCTTTGTTTTTTTACTTTCTATTTCAACACATCTTGCATATTATCATAGTAAACTTATTCTAGACAATTAAAATAATTTTTCTTTGGTTTTTTTCTTTTTCTTTTTTTAATAAAAATATTATGCATATTTAGAAATACTATTTTCATTGATAGAATTCACTGTTGCTTGCGATAGAAATTAAATTACTTTATACACAGAAAACAGTGGTTAGTTTCAAATATAAAAATACCACATTAATGTTACGTTATTTATTTGATAGATGTAATTTCATTTTATACGTATTCTTAGTCAACTGCGGTTTCTTCGAGTACATATGTAATTTAGTTTTCTCTATTTACTAAATCTCCGTTTGCTGAAAAATTAACCATTAAGACACAAAGTTAAAAGAATTATTATGACATAATTATACTTGAAAATATATTAACGGGCATAAAAATTTTTAACAAAAAAAAAGCATATTTATATAAGTCTTAGTAGAATTAGATAAGAATAAAAAACATAAACTATATGTATTTTTTTATTATACTCGTATTCTGCGTGTTTTACTTTTCAATATTACTAAAATATTTTTAAAATTACGTAAATAACAAAATTGAAGCACATGTATTTGAAACGTGCTACTGTAAATGTAAATAAAATTTTTATGTTTATGTTAAGAAATTTAATTGAATCGATAACCATAAGCTTATATGTATGTTGGATTCATAAATATGTCAAAGATATCCTATTTCTCATTCTTATTTTCAAGTAACTCGAGTAAATTATAAATACAGTTTTACAGTACAGAGTTTTTCTTTTGTCAATAATATAGATATATTAATCTTATGGGATTTTTGTATCAATGATTTATTCAGAATTCTTTTCATATAATCATTATTTTACGTATTATAAATATATTTCTTCTTCTTCTTCTTCTTCTTCTTCTTCTTCTTCTTTTTATTATTATTATTATTAATATTATTATATTAGTACTATAAAATACTTAATCTATAATTGTTATGCTTTTTCTGCAATAATACTTTTAGAATGGCGATTCCTATTAATTGTATTTCCTATTAATTGTAAGCAATTATAAACGAAGCGACTACCATCCAATGCTCTTATATAATACTGCCACATTAAATTGATTAGAATCAATGACGTATGAAATCCGCTAGCACTATATTTATTGCGACAAAAGTCTGCGTATTACACATTTATCATTTTCTAAGGAAATAATTCCCATGTAGATCTCAGAAATTACGAGTCTTCTTTAGTCATGTATATTATTACTTCAAAGGGGGACAAGACTGCAATCTTGCAGTCAGCATCTTGCATTGTCGTTCTTTCGAGGGTTCAGGCCGTAACGCAATAAATACATTACGGATCCGCTATAACCTCGAAAGCGGCAAGTAAATCCGCCCACGTAACGTCATCGTATGCAGTTGCGATAAACCGATCAAACGAAAGTTTATGCAATGATACAACAATATGATATTGCTTCTTCCGCTCTTTTGTGTATTATTTTCGGTGATTATTTGCACCGTTTAAGATAAATCGACTTGACGAATGGACGGGGACAGTTGACTATCGGTATCCACTTTAGCTCAGGATCAATATTCTTTCATCAAATTTATATTAATTAATTATTATTATTGCAGGCGCTCTTCCTGAAGCTTTGGAGGATGCGTGCGCAAAGTGTACCAAGAGCCAAAGGGAAGGTGCTATAAAGGTCATACGTTACTTAAGGTAGGTATTGCTTGAAATTAAATTGAAATTAAATTGAAATTAAATTGACGTTATCGGTGAGAGGACAAGTGATTGTTTAATTAATCAATATTTTCATGTCTCTGGTTGGAAAGGGAGGCAATAATTAAATAAACTTATTCAAGAGATCTTTCATTTATCTTAGAAAATGTTGTTTTTTCCTTCCAAATAGCATCGATTGTTTCCTTAACGGCTACATAACGAATATTAGCATTAAAAGTTTATTTATTAAAATTTAAGTCGAGAACTTGCCCCAGTGATGTTTTTAAATAAAAATATTTTCTTTACTTTCCTACGTGATCTCAATATCCGAAAGCTCAAGAAAGATGAACTAAATTTTCCTTTAAATAACAGGCAAAATAAAAAAAAAAACAAAAAAGACAAAAAACCTTAAAAGCAAAGAAAAAATTCTTTCTTTGGATTATCATAAATGAACAAGCAAAGAAGTATATTTATAGAGTGTACGTTGCAGTAGAGAATTATAAATTTTCATGAATACACGTGGAAGAAAAGTAATTTCTATTAATTACCTTGATAAACAGATAATGAAAAGTCATAGTTTGCTCATACAAACGCGGAAAAAACAGAATATCATAGCGGATTGAAAACAAAGGCGATGTACTCGAACTAAAGCAAACGGCAATAAAGTTAGATTCAGGAAGTAGTCGGAACGTATATCGCGAACGCTAATCACATACTTGCCACATGATGCGGTCCATTTGTATGGGTTTAGAGAGCGAACGAACCACTTTCGTGACACGCATTTGAATCATTGGAATGGAGTGGCGTATGACGCGTGATTCTAAGCACTCGTGAATTGTCAAGACATAATAAGGATAATCGTTTATCGACGCCGTCTGAAATTCAGCGATTAAAACTAAAGTCTCTCGTTTCTTTTCTTTTTCTTTTTTTTTATCATTTCATCCGATAGACGATGAATTAAAGACTATTTATCATTAAATAATTAACTGGTGCAGGTTATATATAGGCAGTTTATGCCTAAGTTTTGGACTTGTGTGAAAGTTAAATTATTTGTAAATGCCTTATAAATTGTGTGAAAAGTATTTAATTTACATATAACCAGATATTTTTTAAAAAGAGTATCGTAACAGCGAGGTTTTGCTTATACAGCCAGTAATTTATAAGAATTACTTGCATTAAGAAGAACAGACTATCTAAGTAAATATTTTACTTATGACATTAAATGCTCACATATTTGATAATTAAAGTATGAATGAGCTTGCGATAAATCAACTTATTTATTTTATAAATGTATTGATAATTAATTTATTACGAATACTTTATGTGAACCTGACGTGTCGGCTTTATACGAATTAAAATAGTTTTTTAATTAGTCATTAATTTATTCGTGGTATGTATGGTAGTGTGTATGACGAAGCCAATTAAACAAACATTATAAAAGCACTATTAGACTGCATTGTTTAACGGTATTGGATTATAAAATAAGTGAAAAATATATGTTTCATTGACGCGAAAAAATTGAATGCGAGTCGTTAAAAACTAAATGTATTTGAAAACGAGACTGAATTACAGCAAGATTATTTTAATACATGATTGATACAGCACAATGTTTCTTTTTAATTTCAGAGAGTTTGAACCGGAAAAATTTGAAATTCTTGCAAGCAAATATGATCCACATGGTGTTTATAGGAAAAAATATTTGGAACCACCACCAGAGGAAACGAATAGCTTGAGTGATCATCCTAGCGATAATCGACTAAAGGATCTTGTTAAAAGACAGAGCCGTCGACCTTGACTTGTTCTCTATACGTTTAGATATTATTTTGATAAATAGCATCATTGTTCCTAGCTTCAACTTTGAGATTCATTTACAGTTTGTTTTGTAATTGTCTTATTTCTACTCTACTATGATAATTATTTATTTTACACTAACTCTTAATGCGTATTTATGATATGATATGGCATGTAAATTAATCAAAGCAGAATAACATTATTCTTTGTGTTAATAATGCGTGAATTAATAAACCGTTGATTTTTTAAAATTATTATTATTATACAATGAATATTATTTTATTTTGGCAAATATTGTGAATGGTCTCGGGGAGTTCGATAAATCTCGCCTCCATATTATATAAGATTTTAAAGGGAATCGGTCAATTTCAATTTACCAGTAAGCTACAATCAACAATTATTCATTACATTACGCGTCATTTTAAAGTATCGTTGCACACTGTTCAACATATTTTGACATATTTAGTAGTATGGGATAGACTAGATGGAGGCATAATATACCGAGTATACCGATGGACCAATACCATATGAAAATTTATTCAATTCGGACTTATTATAAAAAGTCATTCATAAACTAGAATCGGTAGGATAGGAGAGTTTCGATCCCTCATGTCTTTTTTCACACTTATCCTTCACTCGCGCCTATTCAGGAAAAATTATTTAATCTTCTTAGCCCTTTATTAAAGTTACGGTACGACGCCACCCACAACTCAGTTGATCAATTATACCCGAACTCGGTACTCGGCCTCTTCATGGCTTTGTCTGCCGTTCACTTTATAATTTATTCAACCCAAACATACTTAATGTTTTTGATCGAAAAAACCAAAATAACATCAATAATCAATAATAATGTAAAATAAGTATCTCAAATCTAAAACAAAAATATATAAAATTTCATTAATTTAATATATTAAATTGTACTACAACTATTTATGTTTCTAGGCTTTCAAAGAATACGGAACTGAAGTTTTAACTATTATTATTATTATTATTATTATCAGCATTACATTACATACAATAATTAATAAATGTAGAAAGTGTTGTTTATTACAATTATGTTAATGAAGACTTATTCACAAATGATAAATAAGCAATTTTATTTATAATTTTTCATTCATTGTAACTTAATTATAAAAATAAATAGCACGTGAGAGGGCTTGAATTAACAATATAATTTTCTTTAAACATAGTTAAACATTTTTTCTTCTAGGCATAAAAAATGTTATGAGTAGGACGAAAAACACTAAATAGCGTGTTTTTTTTTTTAGTACTATGCAGTGTTATAAAAACATCTGTTGTGATATTATTCATGTTAAATGTAAAAGAAGTGTATTAATGTTGCAACGTATGATAGCGAGATGATTACGATATCGAAAAAATATATCTCGATAAGTTTTATAAAGTTTCGAAGGAGATGCATCGGTAAGACTCATAGAAGATTATAAAGAGAAACAGGATTACCTACGTGGATATCTCGACGGGAAGTCGTTATTATTTTATTATTAATATTTAATATTATATTATTTATTCTTAATTAATACTAGAGATATTTATATTCTGCGACAGATAATTTCTCATATGAAATATACAGCATATAATCGTCTGTAGAATATTAAATCCTAATGTACTTAATGCCTATTAAAAAATTTTTTATTGAATATTTTTTATTAAGTTGAGATTTCTTGATTAATAGAAATTCTCATGAATATCCATTATATTTTTGAAAGAAATATATTTGCAAAATAAATGTTAAAAATAATCATTGATAACTATAACAATTTTTAATAAAAATATATACGTATTGCACTCTATTAGAAGCAAAAGAATTTAAAACTTTTAGCTGTTATTAAAAGATACTTATTTATTTTGAATTTTATAAACTTCTTAAAGTTTATTATTTCACTTAAAAATATTACATTAATAATAATATTGATATTTAACAATTTTTTGCTCACACATCTTTACTCGCAAAAGTGTTATCATTAATAAATTTGAAGTACATATTGGTCGAGTAGATCGAGTGACATTGATTTTCATTTGTGTCTCCTTTGTCAATATATAATACATAATGATATTTATCAAAAATAATATTAAAATATCAGGATGAATGTACTTTAGAATGTCAAATAATATGTAATGGTAAATTATTATATTATATACTGATTATTATATTTGTGTGTGCTGCAGTGGTACCTTATTTGTCATAGTAATACAGATATTTTGTGAATGTAATGCGAGCAATGAAATATCTTTTTTGTACACATAAAACCTGTAAAATAATGTAAATTACTTGTGCTGTACAATACTGTGGAGTATATGAATTTTTAAATATGAGTAGATTTCATTATTTCTCATAAGTCTAAATGCTTGCACATTGATATTTGAAACCACCACGATACATGTAATTATTATATATACAAAGATAGAAATACTTCAATATTTATAATTATACAATCGTTTACAATAATTATTGAATTTAATTCTATTATTTCATTGGCTTAATTAATTTTAATCCTTTAGCCGATTATTATCTTTTAAAAATCTTTTAATAAAATGCAAATTACAGCATTTCATCTGACATAATTTTTCATTAAAAACAAATTATTTATTAACAATTTAATTCCAAAATATTTCGATAGATTAAAAATATTTACCTTTTATATAATTCTTTTATACTCCATTTATGTAAATTTTAAGCCTTAGAATATTTAGTTTGTGTAAAATTTATTGTAAAATTAAAAACACTGTATTAATTATTGAAAAAAATTTCATTATTATAATAAGAAATTTCGATAATAATATGGTTCAATTTAATATTACGATTTATGACAATTTATTTGATTTTTAATTACACTTATAAAATCAATGCTATAAGATTTGAAAATATTTTTAATTCTTTTAATTTCATATAGTTTTTAAAATTCTCTAATACGATAATATAGATAAAATATGCATAATATTCGATGCTAATCTCAAGAATATAATTAATCACACATATATTTAAATACAAGTTAGCTAAATTTGTAATATTAATTAAAGTATATCATAATTTTTAATATCAAAAGTATTAAAATATTAACTTCAGTTCACATAAAAATTCTGTCAGTTTTTCATAACCTGTTAAAAAATTAATATAAATATTTCTACATAATCTAATTGACTTAGGTACAATTAAATTTTTTTCTAATATATTTCAAAGAAAACAGTTTACGATTTTGATATAAATACAAAATTTCATCATGAGACAAATTAATTTAGTAACTAAGGAAATATCAGTAGATGAGCTTAAATTACGTAACTTGATAAAAATCACGTCAGAAGAAGCATTGGTGGTTTTACGAGATTTACAAAATGCAATGCCAGGTTCGGAACGATTACGAAAGTGTATTGAAGAATGCACAAAAACAGTTTCTGAAGAACCGGAGAGTTTTGGTGAAATTGAAGAATCAGAGTCCGTTACAATATCAGACTGTAATTGCTCGAAATTTTCCTCCCAATCAAATTTATTTTGTACTGCATATGTACGGAAACGTATTTACAAAGAAAGAGATATACAATATTTTGCTAATATTCTTATAGAAAGACTCAACCGAGAAATAATTGAACATATAAATAATGCTCAGACTATATGTTATACAAGAAATAAAAATAAATTTTTCATCTCTCCAATGCCATTGCATTCAACTAAGTATGTGCTTTTCAGTACAGATAAAATAAAATAATTACAAAAAGATAAATATTTAACATAAAAATTTCATCATCTGAATTAATTTTACTGTTTAAATATTTTTGTAGTTAATAATAATAATAATAATAATAATAATAATAATAATATATCTATAGACATGTGTTATTTATATTTAAATTATATTAAATCGATCTGTGTATATAGAAAATGCATTTTCATGTACAATAATTAAATGAAAATATAATAGACATGGAAATATGAAATTTTTTTATGTCTGAATAACAAAAACAACTACAAATTTTAAGAATAGAATGTCAAAAAAATAATTTTTTTTTCAACATTGCCTCGATTACTTTTCATACTTTAAGAGAACTAATTTTCTGTTTATAATAAAGAAATTTTCCAAACTAGTGTAAGCGATTCGACAGCGAACGTTGCCGCAATACTTAGCAAGTCCATATCCATATCAGATAGTACAAGTGATAGAGGATGTGCATTTCCCTATAATCCTTTGATCTTTCGCCACTTTGGGAAGTTATTGTCTTTAACTTCGAGCAGGCTAAATAGATCTCTGGAGCCTTTCAATCTTGACTATGTGATGCCATGTAAAAGTATTGGAAAGTGGGGAGCATTTTTGAAGCTGGTCGATGTAATTTTAGAAAAACGGGACATTAGAATGAGGGCTTTGACGTCGAGCAGTCAAATACAAAACACTGACGATGCAAGAAGTTGTTGCAAGGATGTTTGTAAAATACCTGCACGTAAACATATTTTTCACAATGTAAATAGATTCAAAGATATTGAATTGTACGCATACTCTACGCTCTGCTTAAACTTAATGAAATGGTCAGTAATATTTATGGGGTTACCTTTCTTTTTTTTATCTCTATTTATGTCCATTTAGACTGAACGTACACTTAAATGAATTTAAATGCAATATTTTTATTAATAAATTAAACATATATAGACATTACGATCAATTGAATCTAGTAGTGTATTTAATTACATAATTACATTCGCCTCTTTTGCTACAATAATTATGAAATTAACATTTACAATTTTTCATATGCATCAAACTTCATCAGGTCTAATTGCACCACAAAAAGATGGAAGTGTATAAGAAGTCAGTCACACTTGGTTATTCATTTACCCTCGATGAGCTATCCTTGTTGGCTGAGGTGCATAGACCGAAAGAAATTTACATCTTTACAAAATATTCAGGCAATTCATCCATATAGTTGGATTATTTTTCTTTTAAGTCTTGAAATCTGTTCTATTAAAAAATTATGAATAATCATTTATCGTAGATTGGCCGAATTGGTTGGTTAGTAAACAAAAATGCAAACGTACTTTACATATATCCGGGAAAATCAAATTTAAAAATGAAACTCAACTTGTATAATTTTATTGCCAATGCCAGACCGGATGTCTGCCTCTCGAGATTAAGGATTATTGTCAATGATTTTAAAAAGTATGCCGATAGTTTATAATATATATGTTACTTAGTTAACTACTTTTAAATTTTAATCTATTCCAATCGTTATAATGTATTTTTATTGTTTAGCTTACACGAGGATATTAATAGTAAATATCCAAGTGGGTGTGAAAGTCTATTTTACACGCCAAGTGTTTACCACAGAGTCAGTTACATTTCGTCTGGTTGTTCTGGATTTATAATTCCAGGTGTACTTAGTAAAACAGACCTTTTCATTGCTTGCGAATTAAAAACACCAATTATTGGTAAGATATATTTTATTTTCAATTGCTTGTTCTATGATTTTAAAACAAGTAGTTTGTAGTTTGTCAAATAATTGAATAGTATCTTTCTTATTCTCATATACTTTTATGTTATTAAATTAGATATATTGTACCGTATCGAAATATTCTTTAACCTATAAACTTTTTCTAATAACTTATGAAACGGTTTTAAGGTACCGTAAGCTTTTAGTTCAAGCTTATAATAAACTTAGCGAGCGGTATTAATCGCTATAAAATGAAGGATAATATAAATTAAAATTATTGCTTAAAAACTTTTATTATTATTAAATAATAATCTCATTAGTATTAACTTCAAGCAAGGAATTTTGTAATTAAAATTATATATGTATATATATATATATATATATATATACTTTATTATTTTGCATTCTTTTAAAACTTTATATGATTATATTATAAAAATGAATAATAAGTATAATTTATTTTTACAACTTTTATATATGAGCAAATATAATTTTCAAGAATTAATTGCTTTTGTAGAAATACTATTAAGCCCTGTATCCATTTAAAAAAATATTTATCGACTATATTTTTATTTCTATTCATAATAAATGAATTTGTGAAGTAAAACTTATCATCATCATTCCATTAAAATTCTTTATCGACCAAATAATACAAACGAAAAGAGATTACATATTATAGTCAATATGTCAAAAGAAAGAATAGATGCTTGTAATTTTCAGTATCATAGCAGTATTTAAGGTGAATGACACTACACTCGTTTTATTTTATATTTTTTCACAATGCAGGACCCTGCTTAAAGTTCCAGGAGCGTTTACTCAACAAAGAATACGTGATGTCAATTCTAGCCGAGGCAAATATCAAACACCCGCCGTACTCCAAAGTCAAGAATTTACAAGACGTAAGATGTCGATGAGACTAAAGAAGGCCATTTTATCGGCTGAAAGTACCGAAATTGAATTTCCCAGTAATTGTATCTCTGCTAGAACGTAAAAAAGCCATTATTTTTCTCAAACAGTTATGCCTGAGAATGGCCGAGATGATGACTCGTTTGCCCTGGGGTTTTCATAGGAAGTGGCTCCTAAAATTGAATTACGGATTTTGCAGCAATCAAAGTGCATTTATCCAGCTGGACCCTGCCGAATGCTTCAAAAGGATGGTAAGTTTGACGAGTGACTGGAGGTATGTAGATCCGTAGCTGAAAGGATGTTGAGTAGTGAAGTGAAGCGCCAATGATGTTTTTGGATCGTAGTGTTTTTCAATTTCATCACCGGAAATTCATTGTACAAACGTTAATGCAACTTCTGTTATAATCAATCATTGCGACATTGTCAGTGTTATTTCAAATTTTAGAATAGCTAAGTACATTAAATATTTAAGAGAATTATCAATAATATGTCAAATCTGCGATAGACGATAATATTTGGATGGAAATTAATTGGAAAGCTTACTTTTGCTTAACAAACATATTTTCATACTAATAAATTCAGTTCACGCTACAGAAGAAACTAAACTGATTAGTATTTAAAAAAGCAATATCAATTAAAAATGTATAATTAAGGAAAAGCATAATTATTCTTAAATTTTAGGTATTTTTGGCGTGAATTTTTTTTTCATGAAATAAAAATCTTTCGTCTAATTGTATTAATTGAAATACTAGACGTGTTTAAAAAATCATACTTTTCGAACTAAGAAAATTTTCGAGTTACATATATAACATACGTCAACATTTAATCAACGAATAGTATAAAAAAATAACGATAATTTTCCGTTTCGGACTTCTAAGAACGAACTACCATATTATCTGGCACACATACTTCCACAAAAACTGATATTTCAAACAGAATCTCATATGGATCATAGCGATTTCTTCGACAGAATAAAGGAATACGGTAAGCAATTTACACGATTTTAATTATATAATTATAAGCGATAATAGTTACACTATACTGAAAAGTAATTTAAAAACAAGAATTAAAAAAAATATCACGCAATAGCTTGTCTTTTAATTGTGTATTATATTTTGAAAGTTAACAATTTTGCACAACAAGTTGATTCGTTATTTGTGTACATTAAATTTTTATATTTAACTTCTTAAAAGATAGAAGAATTCGATTCAACTGAGATGATTTTACAAAATTTCCTACTCCGTTAAAATGTTTGTTTTCCTCAACATGTACTTCAATAATGTAAAATCTTGATTGTAATTTTTTTATGTAAAGACTTTTTTAAATATAAAAAAAACAAACAAAAATATTGAAATATTTCGATCTTTAATAAATCAATTAATTAGAAAATCTTACTCAAATACCAACATAGTTAATGAATTTGTTCAATTTTAAATTTAGTAAGAATATAAATATTAAAAGGCAAAAACCCAGATACACGAAAAGTTATTATTAACATTTGTAATATAGACGTTAAAATAGCATTTTTTAATTTTAATAGATGAAATAGATAATTGTAACAAATAATTGAAATTATAATGAATTTACAATACAGCGAAGACATGTTATATACAAAAAAAAATATTGTAATTTAAACAAATGTACATTACAATGTATTATTTTTAATTTATATCTTTTAAAGTACATAAAGGATTTGAATTTGAATAAAATCAATTTTTCAATTGAATCAATATAGTCATAGATTATTATTGGTACATTATTTCAATTTTGAATTTTTAACAGTACGACACTATTAATAAAACCAGTGCTTTAATTATATTTATACATTTGTTTGTTTAAAAAAAATATATATATATCAAAACTATTTTTGAAGCAAATCACAATCATACTTTCCTTCTATAAAAGCAACAAATATTAAAGCCACAATTTTTTTTTATTCTTTATTATTACGTGTCGATTCATGTTAATATGACACAGATTATTACATTTATCAAAATGTAATTGTTATTTTGATTTATTATTTTTAAATTAGTTTATTGTTTTCATTATAAATTAATTGTAAGGAATGTTTTTAATATTTTATAGTCAGACTTGTGCATGTAAAATGCTTGCATATTAAAAAATAAAAGTAACTCGACGAAATAAGCGGAAGTATGATCCAAGAAAATTTTGAGAAACTTCCGTTAGTGAAAATTACAACATCTTAATTGTATTTACAAAAAAGGAATTTTACGGAACTTCCATATGCCAACCCGGTAGTAGAGAAGTTTATATAAATTGAAATCATGTAACGTTATTTCAGTTCGTATTTGTGCCTTTCATTGTTGATAAACATCTGACTAATTTATTTATTATTTACTTAACTCTTTAATTGCATGTATTTTCCAGTTAATAATATTTATATCACGGACTCTTCTCATATGCAACTCAGTCAATAATATCGAGGTTAACTTTCTTTGAAATCGTATGCCAAATATTTCACTCGGTTTATTATTAAAAATTCTCACCTAAAGCTGAAATGAGTAATTTATTCTTTATCCAGACAAAGTACCGTTAGCATTAAACTTTTTTTTTCTAATCAGTATTGCCAAAATTGTCTCCATTTTGATTAACAAGGAATTAAAAGAAAACAATCCAATAAATCATTACTAATGTGTGAAGATTGATGAAAGCACGTGTCTAATTTCAATAGAGTCGGTCGGAACCTTAAATCTGTGTACTTTATGTAATTACTTTACAACATTGTGTAAAAGATATGGTGTGTTTTGTAACCTTAATATTATCTACAATATCAGTAGAAGGTGACATTATATCTAATCAAGAAACAAATTTAGCAGCATTTGTGCTACTCTTTTTGCTTATAACTATTGAAGTAGTTGTCGTTCAGGTTATTACCGCTGAGTCCGAAAGAGAGGATGAAAATTACGAATTAAGAGCAGTTGCAGCATTCTTTGACAGAGAATAGAACCGATTACAACATAAAAAATGGCAAATTACTATTTATATGAATATTATTAATTTACTTACATTAATATTTCACTACTTGTTGTAATACATTTATACACACGTATAGAAGAAACGGAAAGTGCATAAACCCGATCGTATACATACACATACACATTCGAGTAGAATACTTAATTGAATAACTTAATGCATATTTCATTTATTATTTTATATTAATTATATTAGTTATCAACATTGTATGATGCACCCAAGGGGTTAATGCTGTTGCGTCAAATTAAAATTGATTTTATTTATGAGTTCTGAAAACTTTTTATTGTTTTTAATAATTCAATACAGTACAGACTTTATCAAGGGGAGATATTTTTGTAATGTCAATTTTATATTTTATCATTAAAACTTATGGATTTTATTTAAATATTTACGACGATGAATAAATTATTTAAATCTTACGATTATTAGGATGATCATTCGTATTCTTATTTCCAACGTTTATATAGAATTTCTGTCGTATTTTTTTTTATTAAATCTATTAATTTTATTTTTCATGAAAATAAAATATTACTAATATTGATTTCTTTATATTATTTAAGCTATTAGTTTAAATTTGTATTAGTTCTCAAATAATTGTTAAGATCACTTAATCAATCACGTTTTGGGTCAATTCTGTTACTGAAAAACTTCTTGTATTTCATCCCATTCGTACGAAATAATTTGTTTCAAATTTATTAGTTTTGATATTATCTTACATATATTACATCAATATTCGATTTTATTCGATTTTATAATAATAATAAATAAATAAAAAGAAAATTTTATAAAACAAATATAATTTAATTATTTCAATATTATTACTGATGGTATAAAATATTTTTACAATATTATTAACTATTTTATCATTAATTATAATAAAGTTATTTCAAAATACCGTCGAATTATACCAAAAAATACTGTTCACGGAAGTTAATGATAAAAAAATTTAATGGTGTTAATTCTTTCTTTTACTTTGTAAAAATTAATAATTATTGTAAATATTGATTTATATTGCTGATTTTATACGATAATAAGGATATGTTTTTTTAAAGTTAAATACACTTTATCCCTGCTAAATTAATATAGCTTAATTGTTAATATTATTACTAATTTTGGAAACAGAAATAAATTTGTAGTATAAATTTATAATCGGCTCATTTCTAGAATAGCATATTTAATAAAAAAAATGTATTTATTACTTACCTAAATAATTATTATATTCTTAAAGAAGCTCATTTATGTAATAAATATACGAATATATATATATATATATATATATATATATATATATTATGCACTGAGATTAATACAGGAATACATTAAATAGTGTATGTATAAGTATGTATATAAGAGTATTATAATTTGAAGTTAAGATTTGAAAATCGAAAATGGATTTTTAGAATTTTTCTTATTATTTATGTCTTGAAGAGTTATATTAATATACAGATTCCTATTATCATATTGTCCGACAATTCGAAATAGAAAAGAAATTAAGGAATTTTTTAGCAATTATCAAGTTCATTATATTATTTAAAGTTGAAATATTTTCTTGTGATATAGAATTCAAAAAAAGAAAAAAAAAGTTCCAAACGAAATAATGATTTATAACTCAATGTTCAACAAGAAAACAAATAAGCGAAAAATACTGTATAAAATCATTATATTAGTTTTTATGAATTTTAACGTCAAGCAAAAATTGCGCATTTGAAATATTCCCATATACCTAATCTAACAAATTTCACTAAGTGCTGGCCAAGCTATCGCAACATGCTAAGCACATTCGAATGTAAATCGTACGAATAAAATCTAAAATACCAGCGATATAGCCATCGCGAATTTAATTCAAAGTAAGAAAATGTCTGGTAAGCGACAGACTTAAAAAAAAAGAAAAAAAAAAGAAAAAAAATAGTGTCGGCGCAAGGTGAGAATTTGTAATCGATAACGTGATAATCATAATTCATTGGTCGCAGGTGCGGTGCTGATGTGCTGTCCTATTGTCGACTTCCGGACGGTCAGCTTAGGATTCTTTATCGAGCACGACACGGCCAAGGCCAGCCTCAGGACAACCGGTGACGTCATCCATATGCACAACGGGAGCAACTGCTTCACCAACGACTTGGGCTTCATCATACCGCAAACGACGCTACCTGACTCGATGCTGCAGGACTTGGCGAACAGGCTGGGCGATCTCCTCGTAGCCGAGCTCTACATCGGCTTCTTCGGTGTCGATATCGTCGTTTTTCCTAGCTACGACCTCAACGATAATAAGGTGCCGCTACCCCTCCCTCGTTACCTGCTACACCGTTCAGCCAAGAGCCAAAGACTTCGTTATGTTCTAACCTCACTACCTGGCTTTTACGAAAGGATCGGCTTGAGTTTTTTTATTAACAATCGTCCACTGTAATTCGCAATGTAGCGATTTAACTCTTTCTTAGCCGGTGTATTGGATTAAGTACAATTTATTTAAAAGGGAAGGGAATCGCTATTTTATTTCTTTTTCGACTTACAAACAGTTAAAGATTACTAATTTTAATCTCTTGATTTACTCTTCGCTTTAAATATCCTTTTAAGCCTTTTACTATGTTTCGAAAGTTGTTGAAATTTATGAGTACTGAATGATAATAGTGGGATTTTATGATCTCGAATCAAATTCTGCATTTTAATACAAAAATATGACCGTTTATGTCTTTATGTTTAATGATATTCATTTATTCGATAAATAGAATTACAACTATTGTGATTAAAAAAAAACAATAACATTTTTACATGATTAATTATCATATTTCTAGGCAATTTAAAACTATAAATTCGAAATCAATACAAAAATATTAAATAGTGCAGATTTTTATTCTATTGTTTAATTCGCAAATTAAACAGTTTTAATTATTATAATACTGATAGTATTAACTTTTTTTTATCGTAAATATAGATTTTGAATTATTGGGTAGTGGATATTGATCCTTATTATACGGATCTTCTATCTTTCGACGATTGGAGAAGATTTTGTTTGGATATACCCGAGCCCAAATGGTAAAAACATTAAAATAATTATCTCCGCAATGTATAAATATAAACAAAATATATCCTATTACCGTGTTCTTTTTTGTTCTCTTCTATTTTCTTTTCTTAATGCAGATTTTATATTTAATAGCTTATTGTAATAAGGCAGAGAATTGAGAAAGAAAAATCTTTAGATGGAATAAAGTGAGTTGAGAATAGAAATGTTTTCTTTTGAAATACAAGTATTTTAGATTTTTAATAAAAATTACAAATTAATTATATATCATTGTTATTATTACCAAAATATATGGAAGGAAATTTTAAAAATCTATTTGAATTAGAATTATAAAATTATAGTGAATGTATTTCAAAATTTAATTTCAAAATCAAGTTTTAAAAAAAATTTTTTAATAAAGTATTCATAAAATAAATCAATCATAAAACACATATTATTTATAATATTATAAATTAAATTTTTTATAATAAAAATCTAATATTATATGTATACTATTGTAGATCTTAATGAGGCAAATGTCTAGAGATAATTGCATCTATGTCATTATATCTTCAAAATACTGAACAGTTTGAAAAAGTAAATTTACACATAAAATTATCAACAAAAAAAAAATAATACTCTTTCTAGCGATTATAATTTTCGACATTTATTTATCCTGGAATGTGTTTTTTGTATAAGTCATTTTATTTTTTACAAAGACATATTTTATAAAGCGAATTTTACCTCTTTCAAAAGTATTATAAATGCCAGTAAATCATCTTATTACGCTTGTGCTCAATTTTAGAAGAAGGAAATATTAAATAACTATTGCATTTAGCCCAAATCAGAAAGCTCAATTGGATATATCACCATTCGATTCGAATCATCGTTACGTCGTATGCAGTGGAAAATTATACATCGATGGTCTATTTGCTGATAATTCGATCAACGAACTATGCACAAAACATAAAATTGCTTATAGTTATAAGGTAAGAGACGCATAATTATCTTATTATTATCATTTTTCTTTTCTAAAACTTGTAAATCATTGTATTCATTTAAAATTATGAATACGCTATTTAGCATTATGTATTATAATAATTGTACATACAGGTGAAGACAGGCTGTATGATTCATCCGATTGATATCAAGGAACAGACTTTTCTCCTATTTTCATTTTATCGTTCGAAGGAATTGGCACTGAAGTATTTCGTATTAGCTTTGAAAGCGTTATATTATACATCTGTCAATGACAAACAATTAATACAAAAAAATGAGAAACGAGATATTATTGTAAGTGTTGTGATAAGTACATTTTTATACTTTTAACAGTAGTATTTAATATGTAATGAGATTGCAATTTCAATATCACTGAGTTTTATTTACATAGAAGATATTTGGGCAGATATTGGGAACCATAGAATATTTGGGCTAAATTTTTATTGGAAAATCAAATTTACAAATTACATGATGCTTAATATTGCTCCCATTCGTTCATAAAAATCCATCAAAATCAGAATTTCATCTAATGTTTATATTATTATTATTATCATTATTATTAATGTCACCATCGTCATTATCATTATTATTATTAATATTATTATTATTATTATTTATGCATATGGAAGATAATAAATAAATGTATAATATTGAGTATTGCAGTATATGAAAATGGAATTTCAAAATTACTTCATCATTCATGCGAGAAATTAATTTCTAATAACGTAATTGCCCCATTATAACAAATAATTGATTTACTGATACGTATATTTAAAAATGCATTCTTAACTAGATTACATTCTATCCATATTCCAATCTATCTAGAAATTAATGTTATTAATTAATAAAGACAAACCGAACATTTATAAAAAGCTTCCCGTGTATTCATGGATTCAAGGATTTTAACTAATTCGAATGATATAAATTCATAATCCTTATCAACATTTCTTTCAGAATCTTGCACGTGATATGGAAATATACTACAACATCGTTGACTAATGCCCATATTTGTGAATAAGACAACACGGAAAATACAGATAAGCATCCAGCGAGCGTTGTAGGTGCAAAACGTTCTAAATTCATTCCCGTTGCAGAAACACTTTACTTGCCTCACTTCAATGAATTTATTAATCGTACTTTCATTGTTTAAATATGACAATGGATGCACGTCGCTTTTGTTACGTTTCAACTGAATAGCTGATATAAATTTACAAATACGTGTGTGTGTGGATGTGGGTGGGTGATTGAATGAGCTTTCTCATCATTTTGCGAATGCATTGTCGGCGCTCATCCGACAGTCGATAAGTCGACGCATCGGTGAGCGAGAGACAGAGCGAGACAAAGACAGAAACAGTGGGAGTTAGCGAAGAAATTGCCCTCGGGCTTTGTTCTTATCGACGACAGGTACAACAGATCCTTTGCGCGCACACCCTTATCTCACTGTGTTTGTATAATTCGTTTGCAAACATTCATACCGAACACTTCCATACAATTACATTATAAATGACAATTTTCTTAATTGCCAAAGTGGCCGAAGCAACTACAATATTGTACATGTAAATGATTTTTGGTAACCAGTTTCAACCAGTTTCTACTGAAGTTAGCATTAATTTAAATGCAAACATTCACATTAAATATATAAACAATCCATTCGTTTATAAAATTATAATAACGTTTACATAAATATAATAAATTATAATAAGCGCGACTACTTTAAACGAAAGTCTTTCTTGTTGAGTATTATGTTGACTATTGTAATTATAAAATAAAAAAAACACACAAACACAATTTTATGCATATTGATAAAACAATACCCTTAAAATGCTTAGGAAAATTATAGATAATTTTACATATTGCTGATTATATATAATATATGAATAGATTAAAGTAATCAATTCAACTAAGTTTACTTAATTTCATAGCTGATACATATTGTTTCTAATATAACAATTATAATAAGCTAAGCAAATCTGTAAATTCCTATTACTAATGAAATATATAGCCACATAAACGAACTTAAAAATGTAATTTATTTTTTATATTTTAATGCTTAAATCACTTGAACATTAAAATTATTTATTTTTAACATTACAGTATTTTAAGTATTGTAGTACAATATTTCAATATTATTATTACTTTAATATAATATAAGGTGTTATTTGCACTTTTTTTCAAATTCAGTTATATAATTTTTTGCATATTTACTTCTGTACAAATTCTTAACGTAGAACTGTAAGTGCTAATAATTATAAACTACATTGTTTGGATAATGTACGCTCTTGTTGATAAATTAAAAAAAAATATTCTAGGTAGACTACCAGTTTCATAAATCAAAATTAATTTTATTTTTAAGCTGAGAATAAATTTAAGCCAAAGTACTGGCTTACTTTCATAGTCATCCGATTAAATTTTAAATATTGTATGCATCGTATTTTAAAATAAGTAACTTTCTACTCAACTTTGTGATTCTCATTTACATGTATTTATTTTTTTATTTCGCATAATCTTATAATTGTCATTACAAAAAACTAGAATATCTTGAAATTTGCTCGTAACCGAAGCTTTTGTCCACAGCTAATAATTAATTCGTACAACATAACAATAAAAGAAAAATGTCATCAATATTACTTTTTTAGAAACAGCGTTTTCTTACTTCATAAAAGAATAATGTCACTATAGTTTGCAGCTAATTTCGAGAATTTAAGGTTTTTCAAATTATTAACGGTTCGAAAATTAGCTCTAAAATTGCACCTTAAATGTTTTTTATTTTATTTCAATGTATAAAAGTCAAATTTAGTAGGATTGAACTATCTAATGATCTAAATTATTTTTCTTCATTGTTGCTAGATGATCTTCTTTCGGAAGCGTTGCATAGTTTATGAAATCGGATAATCGAATAGTAATTGTCACTAATCTCAAGATCGGATTTTTTTCACAGAGCGAAAGTCTAGATACCATCAATGCCACGAGTGCAATATACTTTTAACTTTAATCAATTGACATTCACCGCTAAAATAGCTGAGTGACTAGACGCCTTAGGCGACTGCCAAATACAATATATGAATAGGCGATATAGATAAGTGTGGGAGTTGGATCGAACAAAGTGAATCCTTTCTATTACTCTGATTTTTGCAAATAAAAGAGAGGGAGAGAGAGAGAGAGAGAGAAATAAAGTAGATTTGGCTGTTTTTTTACAAAGAGATCTGAAAATAAAATTTGAAGATTTTTTATTTGTCATCCTTTGGTTATCTCCCTCCCCACCCCATGATTACTCCGATGTAGCACTGCAAATAAATTAGTTCAGCTCACAGCTTTATGTAAGCTTATTGAATCATTTAATTTGATTATTTTTAATTAGAAAAGAGATTATTTATAACTTTTACACTCTATTTACGCGAAACTATTGTTTTCTTTTCATTACAAGATTACGTTTCTACAACAAAATTTACAAAAACTTCGTTAGTGGATACATCGATAAATCAAACATGTATAATTTCTTTTTAATAGTATAATAGAATAGAATTGTGCAAATGAAAACACTTTTTAATATTCTAATCGACCACAATACTGAGTGAATTCTTTTAATTTTTTGTAGCGTAACTGCGATTAAATTAAATTGCATTTGATATTGTATATATATATATATATATATATATATATATATATATACGCATTACCACGACGAAAAACTATAATTTATTAATGTTATATTTAAGATATTTCTATATATTACCCTATATTAATTACTATAAATTACCCTATATTAAAACAATTAGTCATTTATATATAATTTTGGGTCCATATAAAAATATATGTTCAATGTTTTTCGTAGTTATAATTCAAATAAAATTATTTTCTAAAGATTTTTATAAATAACATTTTATCATTTCTTTGGTGAAATTGTGAATCTTTACACGTTTACAAGGAATTAATTGGTATAAATATCTTATCAATTTTTCATAATTCATCTTTAAAAATAAATTGATATTCATTTTCTTATAAACTTACAGTATTTACATTTTTCCAAGCAATTATATATATTTTAATTAAAATATAAACTAAAGAATGAAAGATTTTCAGTAATTAAATAGTGGTTCGAAAATGTTCATCTTCTAAAGATATCAAGTATGAAGAAATACATTAAAAAGTATAATATGTGTTTAGAATTCACAATATGATGTCTAAATTAAAAAAATTTTACTCAATCTATATTGAGTTTTAAAATAATATAATTATGTGGTGTAAATAGTTAATACGTTATTTAAATGCGTACATATATTTCAATTTTTATTACAATTTAGAAATAGATCAGCTGTATTTAATTATGATATAATATTATTATATTATAATGTATAAAGGTGTTTACGATTATGGTTTTGCATAAATCTATAATAATATAGATGACGTAGAACTAACATCTACTAAATTATTTTCATATAACTTTTTATGTGCGTCATTTGAATTTTAAAGAAAGAAAATAAAAAAAATAGAAGGCTATCATTTTATAATAAACCTATAAATTGTTGAAATAAGAGCCAGAGAAAGACTTCTTTATTTATCGAGACAAGAGGGACGAAAGTTAAATATCGTATAATTACTCTCTCGACCAAGTGAGGATTATTGTTTGAATACCTTAAAGAACGCTGTCAAAACTATATAAATGCGAAAACGCGTTGAAATACTGAAAAATATGAGTATTATTGGAATAACTAACCCATTATTTATATAAAAAAAAAAAAAAAAAAAGGGCTATAGATTTTTAAATTACGGACTTTTCCAGTAGTACAAAGCAGAAGTTTTTATAATCTGTAGAGAAAAAAAATCGATAAATGTGCATCCATATATTACTTGAAACGGTAGGTTTGAATTGTGATAGTTTGAACTATGGACTGACAATACCCTATTAAGAGAGATATAGTAGCCTGTAAAAAAAAAAGAAAAAGAAAAAACAGAAAAAAAACAACTACAGTTCATATTTTAATCAAATTGGAACCTTTATCGACTAGATTCTAATTGAATTTATAGAAAGGCCAATTGAACGAATAGGTTGTATGTATATTCAATAAGCCCAACACCGACATTGCACTTTTAAATGGCTACCCGAAAAGAAATAATTGACACTGCTGAGACATTATCCACGTCCTCTTCGATTTTCGAGGTGAACTTCGTAGAAACTTCCGAGGACAAGACGATGAGCGATTGACTCGGGCAGCGTCAGAAAATTTTTTTAGTTTGAATTTGATCAGAATCACCGTGACAGCCCATCCAATTGATTTTAATGTATATATATGAAACTATTTAATATCGTGTCATTTTATTTACTTAGATCTTATCAATTTTATTGGGAATCCCAATTTTATTTATACCTTCTATGATAATTTAAATAGAAAATCATTTTTACTAGACCATTTAAATGTATAAATATTCAAATGTATTGTAAAATTTACGAATATAATTGAGAAATTATGTTTATTTTTTTACCATATGAATTTTAAATTTTCATTAGTAATATTATTAAAATAATACTTTAGACAAATATTCATAATAAATGGTAGATATCTTAAAATAATTTTTTAAAAATTAATCAAAATATAAATATTCAGGATAAAGTACGGTTGATTATATTAAATTGTAGATTAGATCATCTTCCTACATAGAATAGTAATGCATCTATTTGTACAACCGACATATTTTAATATTTTTTTGTTTTTCGTTGTAGTACTAATCATTGTATTTTCTACTCTGTATTTCGAATTCGGAGTTTTCATTTTTTCAATAGGTTCGATCAAAAGGTACGAGAAAACTCAATAGATAGGCCCTAGCCTCAAAACCCACGAATAAAAAAGCAAGTAAATAGAGAGAGAGAGAGAGAGAGAGAGAGTGAGAGGAAAGCAGAGAGACGGATGGACAGAATGCAAAAGTAAGCAAAGAAAGGTAGAATAAAGTAATTCATTATACTGCAGTGACAGCACAGTCTGAAGCAGCAGTAGTAATTGCATCTAGTGTGTCAAGAGAGAGATGGAAAAACAGAAAGAAAAAATCTACTTCAACCACAGCTACTAACGAATCGGACTTCTGCATTCAACATAGCGCAAAATGCTTACAACTACGACAAATGCAGCGACAACATGAACAAGGGACAAACCGACAGTAGAAAATAGATAATTTGCTTCCTTTTTCATATTTGAGAAAGATAAAGTTTCCTCCTTCGCTTCGTTTCTCAATGCTTCGAACTTCGTCTGTTTTTTTTTATTTTTTCCATTTGTTTCACGAATAATTCAAAGCCATAAGGATTTTCATGCGTTAATAAATTCACTCTTCTATGTTCTTTTCTATGTATTTTGATATTCGTAACTATTTTCATAATAAAAAATGCACTTAAAAACAATCCATTAAAAGTATAGAAGTTGTTTTTTTTTATAAAGAAATAGAATATTTATTTTTAGTTCAATTCAAAACTATTTTTATTATTATTATTGGCTAGATATAATGTGAAACGATTATGCAAAATAAAACTTGTTCATGAATTCTGAAAAAAACCTATTATTAAATCATATTTCTCATTTACATTTTAAAACTTAATTTAAATTTAAATTTTATCATAAAATATTTATTGTTTTATAAAATTACCTAAAAAAAAATTCAATGATTCTCCTAGCTTGATTCTAAAAAGGAACATATAAATGTTTTGAAGATGTAGCGAAAAACGTTAATGCGTGCTGAATTAAATGAATTATACCATTTAAGTATATAATTTTATCCTTTTCAATTACTGTACTATCTTGTATCTCAAGGTTGAATAAAAATTTATCAGTAGATCATTACGAGTAAAAAAAAAGAACGGTAAAAATAATTTGAACGAGGTTTCTTTTGTTATAGCGGGTGACTTTGCAAATTAGCAAAACAAGAGTGCGTCAACAAAGTGTATTTATTGGTTTTGTGACACTTACAATTTGTTGAAAGAAAAAAACCAAGAAATTTCATTACGAACTTAATTAAAATTATTTGTCTCTGGTATAAAAATTGCAATGTTTAAAGTCTAATTAAAATAGATGAGGAACACAATTATTACAATAGACGCGTAAAAATATAAAATATAAAATACATCTAAACTTAGAAAATCTTATACGTTATATTTTCAAATCCTGATTTCTGTATTGAAATTAACTTGAATAACAAGTAACAATCTATTCATGGGAAATTCTTGTCTTCGTGGACGCCTTAAAGGAATTCAATAGTGCAAGGAATATAGAGAATTTCTATTACACAATATTAGTGAGAAACTCGGATGTGTTGCAAAATTTTTTTTTCTTCCACACAATAATGAGGATAGAAAAATCGATATTAATATTTTTTTTATACCAGTGCTAGAACGAAAAAGCACATACTCTTTGCTATAGTATGTGTCTATTAAATACGACAACAGTAATAAAAAGTTAAGACGGTTGATAATCTTGGTCCTGGGGACGTGATTTTAGTGCACCTAATGGACTTTTTTAAAACATGGAATATTTTATTATATAGATTATCAGTCGGGTCGATACCCCTACATAAGCTGTTTTTAATTTGTATTGTTTAAGTTTAACTGTGGGAAGCGTACTATGTACGTTCCCAGGATAAATCAAATTTATCCTTCTATTGTTAGCCACCGAAATGTGTGGGGACTGATTAACCATAGGGTAATTTTCAAACATAACAATTTCCATTTTATTTTATAATAATGATAATAATAATGATAATAATAATGATAATAATAATGATAATAATAATGATAATAAGAAGAATAACAATAACAATAATTATAATATGGATTTTCTTAATTAAATACTTTCAACATTTTTTAAATTTATCGATTATATGATAATTCTTTCCTTGACAAGTAACATTAATCGATATGAGTGCGTAAAATTAAAAAGTTCATAACGAAGTAATGAAATGAGTCGGTGAAATTTTTTAATTGAATCACGATGGATTATACTGCTTATATTACGGCTTGATTATTCGTAAAATCGATAAGAATAAGATTCATATGAGCCAAATTTATACGTTTTCATTGTTAACTAAAGCGCATGGAATTGAATTTAACTCACAGGTTGTATTGTCTTATATTTCACCGATTAAATTTTATTTAAAATAATTAATGATCAAACTATTGGAGCTTTATACCTGGTATTTCAGTTTCCATAAAAATTCTCATTCAATTTCTGGCCTCCATAACTTAGCGTTTAGCTGCAAGAACACTTCCTTCAATGAAGTGGACTATTGCAAAATGAATCTCCGCCCTTTTAAACACAAATACTTCTATTTTCCAACTCATTATTTTACATTTTTCTTTTCACGGTAGTCCCAGATAAAACGCACAGCCGTTCTTTTACAGGTTTCTCGCTCATAAAAGCTGCGCGACCCTTTTATAAGGTCATGCCAATGGTATATATATGCGCCATACAGCTAGCGACAAGCTTGTTAATAAAGCCCTTGTGAATATCTAAAATTTTTGCAAACGTAGTCACGTGCAGGCGAATGCATCATATGTGGATAGATTTATACGTTCCATACCTATGAATGATGCAGAACTCTATTTCGCCGATAATTGAAATTAATTCCTTTTGTTGCCTATTTTCTTTTTGCACCATACGCACACTACCATTGCGTATTAAATTTGTATGCACACGTATGGATGTGCATGTATGCATAATGCATAATGTAATAAAAATTAAATTTAATATCGTTTATTTTATTTATTTATGTTAGTTTATTTATTTTTTGTTATTTAAGTGTTTAAGTGCCAAAATACTGGAATCTTAAGCTTTAACAATAACTTTTAATTCTAATATAATTTTTAATTTTATTATTTAAATTAATTCACATAATCATGGTTTAATAATTATAATTTATGATTGTTTACACTACTGTATATATACTTGCACTATATAATTATATGCATTAATAAATATTCTTTGCAATAAGAAGATCTATTTACAATTATGTAGCAATGTGTTTGTCGATGATTCATTTGATTGATTAATAAAATTTTATATAAAAATTAAATTATATCCCAATGAAAAGGGAACTATCGGGGAATTTAATTAATCTAAATTATTTATATTTTCGTTAATTACATGTAAATTAATGTTTCTATTGTACATAATTGTATACAATTGTGTAATGTCTGTGTACAAAAATATAAAAAATAAAATGACTAGATGTATCAATTGATATTGATAAACTTCCGTTGGCGTTATTTTATGGCTGAGTTTTTTTTTTTTTTTTTAAACGAGACAGTTTACTTTGTGATATGAGAACGTCACTTCACCGATTTAATAGTGCTGTACGGACATAATATTAGTGTAACGTCAATTATAATAGAGAGCTTGCAAATGTCAAGCTTCACTTTGGAAATTATAGTAAACTTCCACTTTTCACCTTCAACCTGCTACACGTAAATTAAATAAAACTAAGAAGATTAAATTATAATTATATTGTTTTCTTATCCCATCGATCAATTGAATTTAATGACAACAATTAATTATAAAATAACGGAGAAATGTTTGGCCTCACCCGAAAAAATAATGATTTGTTTTATTTTTGCTTTTATTTCTCACAATACCAATTATGTGATGTGAATAATTCTCTTATGATATTCTCTATTATAAAACGAAGCATTATCCCTGTAGCATTATCATTATTATAATATTTTTTTAAATATTAATTTTATTCATTTAACTAATCTTGTGTACTAAGGGCATATCCAAATATATGTCATGACTGAAAAATGACTAAAAAATATCGATTAGTAATAACATAAGGGACATTGTCACAACCAAGTAAATATCAATTAACCGGCAAAACAACCGATGAAAAATTTAAATTTACCTTAAAAGACAGAATTTTTAAAGACCGTAAAGAGCCAGAGCTTTAAGGTCCGACCGTCTTGCATTCATTATTTATTTACCCACCCATCCACCCACCTCTTCCACTTATACACAGAACATCTTACTCGTGTTTACGCTACTGGTTCACGGATGCGGAGGTCCGACGGTTTCAGCCAGCACGGATGCTCGACGACACTTAAGGCAGCAACGAGAGCCATCCGCTACTCCGTCGGCAAAACAACCGTAAGCGTTGAGTTGCTTAGGTATTACATATAGGCGGCTACCCGCGTCCTTTCGCTTCGTCCTTTTTCATCTCGCACAGGAACTGCCTCCACTCCGTAAACGAGAGCGAGAAAATTTCGAAAGCCCCTCTAACTTGCACTTCGTCTAAATACGCGCGCTCAACCTTTCTCGACGTCTCTACTCTCCGCACGGTCTTGTCGTCACATTGCAGCAAACTTTATCTCTCTCCTCCTCTCCCCATGAACTTGAATGAATATTTTGCCAAGTTTACAATTCCACGCAGTCGTCACTAATCGATTGGAACTTCTTAATAAAATTAGAAATAAAATAAGGGGTTGGTAGTACATTACAAAATAATTGTGGCGAAGACAACGATCGGCGCATGAAAAAATTCATAAAACTGACCTTATTCCGAAGCAGCTTTCAGGCGTTTTTCTCTATTAATTTTTCATCCAAGTTTAGTCGCAGCCCTCTCTCTCTCTCTCTCTCTCTCTCTCGTGTGAATTTTGTTTATGCTGTGTGGCGATAGCATGCAAATGATTACTTAACATTTACTCGGTCACCATACCGTTTATCACTTTATATTATTTGATTTCGCAACTGCCGTGTTCCGCAATAATAAAGATAACAACAAAATCGTAATCGTACGAGCGGGAGAATCGATTAAAGCTTGATATTCATATTACTTTGGAAATCCATTTACGCGAGAGTGTAAGCGTGCAAAACAAATGCATATTGAATTCAAGCGGAGAAGTGCTAAAAGATGAGCAAAAAAGGCAATGATCTAAAACAAAAAACAAAAATAACAATAACAATAATAATAATAAGTGGTAAGAAAGAGAGAGATAGAGAAAGAGAAAGAGAGAGATTGTGAAAGAATAAAAGGAAAAGAGATGAGAGAAGCCCAATCGACACAAAGACAAGAGCAAACAGAGGAAATGCAAACTGGAGAGTCGGCGTGACTGAAAGTACTACCTGCTTAATATCAACAAACGTTGTCACCCCGTCTGACATATAATGAACTCCTGTGCTTAGGTATGTGCATGCAATAATGCAATTGGATCGTTTCCTTATGAGTTACGTGTTGCTGTTAGTATACTACGCCATTTAAACCATACGTACACGAATTGTGGATGGAGAACATTTTAAGTGTGAAGGAAGAAGAGGTCTAAGTAGGTATCGCTAAAGGTTGCTAAAGTAAATAATGAGAAGAGGGCAAAGAGAGGAGCTGTGAATTTGCCATTACAAGATTTAACAAAAAATCGTGGGTTTCAATGTGCTCGAACGTTTACCCGCTCAATGATTGCTTAATAACAATAATTTGTTTATTAGGAGAATTAGAAGAGAATTAGAGAATTAATGTTATATTAAATTTTTTAATATCAGAATAAAAATTTTTTTCTGATACATTCCAATAATACTACTACTATTATTATTATTATCATCGTTATCACTTTAATAATAATAATAATATTATCATTATTCAATATTTGCTTAGAATGGTTTTTAATATTTAGACGACTAACTGAATAAACAGAAATTGATTGTGCTGTAATATCATTAGGTTATGTATGTTATTAACAAACATAGTGTACTTTAGCTTTATAAACTCTTCCCATAATCTAAAATTTGAGTATACGTACTCTCACCATTCATTATCTCCAAATAGTACGGAAAGAAATATTGACATTGTTTTAAATTGTTGATAAAACTAAAAATTGAAAAAGTAATTTTTTTTAATACTCTATGGATAAAGGTATGAATCGAGAGAGAGAGAGAGAGAGAGAGAGAGAGAGAGAGAGACAAGAAAATACTGTTTTAAAAATTTCGATCACTTATCAAAGTAATAAAATTTTATACGATATACGTATAACAGAAAATAAAACTTTTAATTTTTCCCTTATCATTTTATCATTATTCTTATAATTCTATAATTCTACATTTTCAAATCGCCAATATCTGGACAATACCGTTTCAACGTTACAATCAACTATTTTCATATTTAAAATTTTTTCTGTAAATATACACGAAACTATTTAGATCATAGTAGTCTATTATTAATATAAAAACATATCAGAAAATGCAAAAATAAAAAATATTTTCTATCAGCTTCGTACACTACAGCCGAGCCCACTCTTTACTCGCAATCAATCCTTATTCTCCTTGAATAGTTTCGCATTATGTTCGATTGGCTATTCAACTCGTCAAGTAAATATAAAAAGGCGCAAATAGAAAATAAAAAACAAATGTAGAACAACGCTTTGTAACACGAGTAAAATACATTTTTTTATAAAATATGTACACTAGCCCAAGCTTCCTGGCACGCGGTTTACAGAAGTTACACGAAGCAAGCTCATTTCATCACAAAATTAGAAATCCTTTCGTTTGATTTTCAGCCTTAATATGACCTCGCCGGTTCAAAAGAGCTCGACATAGATATAAAGACGGACTTTGAAAGTCCCACTAAGTCAGTGGAAAATGCACGAATTATGCAATATAAATTCGCATTTTACGGGTAATGATAAATTAAATACCATCCCTTTTAATTATGTAATTTTTATAATAACAACTAACCTGTAATATTAACAAGTTCATAAAGATATTTATTTTGCAAACTTTAGCGTTACGTTATGATTGTATTTAAAATGTAAGTAATTAACTCAGAGGCCCTGTGCAGAGGTAATTCCTTAATTTCGATTCGTTGACCGGATTTTGAAATAAGAGTACTATGACAAAAAAGCATGAAATGGGGCAAATTATTATTACATTATTGTCAAGAGATAGATGTGAAATTTGAAAGAAAAAATTAATACATAGCGATTGATCCCCGCCCCCATTCATTCAATCATTCCTTACCTATAACACAAAAATTAATTCAAATACATTACCGCATTCTAAGTTCAAGTATTCTTTTCTGAAGGTGACTAGCGTACAGCACAGTACTTAAATGGCTTTTACGAGCGTTCGCTCATTGTTCTTTTATCCTTACACTGCATTTAAGCTGCTTAGCAATCCGACTCAACTGGAATTCTGCAAATAATACGATACTCTGCGGCATCTCAACTGATTAAAGTAGGACAAGCTTTTACGAGAGCGAATTCCCTCACAATCCTTTTCTGTTTTTTCTTTCTTAAGCATTAAGACTCTGTTCGATTTAGTTATCATAGTCATCTAATACGTTTCTCAACAATCATATTCTTTAATAACAAAATAAAATTATTTTACCCTAAGTTCATTACAATCTTTCACCCCTACCTATATTTTCAATCAATTTTAATAGATGCACAGATCTTTATTTACAAATTAATTAAACGCTCCGCATTTAACATTATATTTACAGTTTTACAACAACAACAAAAATTTATTACAATTCGTCATTAACATTCGAATGATTAAATATCATAGATATTAATTGCAATCATACAAAGCATATATTATATATATTTATAAAATTTATACTATTGTTTATAAAATTGACTTTTCTGTGCTTTATGTGATTTTTTTAATTAAAAAGTTATTTCAAATAAATATAGTCAATTAATGAGTGAACTAATGATATTTTATAATCAACTTTTATCGTTGAAATAATATTAATTATATCAATTTTATTTATTAATTGAATGAATTACTTCATTTCATACGATAATGAAAAATTTATTGCTATAATTTAGACCATTTTTGAAGAAAAAATTTATTTTATAATAAGAAATTTATGTTTAAAATAAGAATTTTAAATAAATTGTCTTATCGTAATGTTAGCTTAGGCTAGTCAAGCTCATAGTACGTTTAAGCAAGTTTTTCTTAAATTATGTGTCCATACTCCAATAAAATAAATTTCAATTTACTTTTAAATTCTTATATATTTTTATACATCTATTTATTATTATCTATTGACTATTATTATCTATGACCCAATATTAAAAAAATGGATATGCAAAAATTAAGTTTAAAAGCTGAATCTATAATCCAATATTTTTCACACCAGAATATGTACCTTTTTGCATTAAAAAATAATATGATAATAATCTGGAAAATTATATATCATAAATAAAATAGTACAGAACTACATAAATATACAAAATCATGCAAAATTTCTATTCGTACATACTTCTCTACGTGTCCTTTTCTTTCTCTCCCTTCATATTCTGGCTTCTCATTCATATTTTATCGATGGACTTAAAGAAAACCGCAGGCGCGTTTAAAGAATGAGGGCAACGGAATTTCGATAATCATTCTACTCGAGCGAGGCATCTGTTACACTCTCTCTCTCTCTCTCTCTCTGTGTATGTGTGTGTGTGTACCAGTTACAACGATAAAACGAAAGGCAGAGAAAGAGTGAGGAAGAAAGAAAAGGGAAGGGAGACAGGAAGAAAGAAATTGAAAAAAGCGCGGCGAGAGAGAGAGAGAGAGAGAGAGTGAGATTGAAGTAAAGTAGCGAAAGAGGGCTGTGAATATTTTTTCAAAGAAAAAACTAGTATCAAACAAGATTTTATATAGCAATACCTAGATTTCAAGCAAAAAACATTCATCGCATAAATAATAAATATAATGACAAAGATTAAGTGAAACAAAGCCCTCTACAAGTAACGACATGTATAAAGTACATAAAATAATTTACCTACCCAATTCGAATTTGTTTAACATAATTTCACATATTGATAAACGATATTGCAATAATACCATTATAATATCGAATACTTTAAAAAAAAAAAAAAAAAAATTGTTCTAAATAGCGATAACTTACCAGTTTATATTGAAAATTTAAAAAAATTTTAACCCTTAAACAGGAAACTTTTACGGTTGCTATATTATAGCTAAATATAATATCTATAAAATAATATATCTATATTTTGATTAATTTTGTAAGATGCAGTAAGATATCTATAAATAAATAACAGAAATGGCAAATTCAAATAAGATGACTTAAAAGAAAGTGGACAAAAGTGGAAGAAAGAGAAGAAAAGAAAGATAAAGTGCGCGTATATAATAGGTAAATATAATACTAGCAATGTCTCCTATGTAAAAAATATCAAGAAAGATATCGATCATAATATGCTCGCATGCTTGAAATTAAAAATGTATATAATATTAATGATAGACATAATGTAGATAGATTTATTGTTTATTAGAATTTTAGAAATTACAACAATGAAAATTTTATTCGGCAATCATGAAGTTAAATTTTTTTTATAATTAAAATAAACACAGGTGATGACTTGAAGGTATCAGATACTCTAATGTTGCACATAATATTCAAACTTAATAATGTACATGATTTAAGGTACTTGTCTATTTATCTTAAAAGTGAAAAAGATTATTTGCATTAAATATCTTGAAGAATACGAGTAAGTTTACGAATAAAGCTGCAATTTGCAATATGATGAGTTTAGAAAGCAGATAATAAAATGAATTAAACGAAGAAATTTATACAGTAGATTTGAATTTCTAATGTCATTTTTATTTTTAGTTTTTTTAGTTTTTAAATTTGCTAAATTCTAGAGACTTCAAATGGTTATTAATCCTTTAAAATTACAATTCTCAATTACATTCATACAACTTTCTTAGGTAATATTATTTTACAAAATTGCTGATTTTTACAATAGCAATCTTGTAATATTGTTAAAATAGTTAATTGAATTAACGTAATAGAAATGTATTTCCTCCACTTTCTTTCAAATGAATGCCTTATCTTTGTCATTTAAGGATCATAGTGGTAATACATTATTCCACTGAAAAGTAAGGAATAGGAATTATAATTCCTAATATTTATATTCCTAATATAATAATATTATAAAAGTAAGTGGTCAAATAATTAGAATAATCAAATGCAATAAAAATTTACCATTGGAATTGAAAGTAATTTAAATAATTCAAAAAAGTTTATGTACTTTTATCAAGTTATACGTATGCGCATAGATATTTTCAGAATTTGAGGATAAAAATTTATATTCATTGCTTGATAATATAGACGTGCATATGTGCTCGACATCTTAATCTTTTATTCAAGCAAATCCATTGGCAGTAATATGCAAAGTAAATTTTTCAAAGTACGGTAGAAAATAAGCCGTTAAAAATAAGATGCAACAGAATACTTGATCATCGCTAGACCAGCAGATATGTCTATATGCCGGGAAAATTTCACTCTGATTTGAAGTGAAAAGTGTCAGAAGATTAGGATATCGACTGCAGCAATCATTTTAAATATCTAGTGCGCATACACCCGAGTATTCGAAATATCCTAAGTTAGCGAGTGTGCATCGGTAATAAGCGCTCGGAGTTAATGCATCGGAAGAAGATAGCCGTACTAGATAAAATAATTTTAACGAATTGGAAAGAGCAGGAGAGATGTTTAATTATAATAAAGTGAGCCGGGCGTGTAGACATTGTCGATTCGCATTCGTCGGAGACGGTGATAAATATTATTTATGTGTTTGCGCGCGAGCTGAAGCATCCACTCCGAGTTGAGCTAGCTGGAGTTAGTGTTGGTGGGCGGAGGGGGAGGGGAGCGAGACGGATCGAGGCGTAGGTTGCCGCAGTGCGGCTCCGCTGCTCCCAGGTGAACTCGCGAAACATCGGCAAGACGACGATCAGAAGGGAATCTCCGGACTCTTGCGCAGGGGCGTCCGAGGATCGTTTCAATGAATTATCTTACGGGGGATGGGGGGGGGGATATCGATGGACTTAAAGAAAACCGCAGGCGCGTTTAAAGAATGAGGGCAACGGAATTTCGATAATCATTCTACTCGAGCGAGGCATCTGTTACACTCTCTCTCTCTCTCTCTCTCTGTGTATGTGTGTGTGTGTACCAGTTACAACGATAAAACGAAAGGCAGAGAAAGAGTGAGGAAGAAAGAAAAGGGAAGGGAGACAGGAAGAAAGAAATTGAAAAAAGCGCGGCGAGAGAGAGAGAGAGAGAGAGAGTGAGATTGAAGTAAAGTAGCGAAAGAGGGCTGTGAATATTTTTTCAAAGAAAAAACTAGTATCAAACAAGATTTTATATAGCAATACCTAGATTTCAAGCAAAAAACATTCATCGCATAAATAATAAATATAATGACAAAGATTAAGTGAAACAAAGCCCTCTACAAGTAACGACATGTATAAAGTACATAAAATAATTTACCTACCCAATTCGAATTTGTTTAACATAATTTCACATATTGATAAACGATATTGCAATAATACCATTATAATATCGAATACTTTAAAAAAAAAAAAAAAAAAATTGTTCTAAATAGCGATAACTTACCAGTTTATATTGAAAATTTAAAAAAATTTTAACCCTTAAACAGGAAACTTTTACGGTTGCTATATTATAGCTAAATATAATATCTATAAAATAATATATCTATATTTTGATTAATTTTGTAAGATGCAGTAAGATATCTATAAATAAATAACAGAAATGGCAAATTCAAATAAGATGACTTAAAAGAAAGTGGACAAAAGTGGAAGAAAGAGAAGAAAAGAAAGATAAAGTGCGCGTATATAATAGGTAAATATAATACTAGCAATGTCTCCTATGTAAAAAATATCAAGAAAGATATCGATCATAATATGCTCGCATGCTTGAAATTAAAAATGTATATAATATTAATGATAGACATAATGTAGATAGATTTATTGTTTATTAGAATTTTAGAAATTACAACAATGAAAATTTTATTCGGCAATCATGAAGTTAAATTTTTTTTATAATTAAAATAAACACAGGTGATGACTTGAAGGTATCAGATACTCTAATGTTGCACATAATATTCAAACTTAATAATGTACATGATTTAAGGTACTTGTCTATTTATCTTAAAAGTGAAAAAGATTATTTGCATTAAATATCTTGAAGAATACGAGTAAGTTTACGAATAAAGCTGCAATTTGCAATATGATGAGTTTAGAAAGCAGATAATAAAATGAATTAAACGAAGAAATTTATACAGTAGATTTGAATTTCTAATGTCATTTTTATTTTTAGTTTTTTTAGTTTTTAAATTTGCTAAATTCTAGAGACTTCAAATGGTTATTAATCCTTTAAAATTACAATTCTCAATTACATTCATACAACTTTCTTAGGTAATATTATTTTACAAAATTGCTGATTTTTACAATAGCAATCTTGTAATATTGTTAAAATAGTTAATTGAATTAACGTAATAGAAATGTATTTCCTCCACTTTCTTTCAAATGAATGCCTTATCTTTGTCATTTAAGGATCATAGTGGTAATACATTATTCCACTGAAAAGTAAGGAATAGGAATTATAATTCCTAATATTTATATTCCTAATATAATAATATTATAAAAGTAAGTGGTCAAATAATTAGAATAATCAAATGCAATAAAAATTTACCATTGGAATTGAAAGTAATTTAAATAATTCAAAAAAGTTTATGTACTTTTATCAAGTTATACGTATGCGCATAGATATTTTCAGAATTTGAGGATAAAAATTTATATTCATTGCTTGATAATATAGACGTGCATATGTGCTCGACATCTTAATCTTTTATTCAAGCAAATCCATTGGCAGTAATATGCAAAGTAAATTTTTCAAAGTACGGTAGAAAATAAGCCGTTAAAAATAAGATGCAACAGAATACTTGATCATCGCTAGACCAGCAGATATGTCTATATGCCGGGAAAATTTCACTCTGATTTGAAGTGAAAAGTGTCAGAAGATTAGGATATCGACTGCAGCAATCATTTTAAATATCTAGTGCGCATACACCCGAGTATTCGAAATATCCTAAGTTAGCGAGTGTGCATCGGTAATAAGCGCTCGGAGTTAATGCATCGGAAGAAGATAGCCGTACTAGATAAAATAATTTTAACGAATTGGAAAGAGCAGGAGAGATGTTTAATTATAATAAAGTGAGCCGGGCGTGTAGACATTGTCGATTCGCATTCGTCGGAGACGGTGATAAATATTATTTATGTGTTTGCGCGCGAGCTGAAGCATCCACTCCGAGTTGAGCTAGCTGGAGTTAGTGTTGGTGGGCGGAGGGGGAGGGGAGCGAGACGGATCGAGGCGTAGGTTGCCGCAGTGCGGCTCCGCTGCTCCCAGGTGAACTCGCGAAACATCGGCAAGACGACGATCAGAAGGGAATCTCCGGACTCTTGCGCAGGGGCGTCCGAGGATCGTTTCAATGAATTATCTTACGGGGGAGGGGGGGGGGGGAGACGTTTCGCCCACTGACATGAACTGTTGCTTTCTTTTCTTTTGTGTTTTTTTTCACCTGTTGACTTTTCACTCGTCTCGGGTCTCTTTTCTGCACTTGAAATTCTTCTTGTTTGGATTTGCCCGGAGATTCCCATTGGAACTTTCATTGCTAGTCGCGTGACCTTCTATTCAAACTCTAGTGCATATATTATAGCTTTTATTTAAACAACGACCATTATCAAGCAATATAACAAAAAAAGAAACGTAAGCTAATAGGAAAGCTCAATTGTAATTATCAAATCAGAATTCCTATAGAATTGATACGACAGACAACTATGATATCGCAACGAGTATATAATAATCTTCGAATTAAGATTTTTTTTGTCTTAAATATATCCAATTTCTCACTAAACAAATTTCGAATACTATTTTTGTTGCAATTTTCAATTTTATTTTTTGCATTTTATAATTATCTATATTGTTTTGTAAAATATCATTTTTCTAATTTAATTTATATTTATCAATTTAGAAATTCTTCACAACCTACTGCCCCCTTGTCGTTCTCGCCCCTCCCCCTCCCCCTCCAATTTAACACAAAGAATATTAATGTATTCGTTATAAAAGCTAGAAGCATGCGACAATATTATACTACATATTGTACTATTTTAAAAATACTGTAAATAGAATAATATGAAATGAAAATTATTTAATGAATCATACATATTAAAATGTCCAATCATAAAACATAGAAATCTATTAGGTATCTAGTATAGTTTTTCTCTAAGCACTTTAAATATCCAATAAGAGACGAACGAACCTGTTACATAAATTTGAATATATTGCAATTTTAAATATCGTTATTTTTTACAATCAAGTTTTTCCAGCTTACAATATCGGTCATGTAATCCGTGATAAACGTAATTTGTAAAGATTGAACCTAATCTATATATATATATATATATATATATATGTAAATATAGCATATTATTAATAAAACGAGGGTTGGATTTTCGCATTTTCATTACTTATTCAATTCTGTGCTGTCTATCTATAATTAATAGTAGGAAAGTTCGAGCACAATATATAACCCCTTCGTGGATATGTATCCACATTTCGAACAGTTCAATTTACTTTGACAGGATCAAATGTTGCTTGGTTGTATCAGCTTCGACGCAAATCATCAACAAGTGATGAAATTCATGACCAAAATGTACACGAGAGAAATACTTGTGATCTATCTCCTTCAGAATTTTCCCAAGCTTAAAAGCAACATACTCAATCCCATGTCAATGTATGTAAATAGATCAACAAAGCGCTTATGCACATTAATGGTCGTGTATTTATAAAGAGGAGTTTGTTTTCCAATAGTTCATAAACTAGCTATTAACATTATTTTTCAATATTGTTAAAGAAATATCGGAGTGAAATTGGAATTAACGAAAAGAAGGTATTATAAATAAAAAAAACATTATTATTACTATTCTACATATTTTCGATTGAAAATAGAAAGAAGAGTATGAAGGTCTGGCATATTCAAGTCATTCGAAGTGATTTTGTAACTAAATTATACCTAATGAAAATTCTAATTGTTCATAGAATACGTAATGAAACATCTTCGAAGTTTTAACTTACATAAGAAGCTTATAAGCACATACAACACATAAACACATTCTGGATAAATTTTGTTATAATTACTTAAATTTCATTAATTATTGATTGATAAATCAATCTTATTCTATTCTTTAAGTTGATATTAATATTATTTCAAATAATATTATTTGTAATCGCATTTATGATAAATATCTTGAATCAGTCCACATTACACATTCACTAGTTAGATATTTTTGTTAATGGATATATAGAGGATATACGGATATATGGATATATGGATATATAGAGAGTTTTAGCAAATTTTTCCCACGAATATAAATAATTTTTACACTTTCCTTACTTTGAAATTTTGTGCGCAAAAATTAATATTTTATAAAAATAGCTGAAGAAATTTAATTATAATAATAATTTAATTAACAAAAATTTATATTTCTTCATCTATTGCTTAATTTCAATTGCCAAGGAACTACTACCCATACCCATACATTACTATTTTTGGATATAAACAGCCTTTTTCATATTCTAGGCTTTTAGCGTTCAAAAATTTTTTAATATAAAATTGCAAGTTTAGTTTATCTTAAAATCGAGAAATCTCCGATATCAAATGTTAGCGTGATCCTTTCAAGGCTCGCTATAATGTGGTCTTACTTTCAAGGATGAAAGAATTCTACTTTTTATTATTCTCTATTATTTAAAGGCCAATCGATACATTTACGCCCATATCAGTGCAATCTAAATGCAATATCTCTAAGGAGCTAAGATATTTCTATATTTAATACAAATAATTACAAATAAAGCGATTACAAATTTTTATATTGGATAGCTCATTATACTTAACGCCAGTGTATCAAATCAAAACTTTTAGATATTTTCAATTTAAGCATATGCAATATTGATGTTAATAAAATGTTTAATAAAATATTGATGTTGAATGATTAATGGATAAGATTTTACCAATAATTTAAGCTCGTAGAATTTAAAGCTTAATATTTTTAATAAATTGCATTGATTTTTATTAGCACAGTTATTACAAATGATTAATATGTTTCTATTGGATATCGAGTGAATCTGGTCTGTACATATTATTCTTTATTTATAAATAAAGTAGTTTATGATGAATTAATATTGAATCTGAAAGCAAATTTGAAACGAGTAAACCTAATATATATAATATTTTCCAAATGCTATGTTTTCAACTAAAGATACTTTGAATACTTTAAAAAGAAGATTGATTAAAAGATCAGATTATAGACATACATAAATACATACATACATACATACATACATGCATACATACATACATACACACCCATACACACAGACACACACACACACAGATATATATATATATATATATAATTTTTTTCAATAGAGTTTGTATTTTTACAGCTATAGTTTCAGTGAGCTCATTCTACAGCGGTAAATCTATTCATGTATATTATGTCGTAGACATAGAAGTATAAAAATTTAAAGATATACAATATTCTATTTCGCTAAACAATTTATCACGATGTTATCAATATTAATGTTGTTTAATAATTTCCGTGGTATGTTTAAGAATAGATCGCTTATCACGCTAAAGAAAACCTAATTATACTTTCCACGGTAAACATTGCATTTCATATAATAGGAATGCTTTACTATCTTCTGAATATCTTTGATGTTTGTCTGAAATTTATATTTAAAAAGAATTGATTATCTAAATTTACTTTCACTTTCAACCAGCACACATTTAGATTTTTATCATCAAATCATTTCCAATGATACAATAAATAATAGAATATTGATTATTATTATATTTATTACTATAATACTGTAATATCTTTAATATTTTTACAGTTAATGCATATGAAATTGTTTTTTTGTTTTATTTAACGATACGAAGTCTTATTTTCTCTTCCTTTTTTTACATTCAGAGAGTTTAAATTAACACAAAATCATCAATGTATAATAACCACGTTTGATATATACTATCAACATAAATGTTCTACTTGAGTGTAGTTAGTAGTAGCTAATATATACTAATATATATCGTTCATCCTTTGAGAATCCATATAGTTCAGAATCTTACATGCGTGAAGCCCAGAAACCACAAGTTAATAAAGGCAAAACGTCAATGGACATTACTAAAAGCTTTGTACTCTGCTTTTCTTAGAATATATATGTGCGCAAGTAGCTTTTCTCTGTTAAAGAACTTTACGGGTACATATTCAGAAATTTTCGCATAATCTCTCCTTAGGATTAAATTAGCAACAGATAAATACCTGTTTCGTGTACTTTAAACTTATGAGATTCAACCAACAAATGGATGATGAACTTCGACTGTATATATATATAAGCTCGCAAGCTCATAATTCCTCGACATAAATAATGACAAATATAAGAGAATTTTAAAAAATTTGAATAAATTATGTTCTTTCATACAATTATCGTCATTACTTATAATTATTGTTTTTGGAAATTTACAGACAATCGAACCATTTATGATCGTTAGATAATTTATATGAAATTACAGACTTTTCGTATATTCTTTTAACGTATTTTGTAAATTAATAATTTCATTGTAATAAATATTTATACATAATATATAAATATAAGTTTAAAAATCATGTATTTCATAAATGATATAAGCATTCTTACATAAATCCTTCAATTTCTTAAGTTATAAATAATTTTTTTTTAAACTAAATGCATTTGTGGATAACAAAATTTGCAAATAAATTTAAATATACACGGATTATAGTTTTTTCACTATTTATTGTAATCATACTTCTAATACTATTATATTATAATAATATTGTAATTATATTTATTGTTATTAATTTGTTCATTCAAATATGAAATCCATTGTCTTTTTCCTTTTTGGAAACAACAAGAATTGAGAATAATATACACAAATGTACAAAATGTTTATCTAGAATCCACTTAATTATATATATATATATATGTATATATATTTATATATTGTTAAGGATCAATAAATCATTTTACACTCAGACCTCGCTAGCAGTGAAATAATAAAATGTTTGATCAAGAGGACAAAGAAATTAGTATACGGAAGCAGTGCGTTTGGGCAGTATTATCTGCGAGAAAAAAGAACAAGCGATATCTCTTTTGCTTTTACCACACGATTAAAATTTTTATTATATTTTATTTTACAACATAATATTGTTGATATTGATTAAAAATGTAGTATTACATTCCACATTTCGATTATATAGAGCACTTTGTGATGATAAGAATATAAATTTGTTCCCACGATTGCCATAAATATCACTACAAAATTTTTAATTATAAATAAAAAAAAAACAGAAGAAGAAAGAAAAATGAAATACTGTATTTTTTCAACCACTCTTTACTTCAGTTTTATTAAAATTCTAAAACACGTACCTTAATTGACTCATGTGTATTAACAACAGCCGTGGATGTATGGAAAAACCAACAACAACATTGACACAATAAAACCTATCCATCCAATAGTACATAATCAAGTCCAAGTATGTTGAGCCATTTCCAAAATACAATGGGATATCTCGCTCTGTTGCCCGGAAAGTTTTCCTGAGGTCGCTTGATTGAGCTCTGCATAATTTAAGCCTAACCACTCAGCAGACGTCACCGATACAGGTATCGAATACCCAGAGTGGCATCGGTACATTAGCCCTTTTTTATTCTTTTTACCTGGCCTCACTTGGAAAGGCGGCGTGTTGGCGAATCAGGTCGAGGGGACGAGGATAATAGTACTCTTATTTGATGGATAAGTCGGTAGGGACGATACTAGGACACTCGAGGCCTCTATCTCACTCAACAGTTGACAAATCCATTCCTATTATGCCTGCGAAGCTTTGCCGTATATCTCGTCCATGAGTTTATATTCATCCTTACCTCATCCCCGCTATCATGTGCATAGTGAGATGCGATAGTGGAGCAGAATATTCGTTCGGTCCGATAAAAGGAAACCGAGCTTCTGGGCTGAATCAGTCGGAAGCACATCCTTCGTCGATTGCACAAAATGTGTTCGATCCCTTCTACCTTTTTGCCGATGTTCTTAGTACGAGTCGATGCTCTTGCCGAGTGGCCAAAAATCGTGATTTCGCTTCTAACAACTTTCCTACCATTTTGCGAGTAGTCATGATTTATTAAGTAGCTTAACCTATTGATAATGCTCAATCTACGCTGTGCCGAATAATGTACGGAATATTCGGCTAAGCGGTTTTCTATTGATAATCGTTAACCTTCGATTTTACTGGCTTAAAATTCAATCGATGTTTCGTGTTGCTTGAAGATTAGACAATTGAATAGTGCCAATCTAACGATGTGTATTGACCTTTGGAAAGAGAAAAAGTTATTTTAAACCCAAAGGTAGTATGTTCTGAGACTGGATGAAATGAAAAATTTTGCAATCATTAATTACAAACACTAATGTACAGCCTCGTGTAGATCGGAAATTTATATAAAATTTGAAAAAATTTGCAGAATGTTCTCTTACCCTACTGTCAATTTTAAATTATTTCATATTTGTCTTACTGTAAAGAATTTTATTTAAAGAGACTTGTTTGAAATACTAGGATATCTAAAAAAAGTATTGCCTCATATTCGATTCCACACTAAGAGAAAAGTAAACTTAAAGTAGTCCAAACGTAATCGATTATTTCAAAAATCATATATATATATATATATAATGCTATAACTATTTCTCTTTTATAAATATTGTGCTCATCGTAAAGGTTACGGCATTCTATTCAGAGAGCTAATCTTAAATAAAATACAATAGTAATTCCTTTTAAGATTTAAATTGCAACATTGTAGGGAGAGAGTATTTTTGTTATCTCTCACTCTCTCTTTCTCTCTCTCTCTCTCTCTCTCTCTCTCTCTCTCTGTAAAATTTGAACCAATCAACATATCTACCGACTAGTTTTATTACTTTCAACATTAATTATAAATGATATTGCAACATATGCTAGTATAACAATATATATTAATAAATTATACATTTGCACAGTGATATTTATACAATTGTATTCTCGATAAACTTCATTGTAAGATAATTATTCGTTAGACATTAAAAGCTTTCTCATCCTCCTTTATAATTATATTAATGTTCAATTATTCTTATTCGCAATTAAGTAATTTGCTTACAATTTATTGAATCTTTTAATATAATTATAAGAATTAAAATTTGTGTTATTCTTTGCAAGAATTTCCTTCACTTTAACGTAAAAGAAGTCTTTAATAATCAATTCTCAATATTTCAGGAAATAATGTAACATTTTATTTAATCATAAATAATGCATTTCGATACGAATTACAATATTTATATAATAACAAATATATGATTGTGATATGTGAGTTCATAAATCTTTCATTTCTCTTATCTATTTATTTGAAAATTATTTTCATCATTATTGTAAATGAAAATATTTCATTTTTTGATCACGTTATTTAAATATTATTAATTAATTTATCTACTAAATTCTAACATACTAAAATTATATGTGCTTTTGTAAGTATAAGTTTTAATAAGCCATTGACTGAAACAAAATAAAATATGTTTTACAAAAGAAAATATGTTCTTAGAAAATCTTATTGTTATGTCAGAACATTTTATAAAACTATTGTTAAATTCAGTTTTCTGAATAATATTTTAGTATTGATGAGAGTATGCAACTGAAGCTTACTTACTGTGCTGTTTCAAGTTGAAAGTACAACATACATTAAAAAAAATTCTTCGTCAAGTTTATTTTCACGAGTTAATTTACTATCATATATGACTTGCATTATATTATCTATAATTAATAAATTTTCTCTCTATTAAAGTAAATATTGTTTTATTAAATGATATTCTCTAATATTAAGAATTTGTGTATAGTAAGTATTGTGCAATTTTTTAAAATTTTCATCCCAACAAATTGTGTTTAACTTTCTTATTGTACTTTAGACATTACTTGCATAAATAATTTTGCTTCTCAATATAAAAGAAATAATAAAATTTTGAAAAATAAATAATGCTCCTCGTTCTTCGTGGATGTACCCTCTGTACTAACTAAATTAATAAGTTAATGAAATAGGTTTGTTTTTCAGTTTAATAATTGACTTTTGCAATAATTCAATGCAAGTATTGTTATGTTTAGTTAATTACAAACAAAATGAAAATAGTGCGTTTTGATTGCATGCGTTGATAATCGTCTATGCGCGTTTATAAATTTCTCCTAAAATACTAAAAGTAAAAATGACAAAATTTCATGATAAACGTACAAGAGAATATTATTCTACAAACTGAAGTGCAATCATTGAAAAAAAGTTGCTATATAATTGTATAAAAAAATCTATAAATGAAAATATGTATACATCAGTTTTTGCAATTAAAACATGATAAAACGTTGAACAAGATGTCGGGTTCGAAAAATGTATAAAAGAAACGAGAACTTGAGAGAAATACCCGTGGATGATGTGATCCTCAAAACCACAACCGAACTTAACTCTGGATAGAATTCTGAGAGGCTTTTCATTCGCAATGAAATAGAGAGGCGATCAGAGAGAGAGAGAAAGAGAGAGAGAGAGAGAGAAAGGTGAACGCACCCTCGTTAAAATAGTAGCTTGATTTTTAATGCAACGAGTTCAGAAGCATATTGAAAGTCTCGGCGTATCGGAATGTAAACGCGAGTGCTAGCAAGAGGGAAGCATCAGTCGTTGGCTGCGCAGGTGGGTGCCTAAGGTTCTCGCGTGTTCGGCAACTCTGGGTGCCCGTAATGCCACTTTTTCTCCTCCCGACGCCGTCTCTCTCATGCGGCGCGGGCTGGAGACTCATTCGGCGGCAGGAGGCCGGGGGGAGCGAGGGCGCGATAGAGTGAGCGTGAGCGAGAGAGAAGGTAGGCAACCAGGCGGTGGTTCGATACGCGCGGGCGCGCAAGCTCGCAAGCTCGGTCTCCCTCGCGTGCTTCTGCACACCCGCCAGCGACGAGACGCCGAGCCGTTCTCTCGGACAGTGCCGCCAGAGCTTTCGTGAGAGACGCCTGTGATTATCGTAAGCGCGCCGTTAGAGAACGAGAACCGGGTGGCCTACTCCTCTTACCCCGAGCCCTGTCGCCAACCTCCCTCTTCCCTCGGCAAATTGAAGATTCTTCAATCTGCCGAGGAGGCGTCGTCGCGCCTCTTTGACCCCCTTTCTTCACACGGCGAGAGATCGCGAGCCGCGAGCCGCGACATTCAAACTCTCAACGGGGTTACTTACACCGTCGACGTTGACCTGCTGCTGGGCGGGCAACACGCTGACCTCCCCGTTCCATCGGTCTTCTCTCCTCCGCCCCGAAACCACCATCGTCACCACACGCCAATCCCGTCTCCCCTACAATCTCGTTCTATCTTTTATTCTCGGTTCGGAGTGCAATCTCCTCGGGTGCGAAAGCACTATTTGGTCATGTCACTTTTCGCTCCTCTGTCTCTCGCGTGTTCACTCCGAGTCAGGCTCGCTAGTTAGAGCGTGAAAACCTCCTGCGAAAGCGACCAACGGCTCGTCGATCGATTTGCAGGTCGTAAGCTCGATGCCTCAGCCAGCGCTTGTGCTTTCTTCTTCATTGCTTTCACCTCGGCTTACGAATTCTTATCAAATTTTACCCTCGTATGCTATTTCTAAGTACGCGTTGTCGCATCGCTGCTTTCCGCTCGCATTTCTCACTCACTAATTCAACTGTTGGTTCAAGCACACTGAACTTTACTTTGAATTGTTAATGTGACGCGCGTTTAATAGAATTGCATGCCTGTACATGGTTGTCGAAGGAGTAACGGTCCGCCTAACACAGCCTAGGAAAACATTTAATTTTCAAAAAAGAAAAACAAAGCAAAACAAAAAGGCAATAAAAAAAATACAAAAAGAATGAAAAAATTATAGTAAGTGTGAGTTTTGCAACGACTCTAATAAATTGTAATAAGAGAAAAAAAATAAACAAAAAAGAACAAAAAAGGACGAATAATAAAAAGTAAATCTAATTGATATGTATCGAGCCGCGTATGTGTAAATTTACGATCAATCGAAATAGTTTCGTCAAACGACAGGTGCAAACGTACATTCATCGGACAATTTTTCGATTCTCGAATGATCGCGAGACCATCGGGGCTCGATCTACCGCCCGCTCGCGGCTATCGACGTTTCTTCCTTCGTACGAGCGGTCGCTCATTTTTCCCTTGCTCCCTACTTCGCATCGTCTCGCCGCTCATATACGTGTGATTATTTTTCAGGGAAAATCCACGAGACGAGCCGAGCGTTACGGTAAACCCCCACACCGACGGCACTTACACGGGCACGGGCACGCGCACGTACGCGGACACTCGCGCACACGGGCGCACGCACAACACACACGAGCACGCGCACACTGGTCGAGAGGGACGAGAAGAGAACGAGCAAGGAAAGAAGAGTCGGAGATGCGAAGGGGGTAGGAGGATAGTGCGTGCCTCGCGGGTGTGACAAGATAACCCTATAATTAATAAGGTGCACAGCGCGGAAAAGGAGCAACAATTGTGATATGTGCGTTATAGTCCGGCGGCCACTAGCTTGCATTCCGGGTTCCTAGTTCCCTACTAGAACTCGGGCTTCCAGATGATTATCATAGGCAATAGTCAGGACGAAGACATTGCAGTGTCAGCGCCAGTGGATATAGAAACGAGGAGACTTACGACGAGGCGACCAAGACTAGAGGAGTTCGCGAGGGGACATGAAAGAACATTGCTCGCTTGCACGAGTCGAGAACACCAGGCAAAAACTCGAATCTAGGGATCTACGAGGCCGGATCCAAGCCAAAACGTAAAAGCTCCTAAAGGACACAAGCTTAACAAACAACTAAATAAGAAAATAATAACAAGGCCATCCTCATCCGATGACTGTGACTCTGTAGTTTTCAAAGTTTCTTCGCTAATAAAAAGAAATACTACAGACCCCCGATGCATTCGTTATGCGCACGTTACACGAGTCTCGTTAAGGGCAGCGATTAGAGTAGAAAATTTTGGACTTTTGACTGATTTAATAGATGTAAGAAAAAAGAATTAAAATAAAAAATAAAAATAAAAATAATAAATAAATAAATTAATTAATTAATTAATTAATTAATTCATTCATTCATTCATAAAAAAATTAAAATCCGACTATTCGTCTAGTTGGTTATGTTGCTGCCTATGGCAACGCAGTCCGCGAGAAAGAAAGGACTTTACGCGTATATGATAAAATATATTGTTTAGTAGTTAGTAGATTGGATAGTATAGTATAGTAGGATTGGTTAAAAATGTTTATGGAGAGGGGAGTCAGTGGCTTAGCTATCGGAAATACCGTACGCTAAAAGCATTGACAGCTTCCGATCCAAAAACAAAGGGAGGCGGAAGATCAAAGGAAAGGGATAGGTGGGCTGGGGTAGGTGGATGAGGAATGAGAAAGAGAGGGAGAAAGAGGCTCGAACGACAAGGCTTGAACGATGAGGCTTTGCTCGTATCAAAGGGCGGAGAGGGCGAAGGGGTCGTTGCCTGGCGCGGGAAATGCTAGCGCGTGAAAGTGCTGGAAGAAAGCGAGCTAAGGGGTTAGCTACGATGAAACATCGGCTTGAGCGGGAGCAGCAGAAGCAGCAGGAGCAGCAACAGCAGTCGAAGCAGCCCCGGGCAGCTGACCAATGACATCTCGGAGAGCTGGGCCCGAGGGACAGAGAGATCCCCGAAGTCCCAATCGAAGCAGCGGCGGCTCGGAGGACAACGGCTTCGGGCGGCGACCCCGAGTTTCCGGCCTCCAGGAGCACGCGGCCGTCAACCTGGACCAACGAGCCCGATTCACCGGCAGTTTGCAGAATCTCGCTCGGGCTCCGTCACTCGTACCACCGCCCGTCCCACCACGTACGCCCCAGGTGAGGCAGCCCCGTCAACGCGGCTGTGCTCGGCCTCTTCCGCCCCTGCCTCCGACGGTCCAGCCCTCGACGTCTCAGCCACAACCGCAGTCGCAGCCGCATCCGCAGCCGCAGCCGCAGCCGCAGTCGCAGTCACAGGCGCAGTTGCCGCCGCAACCGCCGCCACCCCCACGGCAGCCGACGCCACCGCCACTGCCCCCCGAACGCTCGTGTGCCCAGGTCCAGGATGGCCAAACTGCCGCATCCGAGGCTCCGAGTCCGGAGGAGCCTAACCAAAATGAGGAGGAGGAGACGGCGGAGAAGACCGAGCTCACGCCCATCCTCTTCGCCAGGTGCAATCCTAGCGCCGGCTCTTCGAGACATCCTCGCGACGAGGATGAGACCGCCGCCGAGGAAGCAGCCGTCCAAGGGACGAGACTTAGGCCACCCCTGGCAGGCACAGTCGCCCTCTCCGCTGACTCGGGCACCGGCGACACCGCCGACAGCCTCGAGGCACAAATCGACGGATCGCAGCATCGGGAGACGCCTGCCAATACCGAGGCCAAGGGCGAGGCCGACGAGGTCGCCGATGACGAGAAGCTGAACGAGCTCGAGAAATTGCGAGACCTGGACCAAAGACTGCCTGCTGGAGAGACGCCGACTCTAGAATCCAAGTTCTCGAGCGCCAAGGGAAACAAGCAGCAGGTCAAGCCCTTCACCAAGGCGAGCCTCGATAGACTCGAGAGCAGACACGTGCAACTCGTACGGGACTATGGCTTCCAGCCTAAGAGGAAGACCTCCGTCGAAGATGGCGGTGTGCTGCCCAACAAGTTCGAGCCTTTTCCCTCGAATCTTTACGGCCGGCCCCTCGAAGAAATAGACAATTTCATTTACGACGAGGTCAGTGTTCATTATTATTACATGCCTCACTTCCGCATTCTTCTCTTGGTCCGACTGAATTAATTTCCTTACACCGACGACATCGACGATTGCGATGTATTTGTGCAATACGAGTATCACCTTTGCTCGTTATGATGGCTAAGTGAGACAAATAGTCATCCCCGCTCCAACTCATTATGACAATTAAACGTGTGAAAGCGAGTGAAATTTAGCCATCCCTGTCCGTCCCTTTGTAGATTTCGCGATAAATATGAATTTGAGTCTCAAGGTGGCGATGTTCATTTACGAAGGTACCATATCACTTTTAAATATTGCAGATCATTGATTATAGATGTTTTGTGTAATAATATATTCAATGCTGTAGGTCGCGATACGTTCTTTATTATATGAAGACTATTGTCAATTACGATATTCCATCGCTAAGAAATAAAATAGAAATTTTGACAAATATCAATTAGTAAAAAAAAGTGTATTGGTTCTCGGATAGCGAATAGGTAATTATTTAATACAATTTAAAATAATAAATCGAATCCTCGCGGTCAAATCTTTATTTCATGTACCGTAATTTAGCAATGATTGATAAATAATTTATATAAAAGATGGAATACATCGATAACTTCTCATCTAATGCAGGTTTATGATTCCGTTAGGCAAGTTTTATGCATTTTTGTGAACGTAATATACCCTCCTCTTCTAATAAAAATGCATCTCCGATCGATTCATAGAACGCAGCAATTTCCAGGCAAGTTGATAATAATTTATTATTAAACATTAGTTCCATTGATGCGGCATTGTATAGAAAAACATCGTATTTTCCAGATCTCGATAATATACGGGAAATAAATGTCGCGTACGTATTAATTCTAGTACCTTAGAAACTGTGAACTTGCAATTCACTTGCCCTTACCGGCATTATGCGTTACAAGCTTAATTTTCACTACGATGCAAAATAATTTCTAATAACCGGGCCATTATGTAATAAGACATCGACTGGGATATTGGTGTGCGGCTTAAAATTTTAATGAAAATAAAAATTATTCGACATTATCTAAATTCATAGACGGAAATAACAACAACAAATTTGTTACTCATTCATCAAAATAATCTATGAATTCCAATTTATGAATGTGAAAAGCAACTATTAAAAAATGAAATCCTACAAATTTATAAACAAAATTCTTTTTATTCCACCAATCTGTCTTTATACAAATAAATACTCGTGTAATCATTACGAGCTAATGTTTTCAATTATTAAACAGCAGATTTTTGTGCTAATAACTAATTTTAAATGAAAAAACTAATTCATTATTCATTGTAAAATTTATTTATATTTTTAATTAAAATCAGGCGACATATGTACGTTGTCAGGTCTACTAACTTCTACGTTTGTTAGAGAGATTTTAAATAAATCCAACAGAATTAAACGAATTACTATTACGAAAATACTTAAACAAGTTTTCGTATTCGCTTAACTCTTACACTTTATTTATTATTTGATTAGATGATTTATAATGTAAATTTATTTATCGTCAATCCATTAGTTTCAAATATAAGACGAATAGAACTTACAAAGTAATAAATCTCAAATGAAATACAATTTGAAATGTGTTTTGCTTCATGTCGATCAATATATTTAAATAGTCGATAACATCTAATATTTTTACTTCGTGAATACATCAAAACTATGCTATCTTATAATCAATTATATTTGAATATTTTTCAGTTTTAATATACTTTTTTACAATTTTAATGAAGAAAAAGTACAAAGTACAGTTCGGAACCACTGGCAAATTAAAAAAATATTCATAATAACAATAAGTTTTTATTTTAATCGATGATGAATTCTAAATATTGAAGTATTTTAACAGTATCTTCTATATTTTTTTTACATTAAAATATTTTAGTAAATTTATAAATTCGATGTATAGACTACTTCTTAAAACATTCAAGATATAGAATCAAAAGATAATAACGTAGAAAAACATTTACGATTCATGAAAATTTCCTATATAAAATTGAAATATCAAGATATTTAAGACTGTTTTTATTAACCTACGTAACCTCAAAACATTTTCTTTGACTTTCAATACATGTGTATATATATATGCACACATATAATATATATAAACATATATATAATATATATACACATATAATATACATTATATATATATATATATATATATATATATAATGTATATTATATGTGTATATATATTATATATATGTTTATATATATTATATGTGTGCATATATATATACACATGTATTGAAAGTCAAAGAAAATGTTTTGAGGTTACGTAGGTTAATAAAACAGTCTTAAATATATTGATATTTCATAATATATATATAATGCAACAGCCAGTCTATTGAATTAAACAAGTACTTAATTAATATTTAAATTGAATATTAATAGTAATATAGTCATAAAATCGTTTTTTTATATTTTTATATTTATTTTATTTGCGCTAATATTTATTTATTAATCGTTTAAAATATATTATTTGGAAAATTCCGATTCTAATTATAATAGCAGATAAAGTAAAAAGAAAATAAAGTAATATAAAGTATTTAACCAAAATTAATTTTATTTTAATATTGCTGATAAAAATTAATTTATCGACATGACGATTTTTACAATTACATTGCTTAAATTCTTCAACATTCCATAGAAATTTTAATTTTATATAGTACTTATTAGATAAATAATTTATCAATGTGTATATGCTTTATTAAGTGCAAAATTTTTAAATTAATTTACTTTGTATCGAATTGATACGAATTTTTGTTGTTGGAGTAATTTTTATTTACTACCTTGAACAGATGTTAGCTTTTTTCATTCATATTTTATTATCCATCGAAGACTACACGAATTGAAATAAACTGTATATGGTAAAAAGGATATGTAAGATTACGTTATATATTATTGTTAAAAAATAAAAAAAAAGAAACCAAAAGTAATACTCATTAATTGTACGACTTATTAATAAACATTTTCGAAATACAATACGAGTTTTTTTGCATTAGAGTGAATTTCAAATGCTTGATTACATTGGAATCAGTTTTATTTTAAAGTATCTTTTATACTATCTGCGTACTTATCAAACACTAGCTGTTTTATTATCTTGGAATATTCGTGACTCGTAAATAGCTTCTTTACGATATTTCAAATTATGTCTTTACTATAATACTTCCAATAAAACTTTTAAGTATTATAACATAAATTTTCTTGAGGCTCCTATTATTCGTAAAATTATGATTAACATTATCCGCAATAAATATTTCTTTAAATGCACTAACATTTAAAAATTTGATATACAATGTGTGGTAAAAGGTAATTTTTAAAAAAATACGTACAAATATAAGAGTGCGATAACATTTAAATAAATTAAATAAATAGAACAACTTCTAGTGACTCAAGTATCTTGTTGCCGCGAGACAAAGAAAATCCAGCTTGAAGTAATGGGAAAGTGATGTTAGAGTAGATCCAGATTTCTTCAAGAAAAATGTGTAAGAAGCGTTTTAGCAAATAATGTACTAGTAGAATCTGATATATAAAAAGGCATACAATTTTGAGGTTTTTCTACAGAAATTTCTACCATTATAATATAATATATATATATATATATATTTATTAAGTAGATATAAAGTTATATTATATTATATAATATATTATTATATTATTATATTATTATAATATATAAATTTTATTATTATAATATAATAAAAAATAGATATAAAGTTTTTATACGACATATGAATATAAAACAAAGCACAGATATATTTTTTATTTAAAAAACAAGTAATCATATAATATAATAAGATTGTCTTGATACATAAAAGTATGTCTGAAATGATAAATCAATGACATAAACATTTATCGATAGAAACATCAATAATAAATAAATATTCTTTAATGGCTTGTGTAAGATTTTACAAAATTTAGATAAAATATTAAGTTTACCGATCATTATATTAATATTAAATAGCGAAATAACAATCAAAAGTCCATCGTTATTATTTGATAAGGAAAAAAAGTTTCATTTAACTTTCATTTGAAAAAATAGGTAAAATATAGGTAAAAAACTACAGCATCTGATTTTAATAAGAAAGCTTTAAAAGTATATAAGAAAAAATTGAAAAGTAGATTTCTTCATGGAATAAATATGTTACATTTAAAAAAAAAAATAGTACATAGTTCCGAAATGTAATTAAATCTAGTTGATTACATTAAATGTAATATGCAATTGTATATAGTGGAGTTTCGCAATTGAAGTTATTCATTTTTTTGTTACTGATTTTCATGGGATGTCTATGGGAAATCTTCATTCTCGTAAAATTGTTAATATAGCTGAAATATGTTTTTATAGAAATTTTCTATTACCGCTATTTTCATAAAACACTTATTCTTACATTTTTCTAAGACAATATTTATCATTTTATTTGTTTAGTATTTGAAAAATATTTATTAAAAAACAATATTTTAAGCAAATAAAAGAAATTGTTAGGATAAATAGTATATATTTATTATATATTTATATAATATATATATATATATATATATATATATATATAAATATATTTCATAGAGATGCTTTTCCAAATGTAACGCATTAATGCATACACAGATTTCTATACATTTTCACGCACGCACGCATGCACGAACATACCGGTCACGCACGCATACACAGAAATACAGAAATACACAGGCATACATATTCACTCACTCATTCACACACACAAAACATTCACAGAGAGAAAGACACACAGGCATACAAATACACATTCACACACATGCACACACACACGCGCGCACGCACGCACATTCATACGCACAGTCGCATCCGCATAGAAAGACATACGGACATACCAATACACGCGCACGCAGAAAGGAACACATGCATACAAACACATATACACACATATTCACGTATATTCTCAATAATTTAATGAAATGACAAATGAGTCCCATGATAATTCTGTTATTATAATAATATGTACTTTTAGAAAATAAACTTATCTGTACAAAATAAATGTTTTTAATTTTCATATAATTGATTTTATAATTAACTGTTGCGAAAACACATCTAGTTAAAGAATACTTTAAAATACTATTATTATATAATTATTATTTTATGAATATAATTAAAAATGATCGAATTAATTATAGTGTTATAGACCAATAAAAATTTAACTTATTTTAACTTATTTTTATTATGTATAAACAATTATGTCTGCTTTTGTGTGTGTGTGTGTGTGTGTGTGTGTGCATGTATATATATAATATATATACTTAATATATCAATACATTAATATATATATAAATGGCAAGTCGAGAATTTCGTCGTAAAAAAATGTCAGGCCAAATTGAATAGAGAAGAACGGTAAATGAAGTTATCATTGTTTCTAAACTCATTATTTCGACTTATAAAATAATATTTTTTAAAAGTTCAAGATTATATAGAACTTTATGTAAGTAGAAAAGGGTGAGCCGACAAAAAAAATTAGAATGATAAAGCCGTAACTTATACAACGAATCAAATCACGATTCGCATTTGCCAAGTTACCTTTTAAACAAAAAATGAAAGTGAACAGAGTAGAAATAAAAACCTAAAAAAAATTCATCTTGGAAAACCCGCTGTAACATATTGCAAAAGGAAAAGGAATGAAACCACTAAATGATGAAGAGATGGAGAACAAATTGTGCAGAAAGTTCAAGTCTTTAATAATAATTGAATAGTAATTCTTAATAATTGAATAGAATAGAATTTTTATCATTCTGATACGTTTGCAGTATTTTAAATTTTAATGGTATTCTTCATATAAAAGATCGATTTTACACAAATATTTCTTCATTAAACGTTAAGGTAATAAATATAGAGTCATAACTAATGTTCTTCTATAGAAAAAGATTTTTTTATTTAAAAAATAAAAGGCCTATCGTATAAGAAAACCTATTTATTAAATCATTTTTATAAAGCAGATCAGAGTTTATGATTTCAATGAGTAAGCCTAGCATCAATTTTACATTAAAAAAAATTTGATAATTAATACATAAATTAAAAGTATTAAAAATAAAAAAATTCTCGTATTAATTACTTGTATTTATTAGATAGAAAATATATTAATATATGTACGAATATTAAAATTGTGTGTATTTATGAAAATAAAAAGTATATACAATAATTCAACTGCGACTACAGACTTTTATATAACTAAAATATTTTTTATTTGCATAAACATATTTAACGCATTTTTATTTATTAAGTAAATAAAGTAAAAAATATTTCATCCTTTCTAAATTGATTACAATTTTAGTATTATCATTTTATTTACTTATAATGATCATTTGAAGGATCAACCCCGTTGACATTAAATACCTTTGAATATTAATGATGTAATATAATATCTATTGTTATATAAAAATACATTTTTTAATATATATATTACAAATGTATATATTACACCTATGATATATATATATATATGTACTTTTTTTTAATAATTTGGCAAATACATTCGAAACTAGTAATTATTAATTACATCTCATATCTTTAATATATTCATGTTGAAATCCATCATTGTTTATTATTAAATTCATTATTTAATTAATGTTTTTATTATATCATTCAAAATTCATATTAAACGTATCGTTATAAAATAGTGTAAAATATAAAATAATAACTATTTTTTTAACTAATTTTTAAACATAATTCAAGTACTCGTAAATTTTTGAAAATTTTAAATATTAAACTTTTATTCACGATATACTACGGCAAATTTAGCTTAAGTCAATTTGATTAATAAATAAAAATAAAATTAGCAAATTGTACGGATTTTCTATTAATTGCGTATAACATATTTAATGTAAAAAGTAATATCAATTACATAAATAATGAAAATTATCTTTAATTTATCTTTAATTTATTAACGCTGGGCAAATCTTTTATTGATATTAAAGAATATTAAATATAATAATTTGTGAATTTATAACTAATGAAAAGAATAATATTCATAATAATAATATAAATAATAAAATATATATAGAATTTACATATACCTAAGCAAAACTGATGACAAATGTTAAGGACCAAGCAGCCAAGTTTTAAAACATTTGATTTCCTATTGTTGGTATCTCATATAAAACTCGAAATTCTTTTATAACAACTATTTCTAAACCTTAACGTTATGTTAATATTAATCAATTATATCTCATATAAAATTTATTGCTCACATAAATTCGATATTATACTATACCACGGTTAAAATAACTTGAGATATCAGTTAATTTTATCCAGGTTAAGTTATAAAGACTTGTAAAAATAAGCCGAATAAAAAAAAAATTATTTCCAAAAACTCTTATATAGGAATGTAATTTGATGTTAATGCAAAAATCGTAACTCATAAAAAATTTCACGAAGAAAAAAAAACTTATTACACTTTTTATATTATGATAATATGTAGTAATAATCAATAAATTGTTGGTCGTTAGAAAATTAAATTAGTTCAACTGACTGAAAACAACTCTACAGTGGCTCCGTCGTTCCCAGAATCCTAAAGTCACCGTTTCATTTGAATTCTATGCATCCCGATAACGCAATGGAATGAATTGTACCACCTCAGGCAAATTGGTACGCCAACCACTCTGGATAATTGCGAAATTCGTGTGACTTACATGCACATATCCTACATTCACTCTGATTTCATTAGACGACTTTTCACACGTGTATCGGGCCACTATCTCTCGTTGATGCAAATTGATGCAATTAAACAAAGTCATTCTGGTGAGAGAGAGAGAGAGAGAGAGAGAGAGAGAGAGAGAGAGAGAGAGAAAGAGAGAGAAAGAGACCGGTGTTGCCGCTGACCACACAGCGTCAAATGATAAAGTGAAATGAAGTCTTTCCAAAAATCCACCGGTCTTGGCCATATTTAATGCATAAATGAACTGCCGATAATGTATTTTCTTTAATATAACAAGACATTGCTGCATTATCCCCGTTAATATGTCAAATAATGCCGTGAAGTTTAAGAGTTTTGTTGTATTTTAAAAGTTCTATAATTAAATAAGAAAAATAGAAATAGTGTGAGTCAATTTTATATATTAAATTCAAACGTAATGATATAAAAACTGCAATGGTGAAAATTAAAGGCAATATCTTCTTTTGAGAGATATGATTATCTCTAAGTAATTAAGTTTATTTAATTATTCAAGTTTAGTTATTGAAATTAATTTTAAATAATAATAGAATTTTCTAATCTTTTAATCGCGAAGCTTTCTCGATAAGATATTAGAAGTTATTCGGAAATGAAAAATAGAAAGCATTCTATTATATGTATATGTATATAATATGTATAATTTGAATTGTAAGCATTTCATATAAAAATTAATTTAAAAAAAAATTTGAATATGAGCTTAAAATATTATTACAAAATGAAAGGATGAATATTGGAACATTGACTTTCGTTAATTATGAAATTTGTGGATGAATATTGGATGAAATAAAATCAACGTATTATTTAAGGTAATAAAAATAAATTTCTAAAGTTAAAGTAATGAATGTATGAAGTAATTGGTAGTTCTCGTATAGCATATGCATATATCTCCTAAATGTTGAAAAAGATAAATCTGTTTTAAAAACTGCTAAACAACAAAGCACAAAGAAACTTTAACACACACTGCATAAATCATGTAATCTACAATTTATAATACTAATTTATAAAACATAGACCATTCTAATCTGTATTATTTACATAGATGACTATTATAACGATACGTGTGCTTTAATAATAATAATAATAATAATAATAATAATAATAATAATAATAATAATAATAATAATGAAAAAAAGATGCAAAAGAAAATGTTTTATTATGAAATAAATAATTATTTAAACTCTCACATCTGTTTACAAATGTATAAGATTTTTATAATGAATGCCCCTTGTTATGAAATTCTGAGCAATGATAGAAGCCAAAGTAATTTGAATAGACTTGAAAAAATAAGTATATAAACTTTTAATATTTAATGTTACTACATTTTGATAACAATTTAGTAAAGAATGGCAAACGAATTAGTCATCGATTATGTCGACTAACTCGACAAAATTACTCACCAACCATACCCATTTCTAAATTATAAAATAACATTTTTCGGATACATTGTATGACATTATGTAAATGATGGAAACTTCTAATAATTCACTCCCCTTCAATTCCTACTTTTCAAGTGAATAAGACGAAGAAGTCTCCTTTCTCGGCGAATCGGATGCACTTTACAGTGTAGTCATACTAAACGATCGATGCGAATGTGCTCAAGCGCAAATGCAGCCCAGCCAGAGAGACTTCTGCGATATTTACGAGTATAACTGCAAAAGTTTTCGCAACTCCCACGCCTCTGGATCTCTTGAAACATTGCGTTGCGATTTCTCCGTTGCCTCTCAGCTAGGTTTACCGCCTCCTCGACGAAGCTCCTATCCGCTCGCACACCCTTTTTCTTACAGGTGTTGCGGAGCTTTCGCCCCGTGGCTATTAATTATTTTCGCATGACAAAAGTTCGTTTGCTCGACGGCTGATCTAGCTGGCAATGGCCGTTGTCTTACGAGCTCTGGCAACTGCCGTCCTTCAAAACTACACGTTTTTCTCTTGTCAATAAGCTGTCGGCGATTCGTCAGCCTTTTCCCTCACTCTCTTCCCACGCGACTGTAGCTTAAGTACATTTAATAGCTTGTGACTAGATTAATAAGTAAAACCTTCTACCTTACAAGTAATACTTTGTATCAAATATTATTTATTGTCATTAATTTTAACGCTACTGGCATTTAAAATAGTATTATGCTATACCATAAATTTGTGAAAAATTATCGTTTTATTATCTACACTCGCACTCGATCCTTTCATCTCTTATACTTAGAAGTAATCGGGTATTGCATATCGATCTTTACACTCTTGCCATTTTGCTCCGCACACAAATAAATATTTCTACTTACTTAGTACAAATAGCTTACTTCCAGTTCGACGAGTAACAAATACAATTTAATCCAATGAGAAATTTTAATTTTTATATATACACATTGTGTCGATAAATTATAATACATATATTATGCTCGGTTAAGAATATTATTTTCTACATTCTCATTTAAATTGTATATATATATATATATATATATATATATATATATATATAAGACCCTTACAAATAAAATAAAAATAAAAAAAAAACAATTTTCTTATCGTGGATAGTGTAATATACATCCATCTATAAATATAATTTAATTACATTTACAGAGTAGAACTTGTAATATATGATAGTATAAATTATGAATTTGACATACTGATTCAATTATAAAATACGTTTTATTAAGATAAAAATACTCCTTTCACAATTTATAATACCATTAAATTACATTCTCTTAGTTACCATAAAACACGGTAACAACACGAAAACAACCACAACTTTTTTAAATAATTACATTTTACAAACTTTTGTTTCTCAGTTTTCATTCGAGACCGAATCACAGTGCTAATAATAAAATTTTGTCTAAGTTAAGAAAGCAAATCAATTTCATTTTATTCTGTACAGTGAGAAGATAAATATGTGCATTGAATTAATAATAATTATCACCAATGTGACTAAATTAGGCAGAAAAGGGCTTTAATATTTATAATAAAGACTATAAAGCGATCCCATTATTAGAAATGCAGAGAGATAAAAATTATAAGCATAAAGAAGGAAAAGAAAAAAAAATATGAAAAATAATCAGTGCATTTTGTAATATATTTTTAAAATGTCAGACATTCATGTACATGTATGTATGAGTTGCAATGATATAAAATTTTACCCGCACGGCTAAAACAATAAGTCAATTTAACAGAAGGAGAATAATAGTCGCGTTACTTCGCTCGATGGTTCATTGTCCAAGAAGTAGTGAATACGAAACCGCATGAGAAAATAGACACGATAGAAAAAGCTGCATAAACTTACTCCCTTTTGCATCTCACTTTTTTTCTTTATATTCGATCTCACTTTTCTCAGTTCAACGTATTTATACTTCTTTAATTTTTTTTAAAGAAAAATTATGTGCGAATAACATTTCTAATTCCTCGTTATATTTCCGTTAATAATTTTCTCGTGTAATAATAAAATAAATTTTTAAAATAGTAAATTTATATGATAATATACTTAACTATTGTGGCATAAGCTTCGAATGTGGAAAAGCGTAGAATTAAATCGAAGGTATAAATCGAAATTCTTAGTATTACTAATGAATATTACGAATAAGACAATAACTATTCGAAGGGAAAATTTTGAAATCGAGACAATTGATTTATAGAAATAAATTAGTGCCTCTTAAAAGTATAACCATATATCTACGTAACATGCGAAGAACTGTTTGTAAAAAAAACTATGCAGTGAAAAAAATAGTGGATGGTAAGTTTAATAAAATTAAGTATGTATTGTTAGAGAAATGCAAACAGAGGCTTTTTATACATTTAATCGCGTATAATTACTTTTAATTATGTGATTGAATATTCATTTGAATGAAATAAGTACGGGCATTCTCTTTTGAGAGATATATTATAAGAAAGCGTGTTTGAATACTTTTCATGGTTTTTCCTTAAACTTCTGATTAAAGAATTTTTGTTTTTAAAACCAGCTGATGCTACTATGCCTTTGCTTCATTATGATAAAGTTATCATCTGGCCTCGTAGTACCTTATGGAATCGATTTTATACAACAAAAAGTACTTTGGACGCGTTTTCTTTTTTCTTTCTTTTCATAAGAAGCCTCTCTTATTCCGTCACTCTTGCATATACTTTTCAGATAATTTCAATGTTATTGTTTATCAGACTAACATAGTTTTCAAGTAGGTTATCCTAGTGACGCAAATCTAGATTTGTATATGACATGACTAATTGTTGTTGAAACTTGGTGGTGTTTGGCCGATCATATGATTGAAAAATTTCGATTGAATATAGAATTTTATATATTTGTATAATCTGTACAAAAATATAATTTGTCTTTCAATGTATTCGAAAACTCCGAAAATTATCATCTAACACGATAATGAGAGAATTTCCTTATTTTGTAAGTATTTATTGCTGCTTGCTATTATATAATAAGTTTATTGTTGCTTTCTTTTTCATTCATGACATTTTAATAATTAAAAAGTTACTCGTTAATATTTTCAAAGAATCAACATATCAGCAATAATAATGTTTTCAAGCCAAAAGAAGTATTAAAACTGGCACGGTACTTATTTTTGCATTATTATTAAAAAAAATATATTATTTTAGTAATACAGTTATGTCACCATCGTATTAAATCTGTTGTATGTATTATTCACGTATCTCTATGCAATTAATAGTAAAAGTAAAAGGTTAAGATCGTTTTTTAATTATAATTTTCTTCTCTTTGTCTTACAATGTTCATACTATTTAGAAAGAATTTTGAGACATAAATCTATTACATATTACATATTTAGTGATATTACCATTCGGCTTTACAATTGTCAAAGTAAAAGCAATACGATACGTATTACGAGAATTTGAATCAAATAGCTAAGAAATCATGTATTTTACAATATTATCAAAAATATTCATACAATATAAATAATATAGTCTCTTAAATTCATAGTGTTCTACGGCAATTTATCCATAAAATTTCTTAAAAAGAACGTAATATAATTGTGGATGCAAATAAGGATGAAAGAATATGATACGTTCGAACCAAATAAAGTAAAATAATTTATAAAAGCAGCTGGTTTAACGTACTTAATATATTGAAATTAGAAACTGATCTTTTTCGTTCATCTTATCGTCTCGTGTTTATTACTCTTATTCATGCACAGACACATAACGAGAAGTAGAAAAACATGAAAGAACACAAAAACACAAAAACAACAAAAACATAGAACACGAAGATAGAGCGAGAGGCTTATTTTTTTAACAATGCCACAGTTAATCCGTAGATTTTCACAAGCGTGGGGATACGAGTCGACGATACTTTGTCAGCGTCGTGCTGTCGCCTTCTATTTAATGGATTGCGCGACATTAGGTACGCTTGAGCACGACTTACGAGCGATATATTTGTTTGATTCTTATCAAGGTCAATTGAACAACATGTTCTGACGAGTTGCTTTATCAGAATGACAATTAATTGTCCTTTTAGCTGGATTTACGTATCAATTACATTACGTGAGCAGAGCAAAAATATAAATATTTACGTTAACGAGTTAGTATCGGACAACTAATACATGTATATATATATATATATATATATATTTGGAAAATATGTTTCGTATTGTAAGAGTCTATTACGAGAGTTGGTCAATACTTTTTTGTAACTTATAATTTCGTTGTGTCGCATGCTTTTGTAAAATGAGTCATCGATCACCTCCTTACAGAAGAAAAATAGTCGAGTGCAAGGAATGAATGGCTGGAATAGTCTTATACCGCAAACTATTTATAACGATGCATTTCTTCCAAAGCATTAAAAAAAGTTGTCTTTAAACTTAATAATATACAATATGGATAAAACGATGGATTAAATTTATCTAATGTAATTCGATATGCGTGGGTTTATAATTTAAATGTAATTAGTTTTTATTCAAATCAATAATCAATGTTAAATATTCGAATTCTTTTTAATATTATATATTAAATAAATATAGACACGATAGTAGTCGTATGTTATAATATAGAAGAACATAATTTGTTTTGTCTATAAAAAATTTGACTTTTTCGATTCATAAAGATATGCATATATATATATATATATATATATATATATATATATATAATAATAATAATAATAACAATAAAACAGTATCATCTGCAAATATGTCTATTAAAAATAATACTTTCGTACTTAATACCAAATGCTTCATAAAACTTCAATGAAAATCCAATTAAAAAATTATATCGCTATTTTCTCAACTCCTCTTACACCTATACAATATGTAATTAATTACAAATTGTACAATTCAATAGCAATTTAATAATAAGCAATACGACGATGATGCCGTAAGCAAATACATTAGAGAAAAATGACGATTTATAAGACGCCGACTTGACTCGTACTATAAAATCAATTGAACACGCAAATGAAATGTCACGTTGCAATATGCAATACATTTATTGCAACGTGAATTTGTAACATTAAATTTCGGTTTTAATTTTATATTATTTATATACTGCATAAAATTGCATTCACAGCTATTTTTCATATGGATATGAAGATTGTTTGTATAGAGTAGTAATCAAGAACTTCGCGAGGCAGGAGTTTGAATAAACTAATTTCACAACAGGTGCATGAGAAATTAAATAAAAAGCAACGTTAAGAAGAAGAGAAAAAAATACAAAAAATAAAAAAGAAAGAGAAACCAAAAGAACATATCTCGCATCGCATGCAGAGCGTATTCGTGAATAAAACACGTCATCGATTAAATAACCGAATAAAGATGAATCTGCTTTAGTGTAAGAAAAAAAAAATACCGTAGCAATATTATGACTATCCCCTGGCTATAATAATGCACCATATTATGATCCATATGTTTACTTTTTAATTATCCACTATCGTCGCACACCTCGCCGCATTACGGTCCCGTATTAATAAATATAATAGAAAGAGGACCTAAAGAGCGAGGCGTTGATGACCGCAGAGCGTCAGAGTGCGCTTCGAAAATGGAAAAGGATGCGTGTCACCGCACTGCAGGCATAGAAAAATATCGCCTGACTTTTTATAACCAAGACTGTGCATTTATGAGCGCGAATGAGTTCACGCATGCGCATAAGAAAGTATTTATATGTACATATACGGCGTTTTACGAGCGAACGCATAGTGATTCGTACGATTGATATGCGAACGCGCACACTACTACGCGTACATTCGGTTAAACGCATTTATTTTTATACTCCTGCGTAAACATATTCCTTTAAAGCTAATAATATTTCATTAATTTTAATTGGCGCTTAAGCTATTGTTATATTATGTAGGGGCTATGTAATCTTTTGACCTGGAATTTGTGCAATTTTTAACTTGCATAATAGATTTTCAGTCGTATTAATTCAACATTAGATTTAGGTGGCTTTAGGCTTGCTATTATAAAGAATATAAATTATCGTGTCTTCTTCATCATTAATTTTAATTATTCAAAATTAGCATTTGGTTATTAATAATGCTTGCTTCAAATATTCACAGATATATCCCTCGCTATCCCATTAGATTATATACATTTCTAACTACTATTAAACCTAATCCCTTTATTGCATATTTATGATGAGAGATGATATTGGAATAAAATTTTTCAACACTAAGAGAGATTGATGGTTAAATTTCTCTCCAAAAGGCTCTCCAAACCTATAAAAGATACGAATTAATAAAATCTGTCTGTTAAAAATACATTTAAGGAATTCTCGATTACGAAAATTAAGCGAGACCATTGGGCATTCGTACGAATTTCCCGTGGCAAGCGAAGAAGAATGACCAAAGGGTGATAAAGACGAAGCTGAAGCAATTGAAAGTACGAAGAGAAAATAGAGGATAGAATGAGAATGGTAGATGAGAAAGAAGACTACTAATCGTTCAATTTACGACTTAACTGTAAGCGGGTCATGTTTGATGACTTTACCAAGTTTACTGATTTAATAAAGTTAACCATTGAATTTCATATAAAGCGGCATGTGTGCATGCGTATATGTCAAGTTTTTAATTGTTCGACTTCGCATGCAAAACTTACAAATCAATTGGTAAAAGGAACATTGAAATTTCAATTGGGTATAAAACAAATTCTTATACTAAACGTTAATTACAGTCGTCTTTGTACATGTTAAAGAGAAATTAAATATTACATTTTACGTTATTTGCATGTAAATTATGCATACACTGTTCGATTCAAAATTTTATATATCGCCGGGATACAGCACACTCACTCTTTAGTTAAAATCATCAGTAGATAATCGAAATATTTTTCGAATCAATTTTTCTATACAACTGCTAAAATATCATTGGATAACATATATACGAATTTAATATTAATATTATCCTTGATTAAATAAAGTATATTGTATATATATAATTCCTTCTATAAATATTATTTCAATGTGATTGTAAAATAGTACAAATATAACGATAAAAAATTTATCATTATAATTTTCAATGAAAATCCAAGTTTAAAATGTAATTATTTAATGATCTTGATGTTTTACTCGAATATTAACTATAAATATCTAAATAAACATTATACATCATTAAGTTCATTCTACTTTATCATTTATAATATTGTTATATTTTGTTTTCAACAAATATTTTCTTCTGATATTCATTTATTTACATTAACCTTTGATTTATTATAGTAAAATAAATTATTAACGAGATTCGTCGTAAAATGAAAATTCTCAATTTAAATCAATTTGGTAAATCTTTCTCGATTTATTAAAAAAATAGCCCACATATCTTCTTACTGAGAAAAAAATATTAATGACATTTTTTCAGTAAAAGTTTCAACCAATTTCATAATCAAATAAAGTTTCATAATACGTTTGCATACATTTCATGACTTTTAAATTTCTCTTTCGATACTTCATTCTAAACTACCTGCATTACTAAGTTGAGAATAATAAAAAATTATTTATTTCTCATTTATTGATTTGGTTCTTAATAACACTGATGCTTTTTAATGAAAAATACTTTTAAAAATTATAATGAAAATCAAATTAGTATGAGAAAAAGAAAAACAATTCTTTTGAAATCCAAATCCCAAGATAATTAAACATTTATGTTCGATTAAAACGCCAACTTATAATTCATAAATAACGAATAATATGTAAGTCATATAACGATCAAATTTTATTTAATAATAGACTCACAATATTATTTCATTTTGCTGTAAAGATGATTTTTAAATTAAGTAGCTTTACATTAAAATTTACGTGTCAAATGTTGTATGACTCAAAATAAAATCCATACATTCCTTCAAAGCACTTACAGTAATTTCATAAATTTAGGTTTATCTATAAGTTACAAGTTGATTCGTTTAAATTACGTTTTATCTGACAATTATAAGGGTATTTTTTTACAAATTTTATACCATCATTACTCTGTCCACCGAAAGGGAAATATTAGAACTTCCGTATCTGTAAACGTATCTGTAAAAGAATTAATCATAGACTCGTATATTTACATACGTACCATCAAAGCGATTATCCGCGCAATTGATTATTGTTAGTAATAACATCGATCTTCATAATTTGCACAACGTTATAAGTCCATTTATTAGCGATACTCTCCATGAACATTGGAATATCTTGATTAGCAAGTCATATAATCTTCTCGTTATTAATAAGTTATTTTAGCTCCATCCATACTCAAAGCTCATACCCTTGCCACTGATAATTAAAATTTTTCTCTATTTTCGCAAACTAACAAGTGACTCTATCCCTTCCATCCAACCCTGTTGACAGTTTCACGCAATATGAGGGTCGCGCGAGTCCGCGCATATTGCTCCGGTTATTAAAACCGCATGTACTTGCTGTCGACGTCGTCCCCTCACCCGTACTGCCTCCTCACCTAACACCCCTTACCGTCCACCCTCCAATTCCTCGTCCACGTACACAACGCCAACTATTGCCCCACTTGCGATCCTGTATACGAACAGCGAGAGGAAAAGGAGGCCGAAGGTCGTCCGACTCACGCCCTAACCGTTCGAGAATTGTTGTTGTCAAAGTCGTTTCCCTCGCTTCATTGCTTTGCACAATACTTTATGTATCTTCGACACTCGTTCAGAACAAAAATTTCAACTTTTCGAATTTTTTTGGGTCGTTAATGCTGGGCCGGCTATCCGAATTCCCATGTAATGGCTTTGCAATGAAATTGTCTTATTCCGTACTTGAACAGTGAGTTAAAGTGAATTTTCAGCCATTTCGATTCCAATGTACGCTTTAATCGTGGCATCTCTCGAATACCCCGAATGCAATTTTCGTAAACCGGCTGTATAATTGTATAAGAAAAGTCTTTAGATTAATGTGATTATTATTCACGCTATGGGAAAACAACGGCAAATAATTATGTAAACGCTATCCTGAACGATTGTAAATGATTAGCTACACCATAATTAACGACCGTTTATCCGTACAATTTCCAATTCATATGGTATGATACTCGCTTCCATTTAAAGTTCGAAGTCTTTTTCTATTTATAACAGACGTGTTCTCCGGTAATGAAGGTTGAGTCGCATATCAGCTAAATCTAAGATAAAATAGGTAGCAAAATCAATGAAGACAAGGGCAAGATGTTAATCGAAAGATCCCTGCAATCTGTAGGGCGCTCAGATACCCCATTGGTTCGCATGCTTTTGTAGCGATCTTCATTGCTTTATAAATGGCCACTAGATCCTGTTGTTGTTGAGTATTTAAATTCACTTTTTAAGATCACAGCTCATATGGTCACAGATTTTAATCATTTTCAAAATGCAAGGACTCGCTTATTGAGTTCTGGAATACAGGTAATCAGTTGGTAATGAAACTTGACTGATTAACGGCACAATAATAATTGCCCTCGTAGAAGATGATCTTATCATTAAGAGTAGACTCAAGCTTAAACGAGAATGATGGATTTTCGATCATTAAGCGCAGAACACTAGAGGATGCCACGAGTCACGCTACCACCTCTTCAACTCATCACTTAGAACGGAATACGCGACCGTTGCAACTATAGTAGTGTTAGCCGAATTGGTTGAATGTTTTAGCATAGAAGGCATAGAGGGAGATCGTCGAATAATCGAGAGTCCATCAATTGACGTAGAAACAAAAAAGACGAAGCTTCGGCCGATGCCTTTAGAGCTTTTACAATAAAATACTGTATGAGCTTGTGCAATAATATTTTATATCAATGTCAATTGAGGATTCGCTAATGAAGCACTAAGATTTCGAATTATCGAGAATTTGTAAGTGATATTCATCGGAGATGTATTAGGATGGTGAAATTAATATCAAGTTTACCAATGGGTGAGTTTTCGACTTGTATAGATACACGGAAGATTGTAGACTTGGGCTTCTTCACATTGAAATAACGTCGCTTTTACTTAGCAGCACTCGACTATTACACATCCCGATCGATACAATCATTCATATATTAATGCATACATAAAAGTTCCTGTATAATGTGTGAAAGGGCAATAATTGTTGCTATTAGAAACATTTCTTCACTGCTTAAATTATAAGTTTGAATCAAAAGATTTATAATAAAAGAATTCTAATTTACTTTTGATTCGTAATATATATTTTGTAATTAAATTAATTATTCAAAAATGTATAACTACGATTATTGCTGAGCTCTAAAATAATTTAATTTTCAGAAAAGTTAATAATTTCAATATACGAAAAGAAAATCTAATAATTAATTTTTGCCTTCATATCTATTAATTTTTTAATTATTATAAATGATTTTGTATCGAATTCCATTAACTACATCAATAATAAATATTTAATATACTTTTTTTTTTAATAAAATTCGTATATTTAATTTGATGCGGGGACATTTTCAAAAATAATAGTCTTCTTTTTTTTGTTTTTTGGTTTTTTTTGTACAAATTTAAAACTATTATCGATACATAACAGAATAAATATTTTTTATTAAATCACAGATATTTTTAATTTACTGATCTCAGTGTAAAAATTATGGATTCTGAGTAAAGGGATTCACATGGTTGCATTCGAGTACTAACTGCAGCCAAAACTGTAAAACTAATTATATTAATCGACTGGCCAGCCAATGATATTAAACTGATTAAAGTTGATTAGAGTTGAACTTTGAACATCCTCGAGCCTATAATATATAGGCCAAACCACTATTATCTACTACATTATGCTATATTATTGAATATTAAAATGAATTTTCTTTGCGTATAAATTATTAGATTACGTAACAACAATAAATTCTTCACGTTCTTTGACTAGCTGATGAACGATAAATAATCTTAATAGATTGCAATCCGTAATCTCTATAACGTTATGTATAATAACAATAATATTAACACTTGTTAAATTTCTACGAATCTGCATAATGAAAGTAAAATAATGAAAACATTATAAAAGTATATTAATTGAGATTCGTTTGCCAGAGTAAGGGAGATTGATATCTGCACATGTGATATGAAATAAATTAATTTGATAGATTGTTTGTCACTATATTTGAATGTTGAATGTCAACAGAATTGTCAATGTATATTTAAGCCGTGACGAGCTTCCCAAAAATACAACTCATTTTTAATTATTTTGACGAGACATATAGTATTTTCAAAATTCTAATATTCAAAATTAATAAAAGGATAAAGAAAAAATAATTCATTGTGTCATTTATCTATTAAGTACTTATAAGTAATTGTTAAAAAATTATGACTTGAAAGTACACTTTACAAATAGTAGTAACGAATATTATTATTGAATATTGTTAAATAATTTCTTTAGATTTATTTCTTTTTTATCTTATTTAATTTTACTTTAGTTATTTAATTTTAAATAAATGATTATTATGAAGTATTTACTTATTACATGAATGAAGGATGAACCGAATAATAAATTTCTTAAAAATTTGGTGACAATTTATCCAGAGTATAAGTAATAATTTTTAAAATTTGACAATCCCCTTTGTCTAATAAAGTTAGATTTTTTATATTCAAATTTAAGCAGTATTCTATTAAATTATCGATAAAGTATTAAAAAGTTTTTTTTCTTTTAAGTAATTTAATTACATAATAATGATCGTATTAAAATAGCCTGACAAAATATATATTTAATATTTACATGTAATATTAAATTACCAAAATATTGCAGACCTCGACATAATGCCAAAGTAATAATTATATTAACAAAACTCGAAATCACGAATCTAACCTAAAAGACTTTTCTAATTTACAAAATAAATTATTATATGATTTATTAAAATTATTGAAAGATTTATTAAAAGCCACAATAAGATTGTCACGTAATTAGCATCATTGAGAAAGCTTAAATATGTTATTTTTGAAGATTAACATTTTTGAAAAATATAAACGTTCGTAGTAGCCTATATTCGATAACTAATACAATCACAAATCTAATAAATTATAATTCTCGGGAAATTTCTTAGAATATTTATGTTTCGTGCTTGGGCAGATTGAAATTAATTTCCATATATGTGAAATTTTTAATCAATTTCTTATATAATAATACATAAGTTTTCCATTAAATTAAAGTCTAATAAGCCTGATAAGCGACTTGGTGACATAAAATATAAATATAGCATCCCAATTGTGTTCATTTAATTGCATGAAATTATAAATATGCTACTTTTAATAGTATTACTATAATTTAGCAGACGTGAAGAATTTGAAAACTCGGCAAATAGTAACACAAGGACGTCGCTTAATCCTACTCCGCACCAAATCCATTCGACTCCTTTCAGCACCTTCCTTTTCTCAAGCTCACCCAATGGCTATTAATTATTCAATTCTTGGTTGCACAGCATTTATAAACGTTATATTTCCTTCAATTAATATTTTAAGTCGATGGCTTTGTTAGTTAAAATTTATAAAAATCATGAAGATAAATAATGAGAAGTGGAAGAAATTTAAAAGGAGAATCTTACCGAACGGAGTTCTAATGGCACATTACACTAGAAAGGATTCGGAGTACAGTAAATGGGAATTTTAGGTCGAAAGGACATACAGGAGATGTGTGTATGCAGGCAAACCAACAGTGAAATTATAGTCGCAAATGTCGCCCCAGTCGTTTTTAAACCTTTCACTCCGACCCTCCGAAATCCTGCTCCCTCTCTCTCTCTCTCTCTTTCTTTCTCACCATTTCCATGCATAATATGTATACCGAGTAAGAAATGTGAATATTGGTAAAAGTTTGTAAAGGAATATTTGAATGTTTCAAAAACTGACAAGAAAAAGGAAGCCTCTAGAAACGTCTTCCAACCCCGCTTACACTGCATCAAAAAATCCTGTCCCCTTTAATCTCTCATCGTTGTTATCCCTTTTTTTTATCTGACACTTGCGTGTACAGATGAGCACATTTGGTAGGCAATGTCGTGTAAATTACATTTGATGGTGTATCGATAGATAAAATCAATCGCTTAAGGAAAATTTGTTATTAATTTTTTAATATTTTTATTGCTTCGTCAAATAGCTATGAGTACTAAGTTAATTAGCAAAATTATTATATTTTCATCCATCATACAGGGCTCACTAAATTTTTTTAATCCAAGAAATTATCTCCGCAAGTATATTAAAAACATTAAACATTAGATATAAAATTTATAATCTTAATTGTGCATATGTACATCGATATTATTTATTACGCCTGTAACGAATTATAAGAATATTTATAAGCAATGATGAATCCCAGGATATTGGGATTACTAGGAAAAACGTCTTTTTTTTTAAATTCAAACTATTTAATTAGCTACATTAATTAAATTTTCTTCTACGATTTCACATCATTCTCGTTATTACGATTACAAAACAATATTTTTTGTTTTTTGTTTTTTTTTAAGGAGATTTTTTTGTGAAGCACACTGGCACATCTATCGGAAAAATTTCGAGTTAAAAACTTTCTATTTATCATCGTATGGAATAATTATTTCGAGCAGTTAATTCCTCAATCAAACACCTCTATGCTACGCATTTCATCTAATTGATTAAATAGATACGCCACAATTTTATCTTTTCGTCGAAAATTCAGCCACCTAGCTTAATCATAGAAAATCGTAAAAAAATATTAAATTTTCAATCCTCATAATAATACGGTTTGGCTTTCTAATTCAAGTTTTGCTTTGATTCGCGCACTTTAGCAGAGGGGATAAACAAAAGTTACCCATACTCGAAGTAGCGAGCCAGCCAAATTAAACTTCAAAAGTATAGTAATTATCTCATCCTTTGTCCCCATTTAACTCTCCTTAAATCGCAATGTCGATTTTTTTATTTATCGTTTTGTTTTGTTTTGTTGTTAAATGGGAGCCCAACGTTCCACAGGAAATCCTTTGCAAATACACGGAACGAAGGAGTACCAGCTGGAGCCAAGGTCCGCCAAGATTCTACTGGCACCCAGTTGGAGACTACGCTACAGTTGCAGTTGTGTAGGAAAAACTACGCTGAAGTAAAGCCAGAGTCAGGGTTTGTCAAAAGTAAAATTCGACCAAGTTGACAGCATTTGCACTCTTTTTCTCACTATTTTGCCTTGATCCTCTGCTTTAAAGCAACTTTTGATATACAGAGCACAGACGAAACGTACATTTTGTCAAGACAGTACTTTAACCTCTGTTTTTCTAAGACAATGAAGCTTGATACTTGAATATTTTTTATTATATAATAATATTGTTATCATTAATGCAGCTAGGATGCCGCGATCGTTTCAGTTTTTCAATTTTTTGAGACATTGATCGCCGGGGGTTAGTAGCACCGTTATATTTATTATTTTTGCATTATTTAAGAAACCAATGGTAGGTTCCAGTGCGGTCGATACTTAACGAGGCTGCAAAGATGAGCAAAGTATATTGAGATAAAAATGCGCTTAAAGTAGAATAAACCGTGCACACTCGTATTCCAGTTTCATAATGAAATGCAATAATTTATCCTTGCACATTGCTAATCGCTCTTTATGTTTCTCTCAAGCATTATCAGAAGCGTGCCAAATATTTTATCGCTCGGCAAATAAAAGGGAAGTGCTGGTATTAATGCTTCCCATTCATAAATAATAAAAACCATTTATCAAAAACCGCTTGTACACGTCGATGGGCGTCATATCTTTAATTATCTCTTGCCTCGTGCATTCCTCGTCCTTGCATAGTGGTCCGTGACCCGAGTCTGCCACGGAAAGTCAGAAAGACAGGAGAACGAGAAGCCCCGTAAATTTTGCTGGGCCCCTCCTCCCGGCACTGCCAACGCCGCCGTACTATCAAGACAACGAAAGTCGTGCGCGTGGCCCGATGGAATGTCGCGGCCAGATGTCGCGGTCAGATGTCGCGGGTACGATGGCCTAAGGATAAGCAACCAGGTAAATACGCAGAGTTGCGGTGAGCCGGAGGAGGTCGCGAGGATACTTTGGGGTTGCCAAAGCTAATCGAATAGTATATGATCGTATAGTCGTCGTCTACTCTCTATAAACGATGCTCGGTCCACGTAGGACTAGGCCGTCCCCTTCGCGGCGCTGCCACCCCCCTCCACCGATTCAGTTACTATAAATGGCATTTATTTTCCGACATTGCCTTTAAAGTGCACTCGTGCAATTTTAAGCAAACCCAGCTGGAGCAGAAAGGGCGTTTCGTTATTACTCGCCATTCATTAATTATTTCTTAGTGGAGATTTGTGAGAATATTTTAGAGTAAGTTTGCGAGCTTGCGTGCGTGCAATTTGTCTCGTGGATATTTTTAGGTAGTTTGGTGCATTCGTGCGGTCGGCAAGTATTATTGTTACTACATATAGCATCCGAATGGATAGTAAGGACTTTAGTACGAGAGACAGAGAAGATATATATATATATATATATATAAGATGATCTAATGCGTATGATTAGCATTCGACATTGCATTTCCGTTTAGCATCTCTTGGAATAATTTGGGTCTTTTAACCTCTAATTTTCTCTGGACTTTTATTTTAACCATAAGTTCGCTTTAATAAGATGCTATCTATGTATTGGATGTCACGAACATATATATATATATATATATATATACTTCATACATGACTAAAACATTTACACTGTTCACTTTATATATATATATATATATATATATATATATATATATAATTGTATATAGTGTAGACTTTATTGTCGTGTATAAAAATATTTCGATATTAAAATGTTCCACTGCCAAGATTACTAGACGCTACAGAGAGTATTATCTGGAGTTTTCTCGTCCGATAAAAGTACTAGAGACATATTTTTCGAGAGGAAGGAAACCGAATCAGTATACGTGTAAAAACAATTTGAATTTGCCTAGATGAGAACGTATGTATGATTTAGCTAATTATTATTTCGATTAACATGCTGCAATACACCCGCGACAGACGTAACATTTGTGAAAATGTTATTGGTATTGCTAGAGAGCTTTTAACTGTTATCGGCCTCGTTACTACATCCACGAATAGATTTAGTACTGCAAAGTACAATATTGCGCATACCCTAGCCGCGTCGTGGCTGCTTTTCATCTCAATTTTCGTTTTAAACCAATCTTTGTTCTCATAGAATAATAGTATTAGAAGCCCCATTGTATCGGTATTGTCGATGTGAAATGTATCGTGCTTTTACATCCTTTCAACTTGATGCTGGATAAACTATGTATTATGTCTATCGATCGAGATCGCGACTTTCGTCGAAGCCAGCGTCAGTGAGAGAATACATAGATAAGGAAGAAAGTCTCTTGTAAAAAGTAGTTGTAAGCTACGCTTTAATGATCACTCGAGGAGATCAGATATATATAAAATTTTTATTGTAAAAGAGCCTATTATGAATTTTTCATCGAGCGTCACAAAAGTTTGGACTCTGCATTTGACAAAATAATTTTACAAATTCATGGAATGGATAAAGGGAGTATTAACGCCTGTGTAAAAGAATCGTAACATTACTTATGAGAATAATGATTCATCGGTGATTATTAGGTAAAAATTCACTGCATTCAACCAAATTATAAAGTATTTGATAATTTGCATACGAAGGTAAATAATGTTTAAATGCATAAGCTAAGTTGTTTATGCATAAAAATTAATAGACTTTGTGTTTGATAGATTTATGAGTTTTAACGCTACTCTTATATAAAAATTATATACTATTATTAAAATCAAGCACAAATAACTATCGCTATTATTTAAAATAAAATAATAATTAAAGTTGCTTTTTTATTATTTTTATTTGTTTTTTATTTTTGTATTTGTTTCGCGTCGCTATGACCTTATTCTAATACATTAAAAATGAGTCAATATTAGCAATGCAAAGTCCCACAAGTAACGCAAATCAATGGCGCGTCGACTACTTAAATCTCAACATCCGCACGCAAGCGACACGCACACAAGTTAAACGAGTGACGCAACTGTTTTGAACGTTCACGCGATATACAACATAATTATTAGGTATATTGTTAAGTTAACTGGTTACCCTGGAGAATGGCGACGTTATGGAGTCCCGAGGGATTCGCCTATCTCTTTTTCCTCCCTAGTGAGTTTTCTCCTCGCGATTGATCCACGGTAATGCTCTAGCGAGCTTAACTCGATTGGAATATATATATATATATATGTGTGTGTGTGATTGTGTGTGTGCATAGGTATCTCGTGATTGTATATTTCATGCATCAGCGCGCGTAATGGCGATTCGCGTTGAATATAACCAAAAAATCTAGTAGAGCTGTGAAAAAAATTACATACATAGGTAGTTGAGCAAGCAAGGTAATACGGACATTTATTTTTCACACCCCTGATACGATTTGCGTAGCGTGGCATTGTGTCAAGGAAATAGAAAAAATAAGGAACGAATTAAATTGGAATAGAAGTTGTTAAAAGAACATAAGTTCGTCTTGTATAAACAGAGTTTGGCTTCAATTTAATATCAAACATTTTTACCTAAAATCACAATACAAAAGCATTATTTAAACTACAAATGTAGGTGCACATTAACAAAAGGTTTAAACTACTCTAAAATTGGTTTAGCAAATATTTGGATAATGTAAAGTTCCACATCATCAAATACATATTTCATATTGTTCTTTGTTAAATAACTTTCCCCTAATCCAATATTTACATTTTAAAATATAAAACTAATTGTTTACACTTATGCACTCATTATGTTAATATTAAAATAAATTGCAAAATAACTAGCTTTAAAAGATCTATCGTATATATATATATATATATATATATATATATACATATATATTATTGGCTAACAAGCATCAGTAATCCTTTGTATTATTAATAATAATTTGTTATCGTCGTTCTTACTATTGCAAGAACTTAATGAATCTCTTACATTCATTCATTCGACCAATCAAATATAATTAAGACAAAAATTTGTAATTAATATTTTATCAAATTTCCTACAACATATATTAACAACAAAATAATTAAATAATTAAATACCATTAAAATTACTTTAAACGTGTTATCTAATAAATCTTTTGGATCATGTAATTGTAATCTAAATTTTATGCTTGTACTTTTCTCTACTAAATTGATATTTCAGGAAATTTCATACGTGAATCTACCAACGATGTTATTACCAAGAACTAATCGGGAACATCTCTCTTACTATTTTATTCTTTAATTTCAACAGTAAAAGTAGTACAAAGCCGTTTAAAATTACGTCTTGAAATATTTGAATAGATAACACGGAATATAACACATAAATAAACAACTGCATTTGACATGGGAAATTTGATGGGATGGGAAGTCCATTGCAGACCCGCGAGCTCATTCCTACACACTTGTGCTTTTCAAGTAATGCGACGAGCCGAACTTTGCAAAAGCGTTACTTTTTGTAAAAATACAGTATCAGCTTAGAGGATAAAGAGAAGACGCTGAAGCCAGAATAAAATACAAAACATTACAGAAGCAAAGTATTTGAATACGCGAGCGCATTCTGATGCACATCAGTCGAGTCTCGTCTAAGTCCCCTCGCGTATAGGGATACGCAAAGAGCTCCGTAGTATTTGAAGAAGAACGAAACTACTCGGGTACTTCCACTCGCTCGTTACTGCAGACCAAGCTCGACCGAGAGTACGCTGCAGCTAAATTACATACAAGTGTTTATATACCGTATTTACTATTTATATTACTTCTGAGCCCGCTAAGCAAAAGGATAGGCTAAGCAAAAGGACGCGATTTCTCTATCGATGCGCGACCGATGACAAGATATTCTAATGAGCACATACAGCGGACCTGCCAATACTACGTATTGCTGGAAAACGCAGTTACGAGACTGTCAGGATGAAACCAAGATACAACTTTGATATTCATATGAGATATTAAAATAGATGACTAATGATTCATATTAATACGATATCAATGTGATAAGGCATTGATCGCGCGATAAAGCTGATATAATGCCAAATCCGAGATATTATAATGTATACGATCCTCTTAACGACAACGAGATGACTTTGTTACCATATCATATGGAGAAATGTTCATAGACTTGAATGATCTACATATTTTTATCAAGCTTATTGTCAGTTAATTTTCTTCATAAGTCTTAATAATTATTGTGTATTCGTTTTCTGTATTATTGGTATTTTGAAAATGCCAAAATCCCTTCCCCTGCTGTGATTATGGAACATCAAATATTTTGAATGTAAAGATTCTTCCTTACTCCGCTTTGAATACGCTATAGAATATTTCTCTTTTTTAAATATCAAAATTTATTATCAAACTTTTGAACGTTGCTTTAAACAAAAGTCAAAACATAATTATACGTATGCATATAATGAATTGATAATTTAATGAATATAAAAGAATATACAAATATTAGCATGAAATCGAATTTTTTATATATTTTTTTTTAGTTTGCAAACTCCCTTTGAAATAATGAAAATATTCGAAAATCTTATAAATAACAAATAAAAATTTTAATTTCTATCCATTAACCTCGATTTTTATAAATTATCAGTCAACTGACATTGTATTATAGCCTATGTTTCACTTTACGTATATATATATATTTTAATTACGATAAAGTTCATAAAGATATAATGTCATATATATACACGTACATACTCTACCATATACCTGTGTGTTTTGCTTTGTTCGGTATAATTTAAAAAAGGAGAAAGACACTCCAGTGATTAAAAAAGCTTTTCGAAATTGCAGCGCTAGATTAATCATAATAAAACTTACTTTTACCTTTACATATGTATTTCTCATTATATTGATAAAAGTAATATTTTTTAACAATGTAAAATGTGAAACGAAAATGTGAACGGTATTGTACTTACAGTAATGTAATAGTGACTGTATGTTTAAAATTGCAACTTGATAGAACTTTCGATAAAAGAATTTATGTATCCAAAATGTAGCCATTAAATAAATAAGACAAAAATTTGTAAACTTGTATTAAATTTAAGTTAAATTTGTAGTTACGTGTATATATATGTTGAGTCCGTTAGTGATAGATACATAGATCAATTTTTGAAGCATTTCTATTCTCCAAATAGAAAATTTAGGAAAAAATTATTTATTATATTTTTGTCTTCTTTTTTTTTATGATTTTCAAGTGACTTGTAATTGAATAAACGTTCTTTCAGAAGATGTTAATTAAGAGTCATTTAAAGCTTAAATTTGGCGAAAAACTCATAGTACAAGTGTGTAACATGGTATTACCATGTTGTAATTAACTTTTGAAAGATACGATTCAATCATGCAGATTTTATAAATATAGAGATATAAAAATCTAGTAACGTTTTTAATTAATAAACGTTAATTGGACAATTCATGTTTAATAAAAGAATTAAGTTATTTTTTATACATATAAATTCTATTTCTATTCTTATGTAGTTAGAAATTAGGAAATAAAATCGAAAGAAATTAATAATCGTCATCTTTTTAATGGAAATGGAAAATTGTTGTTATACGTGAAATTGCAGTGATAGTCAAAAGGACGATTAGTAGTCGTATATTATTTTTTGTTTGTTGGACGTATATTTTACGATCGATTATGAGGCGAATTTATTTACGCGCATCAGATGCACATCAGATGTGTTACTCCGACAGAATGTCAACTTCGTTCGATAATACCATCTGAACATATAAAGAGAAAGCAGGAGTTCTGATTTGGCCCGTAAACCGCTCAGTTTCTCTAATGGATGCCAGAGAAAATCACAACACTACAATGAGTAAAAATCGCCAGATTTCTATAACAGCGTATGTATGCATTTGAGTGTTCGAGCAAGAGAAATTGTCTTTTCAGGAACACCAACTGTGATCTTCCGGTCGACACAGAATCAAACCATAATCAGGCAACTGCCCTGTCCCAGATGAAAATAGGGACAAACATTCGATTGCAAATGAGAGTCGCGCGGGCGCATTAGGAACAAGCGAACATCCAAAGCCATTCGGCCTTATCAGAATATACGAGAGGCAGAAATTCAGTCGTTAGTTATGCAATGCAGTTTGGCCTCGGGGCGAGCCAGAACTGACGTTCAATTTTTAAAGATACACGGTGCATAAATTGTGAACTTAATTGTGCATCGTGTCTTGTTGTATTAGTGTAGCACTCGATGAAAATCTGACGCTTTCATTAGGTCGTACTTGAGGAGAAAAGATAAATAAGGAAAGGAAGAAATTTTACATTAGCCTGTCATTATCGCGATAAGGATTGCTCGTAATTCTATAATTCTCGATTGGAATGACATTTTGGAAGAATACGATAAATCGGGAAGACATTTTAACAACGTAGAAGTAATAAATTATTTGATTTATCTGATACTTCATATTACGATATAGTTGAATAAATATATTAAATTTGCTGAAATCCGTGTCAGAAAACGCGATTTGCGAAATATCTTAGTACTTTATTTTATGAACGAATCGTGAGACTTAAGTTTTAATTGCAAGTTTCCTACAATTAATTACTGTTACTTTTCATACACCCAATGCGTAATCGTGAAAATAATTATAATGCTTATATTGATAAGGATTCGACAAAGTAATAAATAAATATTTATTTTAGTGATTACAGTATGTGAAATATATATAAATATTTATACTTTAGCTAATTTATTCTATGCTAACGTTAATCGATACTCATCCTTCTATTCTTCAATTTTGCGTGTAAAATTATAACAATTCAATTTCTCAATTCTATTGTAAAAACAATTTTTCAAGCTTTAGGCTTCGTTTTACAATACGAGATTTATCTTTATGCAAATCTCTGCTAACATTTGTCCGATTAATCCGAGCACCATTTTTTTCTCCGCGAAATTTATTACATTCGAGATTCGTACCGACTTACACGCACATAAACTGTAAAAATCACCCACAGAAGCAAAGCACTTATCCTTCTTCCTTCTCAATTCTAATATTATGTGCACACATATTTGTTTTATATAAGCGTAAGTGGGAAAGGTCACGTAAAAGTACATGGCGTGTATAGTGTACCATTGCCAGAAAAGAGTTTTGTTCTTTCTGTTACGCCCCCGCGAGAAACTTTTATGAGAGTCGCGTAAGCGCACTAAAGCAATGAAATTCTAGGCAGTGAAAGATTCTTTTTTCAATAAAATATATACGGGCAGATTTGTCCTTATACATATATATATATATATATATATATTATTATTTGTGTACTGCATTTTATAGATTTCGATAGGGCGTCTATTCAATGACTGATTTCGTTCGTAACTGTTCACCCGCCCTTTTAACACTTTACTCGAACTGCCGTGACTCATTATTTATACCGTTCTCCTTTGTATGATTTCTCCCCCTTCCTATTCACCTTCCACTTCTCCTTTACTTTCGTATTCGTTTTTATTAGTGAATCTTCTTTCATTGTGGCGCTCTTTCCATTTTAAATACACAGAATCGACTATAATACACGAGATGCTAAACTCCCGTCCTGGAATTTCTCCAGTCACCAGTCACGAAGACTTTCAAAACAATGCTACGATGATTTCATGAATTCGCTAGACACGCATTTAATAATCATTATTTATTCAATAATAGCCGCTCCACTACTTACTTTCCAAAGTAGACGTAATATAATTTTATAAAAATCTGTATGAATATAAATTGTAACGGTCTTAAGAGATCGTTAAATTAATAATTACCTCCAAGTCATTTTAACGCAAATTCTTACGTAATACATTGATGAAATAAAACTAATCGATGAACTTTAATACACGATGCTTCTGACATTTTTGGCAAATAAATTAATATAAATTTATTAGTTAAATGTGCACGTAGTTAAAATGTATCTAGCTCAATAGCTTTCGTATTTTATTATTATCATAAGAAAACGCTCGGCAACTCAGTAACGTCATAAAAGTTATGTAAACATCGTTTGACATTTATTTACATTATAATTTAAGAAACTTTTGACATATCTACGGAACGAAATGATAAAAGTCGATAATAAATTACAATTTCATTTTACTGCTTAAATAAAATACACGAATTATATGTAAATCAAATTGTGTAATATTAACTTTTCAAATACAGTTTCTAGATACTATATTTTATGAGTAATTTGCTGCTGCTTTAACGGAATAATCAAATTATTACAAACGATTAAGAAGCAGCATGTAAAGTCCGTTCGTAAATCATTCTCCAACACATTATAATTTTCATCGACAAAAGCAATGAATTTCAAAGTTGTATAAAAATCGTAACGTAGGCACATATGATTAATTAAAAAAAAATGAAACAAAACAAAACAAAACAAAACGGATGATAATATCACTCGTCAAAAATGACGTTATTAAGAAAAGTAATAAAAAGGGCTCATAACGAGCACACAATTTTCACACAATGATTCGCACTCGATGCAGTCATGTGTGCGCGTTTTTACGTGACAGTGCTGACGGGTCAAAAGAGTCGTGAGAGGAAAAGAATGCGAACGAAAATCGGAAGAAAGGTGTCGCCGCTGTTTCATAGCGAAGACAACTACGATGGACTATTTGCTTTGCTGATGCAGCTGCTACTTTAAAGAGACAAGGATGAAAAATTATGTAAAACCATCCATGTAACGAAGAGAAGATTCAACGCGATGAAAAATATCTCATTTTTTTATAAGCTCCTGATTGTTTACAATTGTTTTCATCGATTGTCCCTTATTTATGCCTGCAAATATATCACGTTCGTGGATTATTATCATTATTATTATCATGACTATTATTATTACTATTACCATTACTATTATTATTACAATTATTATTATTATTATTAAGAATAATTTTGAAATAAACTAAAATTCTTATATAATATTATTATATAATATTTCTCTAATTTCCGTTATTTCTCTAATCGCAAGTATCAGTCTATCGATGTAAAATTGACAAATATTTTACAGAATACTATATCTAAATTCTCTTGAAAATTATCCATCAAATTCTCCAAGAGATCTTTTTCATTTTACACTCATACATTTTATTTCAGATAAATTATATATATTATACACACAAGAACAAAGTATTTGTAGAAGGCGATTTCAACTACTTAATCTTTTTGTTTTTGTTCTTATGTTTTCTTTCTTTTTTTTTGTATTTTATTTCTTGATACAGTTATTATTATTTTTTTTTAATAAATTAAATTCTATACGTATACGCTCGATACATATATCATATACATATAGTCAAAGAACTATAATTATCTTTCAACATTATTATAAATTTATATATTTAGTTCATTTGCATCAGTGACATTTATAAATCTGCGCTATAGATAAGATAATATTAAAGATTATAAAATACTTTTTTGTATCCATATTATAGATGTTAAATAGAGCTTAAAAATAAAATGCGATACGAATCTCAATCCCGCTTTGTTTAATAAATTATTAATAAATTCGATAATTTCGTTCTTATACAACTATCGATTGTAGTGTCCTGTGGCTTATCGCTAAATTTGTACTCCTTTATCACGACATATTATCCTAATACCAATAAACTTACTTATATCTCTCACTTGCAACAACTTAACAACGAAAGTGAACGCCAATTAAACTAAATGCGCTGAGTACAACTATCATAAATCTCAAATTGTGAGACATGTGGATTCGCTTACATTTACTATATTTTCTCTCCACTCGTCATAACCAAATGGAACTACTTATACTGCCAAAGTACGAAGCCAACCTCGCAGACATATACATACGTAACACGACTTTGAAACAGCCGTGCACAATATACACATAAATTTGAATCGAAATACAATTAAAATTTTGTTAACAATGTTTTAGCATTAATTGTTAATAACTTCAATGTATTTATTGAAGAATTACGCGCTTATTTAGTTTAGAGAGCAACATTTTTCTACGTGAAAAATATGGACGCTTGACACGCCAAACAAATATCAGAGAATAATAAAACTTTGAATGAATATATGCAATATAAACTACCAAGAGTTTAGTTAAAATTAGTTATGAATTTACACGATGTGTATTTAAAATAAAAAAAAAACAAAAATAAAAAAATAAAACATAAATAAAACCTTAACAATAACAGCGAATGATCGTTTGAAGTTATATCGAAGCTTTCATAAGAGAACGGTGCATTATACTTTTACTCTAAACTTTATTAGCGAATGAATTGATTATTATATAATTTAACTCATATAATTATCAAGAATTACTGAGCTTATATAAACTTACGCTCACAAACACATATATACACATACTGCGTATTCATTATATCGAAAAACTCAATTGTTATTAATTAATATATTAAATATCATACATTTTCATTGTATAAAATATTTCGAAGTCAAGTCTAATTTTTGTGTTATAATTGTGAATAAAAAAATAGAAAGAAAATCACAAAAAACCATTTTAAGGTTTATTTTTTACTTTTCATTAATTTTGTCGTATAAATTTTAATAAAACTTCATGTAAAATTTTAATGAATCTTCAAAGAATATCCTTAAAATTTACAATTAACAAATTCTATAATATAATTAATGTATATATATATATATCCTGACTATTGTTGTTCTGGTTTAATAAATAATAAAGTATTGTAAGCTTTTGGGGTAAAATTTGTTTATTATGTAAATATTTGTATACCGTCAGACTTATATGAGATATTCAATGCTAATTCCTGAATATAGACAGCCAGAATGCATTATTAATCATCACTTTAAACATCACATAATTCAATAAGGATTACAATTTTAAACAACATTTTTAAATAATTCATTTGTCACGAGTATTTAAAATTTATCAGAACGTACAAAACAATTACTCCATTGGTTCACTATCTCGTAACCAGTCAAGAAGCTGAGAACATAAGATTTCGAGAAACATAAAGTGACGTTATTGAATTGATTGTCATAAATATAATCGAACGATCGATAACCGCGTAATCACTAAAACAAGGAATATACCATCGCCCGTTTCATTGACAAAATCGAATTGTATTAATAAACTTTCTGAAATAGATATTTATAAACTTTGTGACAAAAGCTGCAAAAAGTTGAATATTTCGTTGAAGCGGAAATTGGCTCTGTGGATCGTTTTATCGGGGCTCGAGAATAGCCGTGGAAAGAGCCAGTGGAAATGTTGAAGGACTCGGTCCTCGAACTTCCTTCCTTGAAGTCGCGGATCCGCTAGGGACGAAGGTGCGGCGGCGCTTTGTCCTCGCTTTCATTGGAAAGAAGTGGAGCGAGCGGTGCTGAATAGGGCGAGTAGGAGGAGGATGAGGAGCAAGAGGGCCGTGGAAAAGACAGAGGTCCGCGCGCATTATCGCTCGCGCAGACGTGTTGGCATGTTCGTGTAGCCAGTGCAAGAAGCCAGGATGGTGACTCGGATCGATTTTCTTGCGACTGGCGACCGAGCACCAATGTGATCGAGTGCCAGTACCAACTTTAATTCGCATTTCTCGGCCATTATTGGTGGGTACTTATTACTCGAGGAACTAATCGATAGTTTGATCGGATGCCGTTGAATTTAAAGAGTCCAATGATTTTTATTAGTTGGATCGGGGCGAAATTTTGAAGGCTCGTCTCGGATGAAGGCCGAGGGAGGCCGCTCGTCGATCTCTTCCAGCTTGCGATGAAAAAATTCTCGGTCGATCACAGATGCATATTACATTATAAAGAATATAGAAATAAAAATTAAGCTACCGCATTTTTCATTTTACCTTATTCAAATAATTTTATTTCCAATCTTTTTAACAAGGAAAATAACTTTACGGTTTCTTTTTTCTTTTCTTTGTTTTTCCTTTCGAAGCGATAAAATAATATCGCTATGAAAAGCTTAAATTGTTTCTTTGTAAACACCATATTTTATTATTGTTATTATTATTATTATTATTATTATTATTATTATTATTATTATTATTATTATTATTATTATTATTATGCCAACACGTGAATATTTTTTAACTAAAAATTTATGCGGATTTTCTCGAAAATTCATTAATAGTTGAAACAAAATCCTTCGAAAAGTTATAGAGCTGTTGAATAAAAGACTCACTTCTGAAATATGAATAGAGTTTAAAAATTCTTCAGTGCCCGACATCTCTGCGCTTTAATCTTTATATCTTTAAGTGAAAATTATGTGAAACTCAGACTTTAATATTTTGATACTTTCTTTTTAAATATTTATAATTACGAACTCTTACGCTAGAAGTATACCTGAAGACTTTTTTTCTTCTTGTTTAAATTCGTTTTCTATTATTTCCCTAAGTCGACCTCATACAATTCTGTTCTTTGTAAATAAATATTATGCATTTATGCACTTACGAGCAAACTGAATACTACGGAAAAATAAAAGGTAAATAATTAAAAAAAAAAAAAAAGAATTAAACTCTTTATTTAATACGACTCAATTAATCTTTCAATTAATTCACTTTTAATAATTAAATTAAAAATTATTAAGCTCTGCTTGTATGCGGTTTATGTAATAAGTATTGAACGACGATTACCTAGGAATTACCTAAAAACACTTTGACAAAAATTATACCATAACTATTACTAATAATTTGAATTTTTAATATAAACAATTTTTAACTTGAATAATAATAAAAAATGAAGCATTTTCAATAACTATCTTATTACAATGGATGATGAAATAAATGAAACTATATAAAAACTTACGGTTATAAATATTTACCTACTTTATGAATCTATGTATTTTTACTTTTTGACAAAATTAGCACCATCAATGAATTATAACATTGTTTCAAGCCAATAAACCTATTTTTAAAATATAAATCTAAAAGTTTATAGCAATAAAAACAACAACATTTAATTTTTATGAAAATTTTGATATATATATAGTATATATATCCATTAAAACTGAAAAATGTACGTATAAATTGAAGGTAAAAAATAAAAAAAATACATTACCAACTATTTAATACTTAGGGAAACTGAATAATTAAAGGAACATAAAATTATTTTATATCATTTTTACAATACGTGAAATGTATACCTTTATGGTTTTCAAAAATGATTCATTTAATGTTATATAGAAGCACTTTTATTACTATCTTAAATAAAGAGAACATTAAAAGTCTAAAGAATATTTCATTTAATATTGATTTTACCAATCGTAAACAAATTTTCAAATTATTTCAATACGTAAAACAATATGTCGAATTACTGTAATTATTTTACTTACTTTACGAAATATGTGAAACTATTTACAAAAATTGTATTAAATATATACAAAAGTTTATAGCATTAGAATAAATAAATCACACTTTTGTTTGAAGAATAAAGTCGCGAAAAACAATAAATTAAATTTAATAATGATGCAATGAAATTTTCTCTTACGAATTGATCTTCCTACGTCGTGTGTCTTTCATAATCCAAAAAACTCAAAAGAAGCTACTCTTTGATCTTGGATATCTGTCATTCACGTTTGATTTATGTTCCCAGAAATGATCGATACAAAATCGTAGCCTAAAAAAAAGAAAGAAAGAGTATTCTCAATTTATCTGTAAATAATACGGTGATGGTTTTCTTTCTGTGCATCGGACAGCAGTAAAATACAGAATAACGATTGGAAATAAAACAACAATAAATAAATACATAAAGTATAATTAAAAGTAAAATATAAATAATATTTTTTATTTTATAATAGTAGACATGAGGAATGATTATAGGAAGTAAGATAGAATTAAATGCAAAAAGAGATGAGGCAAGATAAAAATAAAATCGCCACTAAAGCATAACAAACGCGAAAAAAATAATAACTTGTCGAATTAGAGAGAGTTTGACAAAATGATACAAGAAAGGGCTTTAGAGACAAGACCTTTGTTTATTCTTTTTGCTTCTCTCTCACGAGTAAATAATTTCGCATCGTCATTTAATGTCGAAAAAAAAGTATACGTGAATCAAAGTAAGCAACGTTTATGTTTGCTGGATTTATTATATTTAAGCACGATTTGACAGTCACGAAACACTTTCATGTTACAAATTTTTAGTACCAAATTCCTACTAAACATTTAATACTTTTAATAAAAATACATTCATGTTACTATACTAATTAATTTATATTGTGGTGTAATTAAAATATTAATAAGAACATTATTTGAATACATTTAATGAAGCTTTAGACCAAAACAAAAAATAAAACTAATGTAAGTTGAAAGAGAGTCGAATCAACGACCAAACTTACTTCTAAAGCACTGAGGCTAATTCGCTGAGAAAAAATTTTAGCGTAACAAAGCTATTAAAGCCGAAACCTGGAGAATTCTGGCATATTTAATGAGTGCTAAAAATAAAATGCAAAACTACAAACTACATTAAACATTAAAATTTACATATAATTACTTAAAATAGTCTCTATACGGAATACCTGTTTTACCGAAGTATTTTTGGAAAAAATGTTTCAGTGTCAGAAAATATTTTTCATCCACAGTAGTTTCGTTTATAATTCATCAGTAACATCTTTCACTTTAAAGGACAAAAAAATCATTAGATATTTTTCGATAAAAAACCTCTCTCATGAATCATATATAATAAGCCCTACTAATTATTAAAAAACAAAAAAAAATTTGATAAATTACCTAAAATAAAGTGTTAATAGTGGAAGATATACATCTGTTAATAAAAAAAAAAAAAGATAAACATAAAAGTAATGGCTCGTACTAATTGAATAGTGTATCTATAAATCCGTTAATATACATTGTAAATTACATTGTCCTACATCTGTTTTCTGACAATAGCTAGACAATACAATATTCTTTTTCCTAGGAAAAGATGTTGGAAAATATTTTATTTTAGTGAATCTCACTCACTCGTTGAAATAACGCATTTAAAAGATGTAAAAAGAGATATCACCTGCAAATACGAGAAAAATATCAATATTTTATAAGATGCAAGCGTGGAAAAAGAAAATGTCTATCATTCTGTTCAAGCATGTCGTTATAACTGAATAAATGTATATATGTATAGGAATTACGATATACAGGCTTATGTCACATAAAGTATAGTGGTAAGAAAAATCAACATCACTCCTTTTCTTTTCTTTTCTGCTTTTATATATTTTCTTATTTAACGTACTTTTGGTGATGTTTTTTTCTGGATTTCAACGTTATCGAAAAAGTTGTTTATAGTCAATGGAGCAACAGCACGATTAGAAAATATATGCGAGGAAATAAATGTACGAAAAATTCACGAGATATTTTATTACTTTTGATATTGTCAAAAAAAATTGATTTTTAGATACACTGTGCATTAAAATAAAAATATCTCGATTGTAAATTATTTTAACTTTCTTTAGTCTTACACTCGTCGTTTTAAAGTTTTTATTACAAACGTATGTTATAATTTTTATTTTATAATTTTTTTATTTTATTTTACCAATTTTACTATATTTTATTGAAAAAAAAACTAGAAATTCTGAAATTTTAATCTTAATCACAAAATAATTAATAATACGAAATTTATTTTTAGTAACTGAACTTTTTATTTGCGAACGCAGTAGTCGAAAAATAAATTATAAAAAATTTGTTAAAGGATGTGGTTACTCCTTTTAACGCAGAGAAATTTAACCCAGGATTTTGTAGCTGCAGTAAATAAGTAGAAATGCTGGCAATGCCAAAAATGAGCAAGACATTAAAGAAAACTAGAACGCTGCTGCCTAAGAAAATGGTATCAAGAATAATTAAATAATTGTGGACAAATTATTGTTGAAAAATTAAAAAATGTGCCCTACAATTCAATATTTGGTCAACATAGGCTGCAAATATATACATCATTTATTATATTACCTCTTGATTATCAATAATTAAAAGTAGTATCGCACAAAGGAAACTAATAACTGGGCTTAACTTAGATCTTCACTCAGCATCCATTTGTTATAAACGTATATAATTATTTATAAACAGTAAATGACCTACTGGGACGTTGTTAAATGATAAATGGATGGCTTTAGTAGTTGCGCTGAAGATTGTCGTCGATATATGTCATATAGTCACTTAAGTCGATGGATTTAATGAGAAACACAGCTGTTATTTTAATTAGTGAATTCGGTTGAGTGGCAAGTCATAAATTCTTGTTGCACGCCTTCCTCGGTATCTTCAAAGTTACTGCCGATAACCTCAAAGTTGCCTGTCTAACTTATATAGCATAAGCAACTTCCTTATCAAAATATGATAGATGTTGCCAATTAAAAACTAGAAATGCAATCTTTTTTACAAAACAAAACAAAAAAGAAGAAAAAAAGCTCCACCAAAGTGTTATGGTATACTGATATATTACTTCATTTGCACATTTCAGATATAAAAATCTTCAAAAGATAATTATAATCAAAGAACATTGCTTATGAATCTGGCTAACATCATTTTTCTGAGCAATTTTCATTTTCTCTGATATGGAGTTTATTATTAATGTTTTCAATTTAATATTTGAACGTCAAATTTAGTGGCGATATTATTCATTCTACTATAATAGGTTTAATTTTCTATTATTAAATAAAAATATTATATTATAGTAAAATATTTAAAAAAGTAGTATTTTAAAATAGTTACTATTACTATATGCATAATTTATTATAGCGAATGATGACTAATTGCAATTTGAAACAAAAAAATTGGTTAACATAAAAGGATTTTTAAATTGTTTCAAATTATTAGTTTATGACTATTTAAAAATATAATTTCAAATATAAAAATTGAGAACATGCAAAATATTATAGTAGATATATAATATTTTTAATCTATTATTTAAAGTAAATATTAAATTCTTAAAAATAATAAATAGAATGATACGGAGAAAAAGTGTAATTTTAGGTTTATGTATAAACATGTAAAATTAAACCTTTAATAAATTTAAGTATTATTACATATACAAGTCGAAAAACATTAAAATTTACAAAAATTTGACTTGGAGTAATAGTGATAAAATTTTAATTAATTTTATGATTTAGGATAGACAACTGTTAAAATAAATTGAATTTCAAGTTATTTCTAATTTATATCAATTATATAATGAATAAAACAACTTCCGTTAAAATAGAGGAAATACTAGTTCTAATGAAATCATTACACTCAGTAATTCTAATAAAATATCACAATCATTTTTAATTTCGACTATCGTGTTCCAAATGAATCGATTCATATGTCATAAAATTTTATGTTTTCTTTGTCGAAAAACTAATTTAACCGTACTCTCGATCATATTCAAAGTGATATAATAATAATTTTAAAAATAAATATATTTATAGTATTACTATTTTACAAATTTATTATTATTATTATTATTGCATTGTTTTATAAACGATTTTGTCTATTTGTGTTTAAAAAAATATTTCTTTGATTATGAAATCGAAAAAGAAATTTTTCATACTTTGACCTTAAATATATTATATTTATTGGAATAGTGTCAGAATCAGAATATTATTTTTACTGTACCAATAGTATAAAATTATATCGATATTTTTGCGAATTTTATGATATATTGTTCATAAATTTTCAAATAAAATAAGAAATGTGTTAAGAATTATTATGAGAATTTAATTACAGCTAGAATACACAACTCCCAATGATATATTTATGAATAAATTATAAATATAATTTACTAATGCATATTAAAAACAAAAAATATTTAACAATATCTCTTACAAATGAAAAATAATTATTAAAATAGTTATATTTAAAATATCTGATAATAAGAGACTTTCGAAATATGTGTAAAATTATAAAATCAGCCGTTACGTATTTTAGTCGAAACTGAAGTTCTTAGATATTTTTCATTTTTCGCTTAGTATTTGTAAATTGACTAAAATTTACTTGAATATAGGCTAATTGGAGCTCTTACATTTTCTTAAATTTATATTTACTAAATTTTTATTAAGTATAATGCTGAAATATAAGTAAAATATCTCGAAACTCTTCTTGCAAATGTAACATAACTTTAAAGTAAAAAACAAGCTCAAAATAGTATGATAGAATGATAGAATTCTTCATTAATTTTTAAACGATAACAATATATAAACAACTGATATCAAACAAGAGATGTTATATAAAATACTCTTTCGGTCTGCAATGTGCTTTTAAGTACGAGATCATTTTCTATATTACAAGCTCAAAGCCCTATATGCTTAGGATAAACACTACTAGTGTCAGACCTCTTAACAGCTATTCAAAGCAGCGTCATACGACAAATAAAGAAGAACCAAGAGAGAGAGAGAGAGAGAGAGAGAGAGAGAGAGGAGAGAGGAGAGAGACGGAAAAAAGAGATATGAAATAGAAAAAATTACAGCGTAAAAATTGTCGAGGTTTCGCATGATGCAAAACGACCAAGTAACTTTGTACTAATATGATTTTTAGAATTATACTGATATTTGTTTAAATAAATATTATACTTAGGGAATCGAGAGATATTAAAATAGTCTGTAACCTAATTACGTTTGTTTAAAAAAATGAAGACCAATTGGTACATCTGATATTTTTAATATTTTTACTTAAATGGGTTGACGGAAGTGAATAATTTAATTATTCAAGGAATCGAATAGTCAATATCTCATTTTAACATTAAAATTTTTTTTTTAAATTAGCAACTATTACGTAGGATATGTGAATAATTAAAAATTTATAGAATCGTAATATTGTGTGAATTTCACCTTCAAAGGTGAATAATATTATGTAAATTTATCTTTTCTTTGTATACATATATATATATATAATTTACAACATTTACCGAAAAACTTTTATCCTTATTACTTTAATCAATTCGATATAACCAATATTTTATATAATTAACTTAAACTTTAGATTATTATAAACTTTAATAGAGAACAAAATATAAAACAATTTAAAATGTATTTAATGATTTCTATGCATACATACGCGTCAAGTGTGCAATTCACTATTTATACTACTTTATAAAATACGCAGTTACGGGGTTACATGTAAGTACACAAAGATTGGACGGAAGCCGAAAATTGAATCGAATCTCTAGAGGACTTCAACTCGTCGTGACAAAATTGTATCAGTAGTTAGAGTCGGCTTGTGGTCAGTCGAGCAGATTGCGTACTGCTGTAATTTCGTCTAGTGCGTTGATATTCCACATGGATCTGTTGAATGGAGAATACGGTTTATAATGAAATTCGATAATAGCTTTATTAATTTTACTATATATTATATGAATTTTTTTAATTAAAACGATGGTTTCATCTGTCGAGAAAATTTTAGAAAATTTTCAAGAGTGCCATTGCATTTTGTCACCAAATTCTTTATTATATATCTTTCAACTACATTTACCTACGTGTATAAAAAAAATTTTAACAAATTTCTCCTCGATAATTACTTATTATTCGGTAAAATGATGCTTTAAATAAAATATAAAAATTTTTAATTGTTGAGTGATGTTAAATACAATCAAAGGCTTTTCTTTTTTATTTGTTTTTAATATTATTCTGATAACTAAAATAACATGATAGCTTTCAAAAATTATTTTAACTTCAAAGATTAAACATCCAAGTATGTTAAATTGAAATTCATATTATTTAAGTCCGTAGACTGTTAATAAATCTGTCTTGAGAATAACTAATTTAATGAAGTTCACTATTATTCATCCACGATTGGAAGAGCTAATTTTCTAACTCAATTTTTATCTGAAATTTCTGGTTTGATAATACGGGGGGCTAATATTACAGAGCGATTTTCTAAAATGTCCATTTCCACCGTATTAAAATTGATGATAGCTATAGCATTATATTAAGGATAATAATATAAAATTCATTTTGTATCATTATCATTCGGTTTCGCACTAAATTATAATATAATTCATAAAATTCATCTGGAAATATATAATACACTATTTAACACTGATATATAATTAAAAAAAATTTTGGTTACAAGGTTATGAGATTATGCATTAATTATGAAAGTGAATTTTGCGCGAATAAAAAAGAATAAAAAATTTAGTAAATTATAAATACGTGGAGGGAAAAAAAATTCGATTTGAAGTTAAACAAGATACTTAATGGAATTGTGATAAAAGAGAGAAAAAAGATTGTTGCAACAATACACTGCTCTGTAAATAGGAAAACCAAAATTCTTGTCGCAATCTACTCTTTCATGCACAAAGCAACAATTACGAACGACTAACCCCACCTCACCATACACTATAGACATCAATCATCTTCGAGTACACGAACCTCGTTGCTGTCGAGGTCAATATCTCTTACCTTATCTATGTAACATCTACATAAATCTCATCCTCAAATTTTAAGCTCGTAAGAGCCGCGCATGCACGTGCCTACGCATACATTTACACCTGCAGAGGCGTGCTTAAAGGATAAAATAATCAGTCCGCGAGTTTAGGTATATAACTGCTATCGCTACAAGACCGTATGTGTGTACCGATAATTGCTTGTTTTATCGATCGGGCTTTGTTACTACAATGACTGCTGTTATTTCTTTACTTTTACGAGTTTCGTCTCATTGTATTCATGGTCGAAAATTATTAATTGTAAATAATTAGTGTCGTTAACTGCTCGTGCTCGTCAAAAGATTGCGCAAAGATTATGGTTTTATTTTTTCAACGACTTATCGATCAAGCGCTCAAAGGGTCACTTTTAAATCCTGCTAATTCTTGGTTAAAGCATATCGACAATTCACAAATATGTTTAATTTGATGTTTATTAGACCAAGGTACCATCAACGACAAATTTTTATTTCATTCTCCAACGCTTTGGCTACGAGATTATTCTACTGAATAAACGCTTTTATTTCATTAATCGCAGCATTAGAATTAATTTCCTTCTTAATAGACTTTTGTTTTTAAGCTTATTGGATTAATTTTCAGACGTACATTTACTTCAATACAAATGACTATTGAAACTGAGCAGAAGGAGTAAAAAGTTTAATTCCAGAAACACTCATAATCAAGCTTAATTTTACTTTGAAAAATCACATGAAAATAAAAATGTTTAGCCAAACTTGACGCGTAGAATTTTATTAAATAAATATAAATAGAATAATTCTTCTTTCTTAATATCATATCTTAGGAAATTTCAAAGAACAAAAATAAATAAATAAATAAGCAAAGTTTGCCATTACAAGCTTGATAATTTACCTGAACAAAGCATTCAACCTCAATTCGCGCCGCACTTCGTCAACCTCAAACTCACTCCAAAAGAGCAGGCATAAGTCACTTGACTACGCATACTAAAATTAAAATAACGCTCGATTGGGCAAAAAACTGTTCCTCGCACTTAATAAATCGTTGAGTAAAATCCGTCTAAAAGTCCGAAATAATGAAAAATATAAGGGAAATAAACAGTAAATATGTACCGTATTATTCGAAGTTCAAATAGCCCGTGACTTTAAGAATTCTTTTATATTTTGTGACAATATATTTATATATATTGCCTATTTATACTTCCCACCCCTACCTTTACTTTTGCTTCGTAGTATGATGTGTCAGCTATCTAAGCCATGGGCCATGGACTGCTACGGATTTCTATAAGCAAAATAGTTTCTGCTTACAACGTGCACATAAACAGCAAAAGAGTGCAGTAAGTGACGGGTGGCACGGGGAGGGGATAGGGGGGTGAAGCCGGAGGAGGGGTGGAAGAAGGGAAGAAATAATGGATGTAAATTACGATGTTATCAAGGCTGGCACAGGGCCAGTAACCACTTTGCAATCGTGGCAAAAATTCATAGTTTGGCTAACAAAGAGATTTTTCACCTTCTTCATTTTTATACATGTGTTTGCTGATAATCACACTCCTCTCCTCTATACGAAATGCAAAAATATAAAATTACGCATTATGCAAAAAAACAACAATGACGAGTGTCTAAACATTTGTCATTACGTATTCTATATTAAAAAATTGAAACTTTTTATTACGCATACTCCGTGATTTCATGTAATGTAAGCCGTCAAATATCCGACATGAAAATGTTGCGCCAGGAAGAGATTGTGAAAGAGATTTTACTCTAGTCATATAAATTTGTAATATAACAGCATCCTAGATTCGATTGAACGCGAGTTACGGTTGATACTTTGCGTGAGTAAGTACACGATCTTTAAATTAAATTGTAAACTACGAATTGAACTACTTTCCTGTACACCTAACTTAGCTTGTATTCGTAAACGCCGTTACTTTTGTTCTAAGATACCAAAACTTTCAAAATCGCAATTGATCTCTCGATACTTTAAGGATTCTCCGATTGTAATATACTCACGTCTCAAGATATTTGCGTGTCTTTTGATATTTTAAACTAATAAAATAGTAACGTACATCTCTATATATGTATACATTGGGAAAATTTACATGGCTGCTGTGTTTCTAAACAGATCATAATGCACTGCTTAAAAAATAAAAAAAAATTCATTTTATAAGGATACATTAGTTTTCAATGTAAATTACATTATAAAAGAGACAATACGAGAAAATTATACTCGTTACTCTCTATTTTGGTACTTTAAACAAAATTTTTAAATAAAATCTAACGCTTCTAATATCTGCTAATAGCGTTTTAATTACGAATTAATATTATCATTGATGTAAGCTCTTTTATTTTACATTTAGATTTAAAGTCTCAGATCGAATAGTAATCGAAAAGTTTATTTGTTAATTTTAATGTACTTCGGACTAACAATAAAACCATTGTTTTTCGAACAGCCACCGACATAACAGTAAATTTATTCATTTAATTTTTAATATTTTAAAAATTTAAGCATTTAGTATGGACAATTAGTAAAACGGTAAAATTATTTAACCTACAGTTTTATTATCGTCATCTACATAAGTACATATACGGTTTATAAAATCAATATAATAGAAATGAATTAAATTTATATAAAAACTCTACAATAATTTTGTATGATCTGATATTTATAGTGGTAATGCGTATTTTACTAGTTCGCAAATTAATTATCAATATAAAGTAAAAATATTTATTTACATTAATAACAATCACTAATTGTTATTTTTTGTAAATTTTAACGTAAATTAAAGATAAAAATATTGCATTCTAAAGATGTTTATTAACTGAAAATCCCTTTTCTTATTGAAAAAAATTCAATATCGATGATTCCGAATGATTAATTATTAAAATCAATATTTTATCACCCACGATAAAAATGTAATAAAATTATCATTTATTTTTTGATAAACTCGAATATAATGATAATAATAATATTAATAATAATAATGGAAATTGTAGCAATAGTGATAGTAATAGTAATAGTAATGTGACACAAATTTTCGACACGAGTATAAAAGTAATGGCCCGAAAAGTTTTTAGAAGAATGTAAAATTGAAATAAAAAAAAAAAGAATCAGAAAAAAAACCAACCGCAACCTCATTTTAATAACACTAATCTAGCTCACGTAATAAGTTTTACGAGCTATCCAAATATCTTTAACTAATCCACCTTACAATCATTCATAACGAAATCTCATATAAACATATTATAAAATATTGTAAAGGAAAGCCGATCACCTGCTTGAACAAATTAATGTATACATACAACGCGGACCTTGTGACAATGTAAAGCCGCATGAGGATACGATAACAGGTATCTCCATCAAATAGTTTCCCACAACGCGAGGGCAGTAAAAAGGATCATTCAAAGAGCCATTAAAAGCTCCAAGCGATATATGCTTGTGAGTCATAAGCTCTGTGCTCTGTGCATGGAAAATCTCGCTGTTGCAAAGCCACCGATAACCGCCAGCACGTCGATATACGATGTAAAAAGTTTAGAGAGAGAGAGAGAGAGAGAGAGAGAGAGAGAGAGAGAGAGAGAAACAAGTTAAAATGAAGTAGACGCAATGCGAATAAAAAAATCAGGATTTTCGATACTTTTCACGGTGCGCGATAAATATTTTTATTCACTTTTTCATCGCAATGTATGTGTCATTCCGGTGTCATTTATAGCTTTTATGACAAATGAAAAAGCAACTTAGGTTGCAAATTGTTTTTATATACTCAAATAAACCAGTCTTCAAGGATTAAATCATTTTCGTTTTATATTCAAATATTTGTTTTATTTTTAATATACGTTTTTATGAGATTCCAGGCTCAAATTGTAATTAGTAGCATAATTACAATTATTTGACTATAAAATTCAGGAATGACAAAACACAAAAATTAATAAGATTCCTAATTAGTGAATTCACAATTGATTGAACTTTATTATATTATCAGGAAATGGTTATTTTCATACAAAAAAAGAAAAACAAAACAAAAAAAAACAAAAAAAAATAAATAAAACTTCTAATATTATGAATCTTTAAAATACTAAATTGAATAACATAAACTTAATTGGGAAAAATACAAATGAAATTTTATCTATAACGCAAAATACATTAATCGAATAATTATAATTAAGAAGAAATAAATAGATGATATGTGTGTGTGTGCGCGCGCGCGCGCGCGCGTGTGTGTGTGTGTGTACGTATATACGTATGCATATGTACGCGTTCGCGTTCATGTGCATGTGTGTATATACTATGTCAATACATAATACAATAAAAACTCTTGTGACTTTGATTGAGTTCTCCAAATTTAGAACAATAGATTACGTTATATTTTTAATTAAAAATTATAATCAGCTTGCTATCATTTTTTTATTTATTTATAACAGGAAATCAAAGTATTATATACTCCTACTCGAGTTTCTTTAAATTGGTAATATTTCATCATCTAATGCTAAAATTAGCTAAATTAAATTTCAATATATCGTATTGTTGATAATTTTAAAATTTGCTTACAAATCGTTTTTATAATGTGACAATTTCCGGATATGTTTGTCAAATCTCATTTGATTTAATAGATTTAAAAATTTATACAATAATGACTCTATAAATAATTTTAAAATATAATCCACGGTTTTATTTATTGTTAAAGGAGTGGCTTTATTTTAATTCTATTTAGTTAATTTAGTTTGCATAAAAATTATTTTCGATGGAGTAATTACTTTCTAAAAGAATTTTAATTAATACTGTGGTAAGTAGTAATGTGAGACCTACGATTTTCTCCTAATCTTTTTAATAAATCATTACAAAACTAATTATTTGTATCTAACAATAAAATTATTAGGCATCATAGTGAATAATAGCTGTAGTTAAATAAAACTTTAATAAATATATGACTTGCAAGCTTATGTAAATTATCGATTGTTGTTCTTCACAAGAAGATAACAGTAGCGATGCTTGTTTTCGAAAACAATGTAAAGTATATCTGTAACAATTATTGGCTATTTCAGTTTTAGTCATATGACAAATAGAGTACTTTGTTATAACAAACTTGCATTTCTTATTTTATCTCTTTTCAATAATACAATTCTCCAATTTTGTTCTCTCTCTCTCCCTCCCACTGCGTGCGCGTGTATCTGCGTACGTGTGTGTTCAATTCCTTTATAAGATTATAATAAACTATTTAAACTTGTTGTATATGAGGAAAATAATTTAATTTGTACTTTGTTTATATATTGACAATGAAATCTCGATAATCAAAGTTGACTTTATTGTAACAATCTCGTTTTATTATTGTCATTTACTTCTGTTTTATTAAAAAATTTGACATTTCTTACTTAAAGAATTGCTTGCAACATCAATATTTATAATCTATTTATCTGTTCTATATGTAAATATTTAATGCCAATTAATAATTCATGATATTTATAAATAATGGAGAGTAATTGAATAACAAATAGTATTCTTTCCTTGATATTGAATACATTTTTTTTACTTTTAGATAACCTCTTAAAAATTATTTGATTTCCATTCAAATTAATTAAGATGAATGGCTGTATCGTAAGCATCAACGATCCATATAAAATATTTAAACATTTTTATGCCAGACAATAATGCAACTTTACTCGAATTTCTTTTGAGATACTAAAATTTATTCGTTTTCAACGTTTTTACAAAAAGTCGTACAACAGCTGTCCTTTTTATGAAAAGTCTATAGTAAATGTTCAAAAATATCCAACTAATCCTAAGAATTTTAAAAATAATTGTAGGTATTTTTAATATTAAAAACTTTGTGGTCATTTTTATGTTATTACAAATTACTCGAACTGAATATTATTTCATTGGAACGTTAGGAGAAAATAATTCATATTTGATAGAATGTCGTATTCGACAAGATTCGCAATTCAAATAAATAATTTGAACATTTTCTTCTTTTACTCCACTGACGATATTAAATATAAAATAATAATTATTTTTATATGTTAATAATGTTTATATATGTATATATATTTAATCCAGTTGCTCTAATATCCTTTAGCCGACACAGGATTAACGCATGATGTAACGCATACTCAATTAAGAATATAAATCTATTTAAATTAAATACTACTGTCGCTCTATTAGCAAAATCTAGTAGAGCTTAATAAAATCTATTTTCTAAATAAAATGTAAAAATCAATTTTTCATTTTTTATATTTTTCATAAACTATTTAATTGATGTAATATTATAACTTTCAACTGTATTATGAGTCTAAACTTTCTAATCTCGTACTCATTACTCTTAATACATAAGGTTGTATATCTGTTAATAAAAAAGATGTTACATTGTCTATATCTCGTTAAAGACTCTTTAGAAGCATAATGCCTCCATGATCTGATATAAAATAAGTCTATAATAAGATGGTTATTATATTATATTATCTTATGTCAGATTGCTCTAACTAATTTAACAAAACAATTCGATTTTAATTCATACAAGGGATTTCCATTTATAACAAATACTTTTAATTTTTAATTGAAAGTGTAATGTAATTAATCTTATAGATTCAGGGAATTTAATTGCAACTACTGTAGACTCTACATAATCATTTCATTTTCGTTTATGTAGATGTACATACATTTTATTAATATATCCATTGTTATTTTGTTTTTTTTTTTGCAATTTCTTTAATATCTAGTATTCCTCATTGATTATAATTTTCTTTCAATGAATATTCTATTACAGGTTTATTGAGTTATACCTGATAACTAACTTATATTACAAGATAATACGATAAAACTTAATTAGTCAGAATTAACATTCAAAGTTGCAGTAAAATGAGCTTCGTCGAAATTTTATTTATTAAAGGAACCTAATTTAAAAAATTTCCATAACTCTTAATTTTCGAAACTCAAATAATTACTTAATCATTACATTTTATTTTGGTTCCATATACAAAAGTTTTAGAATTTTCTAAACTAAATAATTATGATAGCGTCTCATAGAAAATTTCGATAAACGTTATTTCCATAAAATAAACACATTCATTTAATTTATAAAAAATAAAATAACCGAATTACGTGATATAGTAAAAAATTATTTAAGATAAAAATATATATTATTTTCTGAATAAGATGTTATTGATGATAATGTATATTTTATGAAAACTTGTATTATTTAAGATGTAAAGACGTAATTTCTAAATACCAAGAGATACTTAGATATAAAATAGTTAAAAAAAGATTTAAAGATTCAGTTACTTAAAAAAAAACAAATAAAATATAATAAATATGTAGGCTCAAAATTTTTAATTATAATATTGCATATCTTCCAGAATTTGGTCTCTTAGTACATGCAGAATCATTCGTTATTTCTTATCAAATTAACAGATTTGGAAGTATATAAAAAACTTTGGCACAACGCCCACATTATACCTCGATAGCTTTATCTATCTATCTATCTATCTATCTATCTACTTATCTATCTATTTTTCTGTATTTTCATATCTCATTTCCCTTCTATTCATTCCATGAATTTATCTGCAATTATACAAAAACATTATATCAGTTACTAACCTTCTTCCAAACAGAATTGAATTATTTCCAAGTTTCTTTATATCCGTCAACTACTCTCAATTATGTTTTTGAATGAAATTGCTCCGGAAAAGTAATATTTAAAGCTAAGTTTTTATTACATCTACTGCATAAGAGTTTCAATTATACAGAAATATGTAGAAGCTAGAATATTTGAATATTGAATAATATGTATACTATTAACAAAATGAAGAAACTTGAAAAGAGCAAGTGGATTTTCTCAATAGGGAATCGAAACCGAGATTTTTCAAATGCTCTGAAAATTCTGAATCCAACTAAATTTATCAAAGTTTATATGCAATTTATACAAGCTATTCTTATTATTATAATTCCAGCATTAAAACGAACAGAAATTATAATATCCTATAATAAAATAATAAAATACGATCCTTCTATTAAAAAATTAAAGTATTAATACCTTTTCAATTTATGAAAAATATATAAGTACTCAAAAAAAAAACAAATTGTTTCTATGTAAGAACAAGACTTGCAATATAAAAATCTTTTTCCTCTGGAATAATTTACATCTAAATTTTTTAACAATCTTATAAACATATATAGTTTATTACAAATTGCATAAACATATAAATATTAATATTAATTTCGTAATATTCAGTTTTTATTGACAACTATATTATATAACATATTATTATTTGAATTCTAGATTATCAATTCTTTGCATAAACCAATACATATGCATACATGTATTTTTAAATATACTACTTTGTAAATATCGAATTTTTGTTATTAACTACATAAAATACCGCGTATCTTGTCAAATTAATATTGCTAGTTAAAATATAGAAAAATAATATTTGAGTAAATGTTCTATTTTATGTTACTGAAATATAGTCATTCGAGCCAATATGAACAGTTTGCATAATACCATCATATAAATATTGTATATTTATTGTTATATCGCAAAAACTTGTATGTAAATGTTATCATAATATTCTCATAGATAAAACAGATATTAATAATTTAAATAAAATATTTTATATTAAATTTATTATTATTAATTTTAGAATTTTAAACATAGGTATCAATAAGGTATTAATATTGTAAAAAATCGATGATTTTACTGTTTTCATAAAAATATCTTTCATATTTATAAAATATATATTGAAAGCTATTGAAATATCAATATACTTTATGTGATAAATAATAAAATTTATACATTCTTTTATTCGTTAGCACGGAACCTATCAATTTCTGGCTAATGTTAATCATTAGTTGACTAAAATTAATTAAGCATTCTAAATTTCTGTATTTTTTTAAATTTTTACATTTCGTAAAATAACTTTTAAATATGTTGTTCATATATTGAAATTCCATATTTAAATATTATAGTCATAATTATAAAGTTTTAAAGAAGTAATATTATTTGCTTCTCTTAGTTAAATTTCACGTAAGAAACGTAAAATATATATTAAGAAAATGAAAGCTTTAAGCTTTTCTGAATTATACGTAAACGACGCTTTTCATAGTCTTTTTCATTAGTATTTGAATATATTCAGGTTGCTTTGTATCGTTTAACATGAAATTCAAAATAATATAGCCAGTACAGAATATATATATTGAAAAGATATATGCATAATGCTGCATTTGCCTACTGACACGGGCACTAATACTGAATTCATAAAATATAAATAAAGAAAAAGTAAAATAAGGAAGGCAACCTCGGTAAGGAACTTAGGTGTATGTATGCATCTCGCTAAAGTCAATCGTCGCTTAGCGCGTCGAGATGCAGAGATTTAGCAAGCAACAGGCGTCATATTTTCGCCACTTGATTTCATAAAACTTATTGCCCAAGCCGCTCGCGCTAGACATTCAGAATGGGACAACAGCGCATTTTTCATCTTAGGATTCTTTATCGTGAGTCTACCCGAGACTGGAAAAAATTTCTTACTTGCCCCAGCTGAGACGCTGCAATGATTTATAAGCGGTACGTATGAAAACGTGGAGCCACAGGAAAAAGATTGTAAGGGTTGAGTTGTGAGTGACAGTTAGGGATATACGGCTTGGTACATGCATTTTTCGCACACTACCCCGCACCCACCGTATCGATATGACATACAATGATACGCGCTCAATGTACCGAATATTTAAATGAATTTTTGAAGATTCGCTGATACCGAAGGCCATCTATATGCACAGCATCGAGCTAAATTTCAAGGAACGCCGTGAAAGAACTTTGAACCCCGAATGTTCACCTGCTGATAAAATTTGTCTTTATTATAATGACAGTCGACGCTATTCTAAAGCATGAAAAAGGTTGAAAATAATATTGCCTCGAATAAAAATATGCGGTCGCTTGAGAACGTGATGTTGAACGTGGCTGTTAAAGTAGCGCACACTTTTATTGACTTATTTCAGTGAAAGTTACTATCTATCTATATTGTCAGCACTAGTCTATTATTGAAAATAATTTTTATCATTTCTTATTGGTATTGCAATCTAATTGTATGGCATAATATATATTATGTATAAACATGTATACGTATATAGACGTATGTTTGCCTCTAAGCGTAACATCTGAAGTTGTCAGCTTAACAATTTCAATAACAAATACATAATAACTCTTTAATGCACTTTTTGTCACTTATTTGCACTTATTTTCAACTTTTATATCTTTAATTTACAATAAAAAATAATTAAAAGCCCTTAATGTAATATTAATTTCCTAACTTCTCGTAATCGTAATCTTATTAAATCGATATATGAAATTATAATATTTTTATGATAATACGGCATAGAACGTAATATCCACAAAAAAAATGTAAGTCACAAAAAAAATTAAATATTAAAATTCTATAAATGTAAACTTAAATAAGTTTGACGTAGCTAAATAATATTACTCCTATTAATATTAACTATATTATATATGTAAAAAAAAATATATTTATCTTTTATATCCATCATTCATTGTCATTCATTTTCTTTTCGTCAAGTACAACAGTAACAAAACGTTTTAAAGACGTTACTCTTTTTTGCATTGCGATAACACTTTTTGTTCGACTTCTACATAAATATCGTAGATGCCTTACAAAAGATTTTAAAAATATTTAAAATGTATAAAAAGTAATCAATTTGAGGGAGAAAAAAAATCTACATAAATATTTATGACATCGAATAGAATATTCGAGCATTAATTTGTTCATTTACGCATAAAATGTTCATGACAATTTCTAACGAGTATCGATCCATTAGCCTATTGTTTAAAACATCAATGTTCAGAAATTATATTGATATATTCGTTTGAGACTTTGTAACTACGATATACTAAATCCAGTCATATTAATTAACTTGTTAAATATTGTTAAGTTGAAATGTATACTTGACGAATATAATATAATGCAACCAAGGAAGCACCGTAGGGAGTAAACCACTAAATGGCGGTAACACTTCCGTCTGGTGTTTACGTGTTACCTACAAGTGATGGACATGCACTGTGGTTGATACGTAAACAAAACATCCGTTTCTGAACTCAACAGGCATAAAGCACAAGGAGTGACAGTGAATACTGTCAAGTCCAATGGACAGATCCGACAAGAGCACATACTCATTTTCGCCATTTATGGTTAATTAAAAAAAAACTTTGATTTTCTTAAAATAAATTACATTTAAAATAAGATATTTTTAATTTCAATGTTCTTCACCTGAAAATCGTATTTAAATTAAATGTACAAGAATTTTTATAAACAAGCTTGACATACTAAATTTAATAGGAAAAAATAGCAAAAAAAACACACGCTATTTAGAAGCAGAAAATATAGAAATAGATAAAAAAATTTATTCGAAGGTTATATGTTGTTAGTACTTAGCCACTGAGAAGCTTAAACCAAACTCGATTCTGACACTTGAAGATGAGTTTACTCAAGGGTATTCAACGACAAGCGAAGAAGTAAAAGTGCTTCTTCGTTGGCGTCGTGAAGGAAGATGCTTGAAGAAAACTCGTTCGATGTTACTCGTAGATAGCCATCGCCGAATAAATAGAACAAGGATTTAACGCTGACAAAGACTTCCAATCATGCAATTTTTAAAAATTAAAAAGAAAATTTGTAGACCATTAGCACTTTTACCAAGCGTACACGTATCTACGATTATTAATGTTTCCAATAATGTTTGAGGTACAAGTTTCTCTTCTTTTTTTTCTTTTCTTTCTCTTTTCTTCCTATAATTACATGTTCCAGTTACTTCCCTCTTATCGCAAGTAGTTGCAATTTAGTTGGCAAAGAATTGCAAATAAGACGTTACTATTTCTCCTGTAGTATTTTTAGAGCTTATCTCGTCACTCAATGACCTAACCAAATGATTTCGCGCAAAAAATGCATACATTTTTAACATACACGAAGTTCAAAAGATTTTAACCATTACGGAAAATTTTCAATGAACAAGAGATAATGCTACACCAATGTTTTTTAAGTGGCACAAAGTCAAAATCCAGCACTTAAATTGCTCATACGTTATAAATAATGAAATACAAAACTTTGGTGAAATATTTATTTTACATAGACTAAGTTTACTATATTGATTCGTATTTATAATAATTATATTAACTACTATAGGAACTACTTTTTATTATGTGCAGTACGCGGAAGATACTTTTAAGAAATTTGTAATAAATTTTGAACTCAACATAAGAAGAACGGCCAAGTAGGCAAAATGTATAATTATATTATCGAGTCTTACTAACTAATTACTTATAAAATATATTTTAACGGTCTATTATTTTATTTATTATCAATACATAAATAAATTTTAATAATACTTCGTCTCATAATTTCATGATCAATATATTTTTAGAGTTTGAATTTTCTGATAATTACAACGGATACTTTTTATTACTTTTATGAGTTGAAGAAACTTAATATTTCATGGACGTGTTGTTTTATAGATTTTCTTAAGTTCTATAGACTTAGATTGTATTCTCTCAGACAATGTTTTGAAACACTTTTTCTTGGTGTTGAATCGAATGAACTATAAAACCATACATTCTCTATAGCATTTTCATCCTTTGACGTATACTTTCTATACACCTATTGTATAAAACTTTAGGACGAATTTTTAATAAATTAATATGCGCTACATGATTTTCTTTGTGACAGAAAATAAGTATGATAATCATTTTGAAGTAATGTGTTAAAAAGATAGAAAGACTATAAATAATTCAATTTTAATTGTCTCATATATTGTGGCAATGTTTTTTCATAATTATATGACATATATTTATCTTAAAAAATATATCTATTCATTTATTAATTCGATTTATTCGTAGGAATCAAAATTTTTTTGATCTATAATATTATTATAAATATAAAAGAAATAATTTCCAACAATTATTAACAAATTTTTTTTTCACATACTTTTAATGTACACATAACATATATATACATTTAACTTATAAAATTATTTAAAAAATTATTCATACTATGTTAATTGATTCTTTAATATTTAATATTTATTATTATTAAATATTACTATACGATTATTTTTTCATTAACTATATGAAAATTAACTATTAAAAAACTAAAGTCTCCCTTCAATTTTAATACATATTATTACTTGGTAATAGATTTGTATATGAATAAAATAAATTCTTGAAAAATATTTAATTAATTTCTATCATCCTTCTTAAAAGATTTCCCAATATTTTATTACTTTAAATAATAAAAAAACTATTTAATAATAAGAGTAAAAATGATAAGAAAATGAAAAATACAACAAGCAGTAACTATCACTATTTATCTTATAAATTAAGTAGAAAGACCTAACCATTATACCTCGTTACTGAATTAGACCAATAGAAATAGAAATTTTTATTAGGCTAATCTATTTTGACTGCAAGTCAATTTTAATGATATTTGCATTGTTTAATATCGTTTAATAATCTCAAAACTCTACTAGGATTACTCAAACATTAAATTCAATATTTTTAAACATCGATTTTGTAACCAATCCCAACCAATTGTCCAACAGTCAATGAATAATACTAGTAAAACATTAGTTATATTGAATAGAATACCTTATGCGTTGTTATTTTAATTATACTAAGCAGCTATATAAACTTTTTCTTCACATTTGTGTAACAATTACTTTTTGAAACTATTCTTAATTTGGACAATACTTTATTTTAATTGAAGTTTTAACCGCATCTTCCCAATAACATTTTCTATAAAAATATAAGTAATTTTCGTTTATACAAATTGACTATTTGATATTTCAAAATTAATTTTTTTTACGAAATTTATCATTATTTCAAAACTTTTTGGTTTTTCTAATCATGTAGGTTTAGAAGAATTTTTATGTTCTGTTTCACGTTATTATTTTAATAAAAAATATTTATCATTCAAAGGAATCTGTCTCGTAGAAAATTTTTAAATTATTTAACAAGTTGTAGTTGAATTAATGTAAACATTGAAATGGAAAAACATTGTGTAAAACAACTTTGTATTGTCTTGAAACTATACATGATACACATATATAACCATTTTTGAAAATTTTTCATTGTATGGTCAAATATAACCCTATAGCTGAAGTTTATTTTTAAATAATTCATGGATATTCTCATTTTATCTAACTTTAACTTTCATTAATCACGGAGATTACAATAAATGGAATTTATATAAAATCATTGCTTCATAAAATTTCAATAGGCCAATATTATTTCATAAAATAATCGATTTAAAAATTAAATGTGATTAGAAAAAAGAGATATATACGTAAAATAATTAAATTATCTTAAATTATTGTCTATATTTAATATCTTAGTTGTGTATAAACATCTACGCATACCTAAATATAATCTGTTTGAAATTTAATGGGCGACTTATTTACCTGCAGAACTGGAAGAACGTTTTATTGATCATTCATTAAGAACCCTTGTTTTTTTCCATAAGAATAATAATAATTATAATAATTCGGTTATCCGTAAATCGAAACGTTCACCGCACTGCTTAAGAGTCTGATGAAATGGTAAAATAAAAGATACACATAAAATTGTGCGAATAGATGGAGCGAGAAGATTTTACAACACAGAAAAACTGATCGTGCATATGCCACGTCGCAAAGTCGTAGATTGAAATGGATTAGATTAGGCAGTGAGAAAGAAAGATATCCATGGCATAACACTTTGAATATCAGCCTGTCGCCACTAAACCAAATAGCCACGAAGTGATCAATTACTCTAATAAACAGCAAATTATAATCGAAAGTGGAAACTAAAGCATTCGGCGTCAATTTGCTTTGTTCGTGTCATTTTTTTAAGTATCATTTTTTAAAGTTAAACTATTCCGTCTGGTATGAGTGATAGTTTAAACGCAAATGAGGTAAACCGGGATAGTATGCGACGAGAATACCATACAACATATGCATGAATTGCATATTTATGGGACCGAATAATAACTAGAATTCATCAGAGCTTACATTGCACGTCGACGGCTTTTACAAATCCTGTCGCATTATACTCCGCAGGAAAAATAATATTATTCGTATTATTGATGATTTTAATATGATGCAATAGTATATTGAAATTTTGATTGGTGAAATTTAATCGCTGAAAAATAATTTGGAATCATACGGTAATAGCCAAATATATTACAAAATACCTTGTGTAATAATATTAGATTATAAAGTTGCTTGAACGTACTTTAATATAAAATCGTGGATAAATAGTGAATTAGTTCTTTGAATGCTTACTTTACACTTTACAATGAAAATCCAATTTATGCTACTTTAGATATTAAAAAATGGATAATTTAACAAACTTAATCTTTCAGAATTAACTTTAAAATGTAACCTTAAATAAGGGATTGATAAATATGATTAATCTCTATAAAAACCTTATAAATTGATATTTTACGAAGGTAATTTTCAGGGTACTTCAACTATTGCAATAATCCAGATGTGTATTTTATGCTAGAATATTTATGTTACGGTGAAATAGCCTTATAATTTTCATTCCTTGCAGCGGAATTAATGATAAAATATAAGTGTGTTTATACTAATTGTGCAATTGTATGGAGTCCTAAGGTAAAAAATAATAGTAACAGAACTACCGATGCCAATTGTTAAAGAATTTAAAATTTTATCAGATAATTTAATCGTTATTTGGTAAAGCTACGTTTCTAATAAAGTTATAATATTGAGTTTCGTTACGATTGAATCACCGATTACTATCTGCATTATGTGGAAAATCAAATGTCAGCCGCGAAGAAAGTTATAATTATTACAAATAATGAATTAAATAAAAATCAATATCATATATTGTATAAATTTACGCATTTTCAAATTCTGATAATTTGGCCATTATTAAAAAGAATATATATTTCATTGCACGCAACATAATTTCTTGTATAATTATGAATTCAAACTTTTATCAAATTTAAACTGCTTTTTAATACTAGATATTTATGGTAAGTAATTCAAAATGTAATAATAATGAAAAATAGTAAGGGAAAATCAATCTTATTTACAATCATTCGCTAATATAATGATAATTAAATGTTGTTGTTAAATTATATAATAATACTAAACTTATTTATGTTAGTAACCATTCCAATCATAAATATTTTTTTTATTACAATCAACGAATTGAGTATATTGTATACTAAACTTTTTATAAAAACAGTCTGCAAAAAATTTATATTCTGATTGACTAAAATCTAATTTATTAGTGTATGTATAAACTTTTTTTTATAAATAGTACTTTCCTATATATCATGATTTATGTACTATAATAGTTAATATAATACGTCTGTTAAATATTATACTATAGGCCGAATGTTTAAGTATTTGCGCTCATTGTTGCTTCTCAACTAATAGCGCATTGTTGCGAAAAAAATTTCTATAAATTCCATAAATTTCATATTGGCTGTGAATCAATCTGAACAGGACTCGTCACCCAGTCGATTTTCCTTTCCCAGTTCCGTCACATCTTAACGTCACTTCTTATTGCAAACTTAATGTCTGCAAGTGAAGTATAGGCAACTTCACTCTCGGTTAGTAAGGAGGCGTGTATGGAATTAAAAGGTGTCCATTGAGTGAAATTACGAAGAAAGTAATTCCACCGCTTTATATATAATATATTACATTAAATATGTATTAAATTATTGTTTAATAAATGTGCACTATAACAAGGTTTAATAATAATTTAATAACAAGATATAATATTTATAGAATTTGTCTCGTCTTTCTCTCGGTACATATTCATGTTCTATATATATATATATATATATAATTCAACGTATCAACAAAATAAAGAATTCGTTTATCAAATTAGAAGGAATTGTACATTGTAACGGAAATGGATCGATAGCAAAAATACTGCTAAATTTTAATTACCAATAATGCAATTCTAATCTCCGCTAGACCAAATAATTTATTATGAATTACCGATAACGGCTTTTTTCTGATAACAACAAGAGTAAAGATATGTAAAGATAAGTGGCAGAAGTAGGGTATATGCTTGACAAGCGACAAGCTCCTGATTGTTAATACTTTGAGCACAAGTCTAAAGGTACTATAGAGGTCACGCTATCACAACGCTATCATGTTAATTTCATGCCTATAACGAGTGTCAAAAATGAGCTAAATATAGAAACAGAGAGATACGTGGTTAGATAACTCCGTTAAAATATGGCATTTTTACGAGTGGAGAAGAGAGTAAAAATATCTAAATCTAGTACAAATTTTCATGTATTCATAACTATTATATAGGACATATAACATACACACTTTTACAACATGCAAATATTACATGTGCAAGTAAACTTATGTGGATCGGTAAATTATACTTTTAAATTTCAATAAAGCGGTATAATGAAAATGAATGATAAATCACGTGATCCTAATTAGTTAGAAATGTTTTATATTTTATAACAAAAATTATAAGAAATTACGACTTATTGTTTATAAATAATATATTAAATTTTGTTTAAAGCAATTATTTGAGCATTTATTATTATAAAGATGAAGAGAAATATTTGAAAAAGCTATTGAGCAACATAAATTCTTGAATACTGTATTCAAATATTTAAATAACTAAATTATACTTATAAATATAAACTGCCTATTATGGGGAAGTTTTTCAAGAAAAGGAATATTAAATGCAATTTCATTTTCTATAATTCGATAATTTTCAATTGTATGGCAATTAGTAGATCATTGATTTTTCTTCAAGAATAATTAATAATTAAGCAATAATACTTTGATTGAAGAGACATTTTAATCAAAGAAAATATAAATAAATAAATAATAATGAAAATGTTTGTCTTTAAAAGACATTTTTAAATCCATTTCCATGATTTAAAAAAGAAAAAAATAATAATTTACTTTCGCAGTAATATCCGATCATTAATAATAGAAAATAGATTTCAATAATAATGTTAATGAATAGCTTTAGCATTTTGATAATTAAATTTAAGTACTAAGTAACTATACTAACTAATAGCTTTTATTTTAAAATAAAAACAATTAAAAGCTTAAAAATTAAAAAGAAAAACTTTTATTGCATGAAAGCTCTAACTTATATATATATATATATATATATATATAAATATATATATATAGATTAATACTTCAACATAATTATATGTAAAAATATTAATCTGCTTTACTCCTATTTCATTAATATTTATTTTTATAATTACAATAGTATATTATTCTATGAACTTGACAATATGGGTCATAATCAACTATTAATTTTATATGAACTTTATTTTATAATAAATGAATGCACCAACTTTTGCTATATAATACATTGATCTCAAGAAATACAATGTAAAAGTTGAAAAATCCGTATAAAATTTACCTAAAAAAGAGATTTATTTATAATAAGGATGCAATTAGGTCATACGTTACAGTTTAGAATATGTCGATAAGGATTATGAGAGAGAGAGAGAGAGAGAAAGAGAGAGAGAGAGAGCAATATAAAAGATAATAAAAATTAAAAAATACTACGTAATCTTCTCGTGTTGTATCTAAATTCATGGGACATCATTGGCTTTCCAATATTAGAATGGTTTTAAATGCAATAAATACACCGAAACCGAAAATCATATTTAAAATGAAGGTAAATCGATATTATGTGACCTTTCCTCGTTTTTCTTTTTTATCCTGTAGCTTATCCCGTTTTCGATAAGCTAAAACGGGTATTTTGATTGTGAGGTAAGTAAGCAACGATCGATATCTGACCACAACCGAGTCCGAGGCAATATTTTCGATTTTCATCCTCAAGGGATTACAGCCATTCATTAATAAGAAAGTATTTTGCTATTTATTCGCGATTTGAATTTCAATGCAACACACTGGAGGATTCCAATGAAAAAGGATTCTGCGCAACTTTAGGTAGTCCTTGATCGGTATTATTATCAAAATGATAATTACCTCCGTATATTATGCATGCAATGTGATTATAATAAGAATAATAATGGCTTTTGTTTTATAACGTAATTATAAGAATACATGTATTTCGCGAAAATGCATATATTTATTATTATAATATATTGAGTTTCTATTTTATTATTTTTTATTAAATTTTAGCCTCTTTATATTCAATAATGATTAATGGTTTTCTGTCAAGTTTTTCAAAAGCTTCAAAAGTCCATATATTGATAAGACTCTTTTCTCAGCTTTATTATTGGTTATTAATTATTTATTATTAATTATTGGTTAGTATTTGTACAGATTTTTTGTTTTACATGCTGAATTATTAAAGTATAATATTTCATACGTAAATATATGACTAATTCTTCTTTTTTACAATATTTGCAATAATTTACAATACTTGTCTGATAAATGTATTCGGAAATTTATCGATTTAATGAAATATATCAAAGTATAGCCATAATATAAAAATATGTTTTATATTCGAGAAGATAGAAATTCGTACAATATCATTAATCTCCTCGATATTGTTTAACTTGTAATTGTTCTTTTTTTTCTATATTTAGGCAAACCAATGTCGCCTGATAGTACCAGTTATATATAATTTTACATGTTCACCATATTAATATCATTGTTTGACTGGGCCATTAGTTAAGCAACAATATATAGAAACACATACGAAATATCGTAATTGTATGGCTGTAAATGAGTAATGAATGCATCAAGATTTATCCACACTTACATATTCAGATAAATTATTTATGAATTTATTTTTATTTGCTCTTTATTCTGATCGAAGTGCTGTAATTCGGCAAGTAAATTTTTCTTCCGCGTGGTCTTTCAAATTTCTTATATTTCATTATAAATGCGTAGCATATGCGTATATTGCTTGCCCGTTTATTTATCTGCTGTAAACCTTCATTTGTAAAAACGTCGCGTTGATGTCAGATAAAAGAAATTTTTTGACACGTCCGGGAAGATGAGCCAATTTTGGCAAAGACAGGCAAAAGATAATAAAATTATTATTTACGGTGAAACATAGCGAAGTAATTTATTAGACAGTGGAGCAAAAAACATACTGATGACAAAATAATGAGTTAATATAAAATTAACAGCTGCTTTAAATTGCACATGCAAAATTGCAATACTTACAACTCGATAACAAATTATGTGATATAAAAAACGAATAGGCTAGTTGCAATAAAACGTATCGATAAGTTGTCTTACTTTTACTTTACAGTGCGCTTGCTCTTTTATTCTGTCTTGCCTTCGCTTTCTCTCGCTTACACACACACACTCTCTCTCTCTCTCTCTCTCTCTCTCTCTCTCTTACTTCTTTCTAATCTACCATTTGTTTTCTAAATAGCTTTCACGCTTTTTTGTGTTCTACCAGGAGTTTCTTTATCCTCGTTTCCTCTTCTCTATTTTGCCTTATTTTACGTATATACAACAGTTACATATTCCCAAACAAAGCCATTTCGATTAACTTTTACAATACTTTTTTTTTATTATAAATACAGTGCATTATTAAAAAGAATAAATAAATAAATAGGTGAATAATTTCTTATATTATTTAAACGTTTTAGATTGTAGAATAAAAATTCGAACTTTATTTGAGAAATTATTTGTAACACTTTTACTAAAATCAAATTACATCCGAAACTTCAGATTTTCAATTTAACAATTTAGATGAGAGTGTATTCGACAATATATTTATATTAATTTTATAAGATTCTATTCAAATCGAAATTCTCTATAAGTGAAATAAAATATTACGGTTCTTCGCCATAACTCCAAATAGCTATAATTATTTTTGTGCTTTATATGAGCTTAAATAATAGATTATACATTCCGTTAGATTGTAGACGTTAAACGTTACTTTAAAATACAAAAATACAAAAATAAAATTGTGATAATGAATAAAGTGAGTGTAAATATTAGATTTATTTGTTCATGAAACATTGGAAAGACTCGCAATAATAGCTTTTATCGCTAAATCAGGAACCAAAGTGCTTCGGATATTGGCTCTTCCTTGACTTTTCTCTCGCGCAGCTTCTATTTTTGCTCATCTACCATCAGACAATTGTGTGGTCGAGCATCTTACTCAGTTCCAGTGCCAATGGAATGTGCTCGGTCTGCGCGATCTCGATTCAATTGCTCTTGTCGATCATACATTTCCTTGCACAAGCATCAACTAGCTCCTTAACGCTTATTATTAATGATTATTATTATCGCTACGATATCGAACATTCATACGTGAAATAAGCGCTGATTTTTTTCATTTCACCCTTTTATTGCCGAGAGAAATACGTATCGCTTGCTCCATTCCTTCTTCTCACTTCGTTAGACGTAGCGCGAGTATCCAAACTCCTCGTATGTCCGTCGAGGCAAAAAGGCTCAATGATATACCCGATACTCTGCATTTCTTTTATGAAATCGATATTGTAACAATTCTATGAGCTGAAATAAAGTCAATACAATACCGTAGCGGATCCAGTCCGCTATTATTCAGTAATAATGTTTTACAAGAAGTCCGTATAAAAAGACAATAATTTATGAATAACCAATTATTTATGAATAAGAAAAAATTATTATTAACGTAATAAATAATTTTGGAGAATATTTTCCTGTATTTTTCATAGTATTGCAATTTTATATGTTATTTCATTACGCGACAGATTTATTTTCCACAAACTTCGAAAATAAAACTTTACCTAACAATGTACCCGCACCAATTTTCAAATAACTTTCAACATAATATTCGAATAAATAAAATTTCATCAGTTAGCGAAGGTCACACAGTAAATAGCAATGATAGAGAAAGATCACGGAAGAAATCGACGATCAATTAATCTTGTATTTTGAAAAGTATATTATACTAATGAGACTTTAATAAATACCTACTCGAAAAATAATATTTAAATTTAACGAATTCGTATAAAGTTCAAAAACAGCAGCAAAACGGATAAGATAAACTATCGAGCATATACATACTTGCTATATCGTTAGATCGCGTTAATTCTTTTTTTCCCAGCTTAGTAAATAGCATTTTCTGGATTTGTCCCAATAATGTGCACAACGTATTCTTAAAACGAAAAAGAGAATAAATCACCAGAATAAGAAGGAAGTTCTGAAAATCAGAGATAAAAAAATCTATAATAAAAAATAAAACGTACTTACGAGTATATTATAGCTATGCTGCCAGAATGTGTGTGTGTGTGTGTGTGTGTGTGTGTATGTATGTGTGTGTGTGTTGATATATATGTACAATAATCAAAAATTTTAAAAGTAACATTTAATAATGTTTACTTGAATCGTCAAGTAACACAATGATATGAACGTTTCATTAAGAAAATATATTTTTTAATGATAGTATCGAATATATTTATGAATTTTCTTTATAATTAAATCGACTGCATCATAAAATAACTTGATTTTTCAGAGCATAAATTAATAAGCAATTTTCTTTTTATTATGATTTCCTATATAATATACATGATACTGTTAATTAATGAAATTTGAATTGTAAATTACTTTAATATTAAGATACTAAAAGTATTTTTAACGTAAAATATGCTCAAAAAATCAATTCATCCGTCGAATGACAAACAAATGAATAGTAACGTTATTTTATATTAGTTTATCATTTAAATATTAAAAAGAAAAAAGTTTCAATCTTTACCACACGATAAAATACATAAAATATATAATAAAAAATGCATCTTAAGTCTCTGTAATATAACGAAATAATGTTTGATAGTTTACTAAATTAAATAAATAGTTATAAATTACTTCTATCCTATTATTTCTCTTTAACTTTCTTTCTCTCTCTCTCCCTCTCTCTCTCTCTCTCTCTCTCTCTCTCTCTCTTCGCATCATCCCTATCAGTTTTCAATATTGCTCACATATGCAAGTAAAAACTACTTAAATATTCGATTTAACATTATTTATTTCATTTCAATTTTGTATCCAATGTTTGAAAATTTTTTAATGAAACTAATGACAAAGAGAAATAAGAAAAAATTAAATATCCACGATATAATCCTTACAGCTTTGCCTCGAAAAATTGCAATCCACTTGAAATTACTTATCGAATACAATAAGAATTAAGTGAGCAAGCGAGTAAAATCTAGTTAATAAAACTCAGTTCTTTATGAAATAATTTTCCGCTTCAATAATTTATTGTAAAATAAACAAAAGTTAAGTAACTCTGAAAAGTCTGCGCTTCATATTGAATGCGACTATTTATATTCGGATGAAATTAGTTATTTAAATTATGATATAAAAAAGTCTCCGTCTATTGTTAGTTTAAGCTAAGATTTAATAATTTCATTTTTTTATCCTCGATATAAAACAGTTATATAAAAATATTTATAAATACTAAATTTAACGATTTGTATGATATAAATTTCCCAATAAAACCAATACGATTAATTGTATCACCTAATTACGAATATTAAAGAGTTAGTACTAATTAAAATATAGTAAATGTAGTCGATTGGAGCCATTAGAAATCTGTTTGGATAATTAAGTGTTTTAATTATTAATCTTACGAGTTTATGACACAAAAATCAACTGATAGATGCATTTCAATAAAATTCATAATATAATATTTAAAAATCATAAAATACAACACTAGAAGACAACATTATTTATAATTGAATATAAAGTGAATTAAAAATCCCGTCAAATAAATATTTATTTTCAATTATTTGCTTAAAAGGCCTTTCGTCGAATACTTATTTCCATTTCAATTCATAAAAGGTGAGATAATAATGGCAAGACATTGTTATCCAAAAAAATTTTAATCATTGAAAAATATTTTAAAAGTTATATGTATGTATACGCGACGTGAGTGGTCGACGGTAACTTAAATTCAGGACTGCTACATTAAATTATCAGAAACGTCAAGCCGATTAATCAAGTCTATTTCAGCACTAAACTCACTTCTAACCTTCCCGATTTACTTTCAAATAAGATAATTACACGATGATATTCGTTTATATTAAAGCTTGAAAATAATATTACTGTAGCACGCGCTTTGTGAGCAGCAACTCCGATAAAATATAACGTCGAATGTCCGTACTGAAAATTCATTTGAATTTAAATGAAAACATTTTCAATTATTGCTATAAAATAGAGTAACTTACAACCGTGAATCACATTAGGGAATTCGACTTTAGCTGGAAACATGAAACTTGGTAAAATCGCTTATCGGACCTGAAGACGCGAATTTATCCCCCTTGAAAATTTGAACTCAAAACCGAACGTTAGAAAGGTTCTTGGCTAAAAAAAAGAGAGCGGCCGAAGCGCTTAAATCTGATTTCAACCGGGAAACTTTGCCCCCCCCCCCCCCGGGGGGGCCCTCCCCTTCACCGCAAAAACCGAGTCGTAGCGAATGGGAGATGGTGATCACGTCCAGCAGCCGGACATCAATCAAGTTGCGCGTTCACACCTCCCGGTCAATCTTCCACTTGCTGTGACATCGGCCCGGACGCCGCAGTCGCTCGGTCTCAAGATGACGACGTCGCGTCGCGAGCGCGCTGTATCTTTGCCGATCGTGCTGCTGGACCTGCCGCCGCGGGCCTTTAGGACCGAGGCCGGTAAGATGATAATCAGGATGCGGATGCGAGTGCGCGCCCAGGAGCGAGTGTGGAACGAGTATCTCCAGGGCAGCGGCTGGTTCCGAGATAATCCCGGGCTCGAGGCATACTTGTGGTATTGCGAGGAGATCGGAGCTGAGGTGGAGGACGAGGAGACTCGGGGGAATTCGGAGCAAAGTCCAGGTCGCGCCGCGAAGGCTGACGCCGGAGTATGTCCATGGAATTATCCTGTCGCTCCTCGGGCTTGGGAAATATGCCGGGAAAGAGAAGGGCATACCGCTAACTTTTCCACTAAATTCGACATTTTCACAATATCTTGGTATTAAGGAAATATCGTTGAAAATTATACGTAACGTTGATAAAGAATGGAAATAATGAAAGGAAAAATTTCACTGAGGTGTATATTCGTCAATAATCATTCACCACTGTTTGTCAAAAAGAACTCAAATGCTTTTTAAAATGAATCGAGTGAATTATCGTTTTACAAGTAGTTATTGGTATTTGTTAAATATGCGTAAAAAGTATTTTAATTCATACGAGCCGGACATTCATATTCCAAGCTTTGAGCCTAATTTAAAATAGAAGTCAAAAGCAAGAAATTGCTTTGGTTAATTTATTTTATTTCTCATAAAACGGTAGCACGAGATTAATTAGAATTCTCGGTGTACTACGTATAGAAATGGAGTTTGACAATGCTTTTAAAGAAATTTCTATTTCTCCATACAACTAAATACATAATAATTATAATTAATTATGTATATATGAAATAATAATGATACATTAAAAATTAAATATTTGCATGAAAATTTTTAGTCACATTATTAACAAACTATTTATAATTTTTTGTACTTGTAATGAATGTTGGGTTATGCAAGTCGAAGATAAATATCCAGAATTAATTATTAGATTTTAGTTATAAGAATGACAAAATTTTTACATAAAATATTTGTTTGATTTTAAGTGAAAAAATGTTTAGTACTTTGAGAGATTTATAGATCAATCTATAGCTTTAAAAAGAGATAAAAATAAAAATATCTTTAATTTTCACATCGACAAGTATCATACGAATATAACTTTACAAAATATTTTGCATGCATAATGCTATTTTATATGCAAAATACTTAATTGCGAATGCAATGTTATTTTAAAACTTTTTATTATAATGTCCATTATGCCATAAATAGAAATAAATAGGTAGAAGGAGGAAATTCATTTATTTAAGTATACTGTAATTGAACAGAATTAAACATAAATCTTATTCAATTATATAAATTAAATGTCATCTTTGTAATCAGTTGTAAATGTAATCAGTTCTTATTGAAAATGTTAAGAAAACTATTTAAGTCAATAATGAAATATATCGTAAAGATAATTTTAAAAAATGAGTTCGTATTCATTCGCTATCCTTACGCTTTAATTTCATGAGTATTCATTTATCATAATTTTGAATTATAACATTTTTAATTTACAATACAAAATTTAATATCTTAAACTAAATATATAGATGTATAAAAGAATATTACTTTGTTAAGAGAGAAAAAAACAAGTACAAGATAAAATACTAAAATACTACACTGTAGAATAAGAGTTATAACATCAAATATCTTGTTCTATTTTTCTATATAGTTTCCATACTTAAGAGTCTGTAAATATTCTTCTTTTTTCATATATCCCTTTAATAAATAATAATAATAATAATAATAATACTCATAAAGTTACATAATAAATGTATTCATAAATAAAGCGTTCTAAAATAATTAGTAAAATTTAAATTTTATCTTTACAATCTGAAAGAAAGATACAAAGTTCCTTCTAAAAGAAATTTGATCACCATCATGGAAAATAATACCGTAACAATATATTGATGATTCAATCTGTTATAATATAATAATAAATATATATATATATAATCGTTACATTAATAATTATAAAAACCTTATTATGAACAATAATTTTTTTTATTTTTTTTTTCATTATTATATTAGAATAGATCGAATCATCAATATATTGTTACGGTATTATTTTCTATGATAGTGATCAAATTTCTTTTAGAAGGAACTTTGTATCTTTCTTTCAGATTGTAAAGATGAAATTTAAATTTTACTAATTGTTATATATATTATAAAAAATATATATATATATGAAATAATCAATAAATATAATTAAAATAATAATTAATGTAAATATTTATTTTACAAGCACCAATGATTTTTTCCATTTTCAAACTACTCTGCCGATCATTAATATTAATGTATATGCAATTCTATTATATTATTCTTGATAATGTAATAAAACAATATTTTTCTACTAATATAACTCATCAAATTTATATAAAAAAAATAATAAAACACAAAAAAATAACTTTCTTTTAATTAAAATAGATCTAAATTACAAGCTATCATACATTAAAACTCAAGTATTACTTTTAAATGGAAAAAAGTATATACTTTTCTATGAGAATCTTGAATGCCTTAATCCAGCTCTTTTTTTTAACTTTGCATTTTTTTATTATTATTGATTCGTTATTTAACTAATTGCTTTTGAATTGATATAATCTGAACTAATATAATATTTAATGGAAAATGATTATATTTTTCAATATCACTTTATAGATTTAGATAATAATCTTCTATAATAAAGAGAATAATGATTTTACATATTTAATGGGACACGTATTCTCTTAAGTGGCAATACGCATGGTAAAGCAAAATACTACAGTTAATGTTTAATGCTAAAATAGAAGTGCAATATGCAGCCAAAAAGTGTTGCCTTGTGCAATGCGCAATCTCGTAGATCCATACTTAATTTATTTTCACACACATACCCAGTCAAATGAGCAAATTGCTCGCAAAACGAGTGCATTCGCAGTGCACATTAGCACATTACACTTTGTTCCCGAGTGAAAACACACGAGATGATTACGTCAGTCATGCAGTGAATCATCAATGGGACCTTGCGGATTGCGAAAGGGTCTTCTTATTGGCACGTGCCCTACTTCGTAAAGCGAATAAGTAAATAGAATCGAATTAACGATCAAATGACGCTTCCCCTCATCGGAAAAACAATAGCTTAAACATTAATTTTAAATTCCACAAATCTGGCGAATTACAAAATAATAAATATAGTGTCCAATAATTAGTTTTATTTTTATACACATTTACAAAAGATGAAGCAGTAAAACACTGTTACGCATATTAATATGCGTCTGTGTGTGTGTGTGTGTGTGCGCGCGCGCGTGCGAGTGTGCATGCGTGCACATGTGCACAAGTAGATGTATACTTGAGAGACTACTGCAACGTTAAATGCCCGTATTTGGTATGTAAATTCCCTAGACTCATAAAGATCGATAATAAAAATGTAAACATTAAATAATGATCTTGCACATAGTTTATATATTTCAAGAAATTGCTACAAAGTATTTGTATCCCTTCATAAACACTTCAAATAATGATAATGAAATGTTCACAAAACTCATTAATGCAAATGTTAATTAATTGAATAAAAAGCAATTATTATTTTTATAAACTGCCGAGCATACGAGCATATTTTTCATATTTTTCTTTGATAAAATAAAATTTGATAAAAATCGCGATACCAATTTCGCCTTGTATTAATAATTAAAGTTTATTATATTTAAAGTTTCTATTAACCTTCAAACCTATAGAGTTCAATAGAATTTCAACTTAATACAAGAAAGCCGAATTACTTCGTTCGAACACGTAATTCCAACAGAAATCTTTTTCTCCAATCTTTACTATTAGGATTTTCTTTTTCGGCTCTATAATTCATTAAATTGATCGAGAAAACTGACTTTCCTACGACTTGCATAAATGCAGGGAAATGTATCTTTCAAACAGTTCGGTTCATTCGATTAAAGTCTATCGTAAATTAATATAGTAGCTTATCTCGTCTCATTTCTTTCTCTCATTTTACTTTAGAATAATAATTCGCTAGCTTGATATTTTTTGTCAAATCCAAATAATGAGAAAAAACTAATCTCTTGTCATTGATTAAATGCTAATTCCATAATAGTACATCACACTTTCAAATAGTGGCTGCGTGAAATATTTTTTAAAAAAAAATATTTAATTCATTAAATTTCCATTTTCCAATGAAAAATAAAGGAAAATATCGCAAAGGAGCACAAACACGTTCTTACGCATTAATTTCGAAACTTCTGTGCTGCAAAAATTAATATTTTCTTTTTTTTCATTAATAGATGTACAAAAGAACTCTTATTTATGTTACTATAAAACGTACTATTTAATTACTAGATCTACATAATATGCAAATAAAAGAATATTAGCTGTTTCATAGGAATATAAAAAATACAAATAAAATAGTCCTGAGGTTATCATTATTTTTTTCTCGCATTTATTACGTTATGGATCGTAAAGCAAGATAAAATTATAGAAAGCCATTCAATCAACAAATATCTACAAGAAGCAGCATCGATTAATAACATAAGAAAAGTAATCTGCTCGAAATTTGCCATTTGCCGAAATTTAATGTCCTCTTACCGTAACTGAAGAAGCTCATAAATTAGCTCCGTACACGTATGTAAAAGAATAAGATTCCCAAATGCACTGCGCAGTTAAAAATTTCAACAAACATCAGGCGGCATATTTCAAACACGTCAACACGGCGCATATTAGAAAATGTCGAAAATAAAAAGTGCAGCCAAGCTCTCAATCACTCGCGAATGTTTTTTATGCATGAGCAAATGATATAAGTGACTAACAGGTGCGCGCGCACTTTCACAATCCTCGCCGGTCACATAAGTCGCTGAGTACGCGTAAATTCTCGACACCACAAACTAAATGAGTACCGTTTGTCTTGTGCAAATTTTAAAAAGCGCTGAACGCTTGCTTTACTATTCCGCGCAAAGTTGTTACAGGACTATTTATTTTGACGTTTGCGAACTTTGAAACGAAGGTACTTTGTTTAAATATCATATATCTCGAAAGCATTTAAAGCTTTATTTACGCCGGATTTAATGTTTACAAAACTTTGGGAATTCGGTATGACTAAAAAAACAAACTAAGCAGTATGATTTATTATTTATTTTAGAGCTCGTTATAAAGATATATATCAATTTTATTTCAAATGAAAAGGGAGCATACGTTTAACGCATTTCATTCCTCGACATTTGGTTCCTGATCATATTTAATCAAGCAAAATCATAAATTAACGCAATTATCAATGCTTTCGATGTGAATTTTTTTAACGAATGCCAATTTATACAATTTTTATCTCGAGTAAAATTTATATCCATCACCATTAATATGTATACATCACGACAACGACGACAATAACACACACACACACACACACACACACACACACATATATATATATATATATATAGGCGAAATAAATAAAATTGTATATTTTACAAACCTTAATATTAGAATTAATGATAATTGAATTAATATAAAAATAATATAGTTAAATTTTATATTTCTCCACGGTACCTTAAAAAATTGAGAATTTAAATTTACATACGTAAACTAGTTTAAAGATTTATTATTCATATGTTCTGTAAAAGTCTATAAAAAATATATAAATAAATACATTCGTTTCATACTAAATAACTTGAAACTTACAAAAATTATTTAATTTAACGAAATAATCTAATTTTCAAATTGTTAAAAAAAAAAAAATTAATGAAATGTACAAAATGGCTTCACATCCAATTATTTCTGATTAAACATTTATTTATACCTCAATATTTTCTGCCTTAAAAAATCTAAACATTTTAACGAGATTTTTATTTAAAACTCTTTATGTTGTAAAAAATACGAATTACACTAATCTCACTTCGCTATTTTAAAATAAGTTTTCTATGAGTTTTTCAGCAAGTATTATAAAATAATATTTTATAAACTATTAAGAAATATATGTTTGTACAAATGTTTGTGAAAATATAAGTATATTTAATGAATTTTACAAATAGTTTTAAAAAATGAACAGTATAAAAAAATGTTGAACACGTGCATAGATTACTCATATTTTCTACATTTATAGTTTTTCAGAATGATTTACAATAAGAATATTTGGATGGATTTGACAACAATGCTAATTAGTTATTAATTCATAAGAAATTGTTGTATTCATCCTGTCTGAGGGTTGTAAAATTCTTTTAAAAACTCTTTGTAAAATTTCGTAATAGTTTACCTTGTTGCATGGAATGCAATATTAAGTTCTAATTCTTGAAACTTATAATCAATGTGACATTCATTGATTAAATTTATTATATATTCATATAAAAATTACAATGTTTTCTAAAATCCTTTTGGACTTCATTTATTACACTAACGTCAAAAATAATGTCATTTGAATTGTAAATATATATTTAAAGACTATTGAGTTAAATTTACTATTTTTAATTGTTGAATTTAAGAACTAAATTCTTTAGCATGTACATGTAAAATAGTCTTAATACATAGATACAAATAATTAATTATTTTATCTTTGATAATAAATACGATAAAAAAATCACCCTTTATAATTAAGCAAGAGATGAATTCCTTTATTTAATAATATTCTGATTAGTTTACCTATTCTTTCATAAATGTAATTGGTAATATAAAAAAATTTTGCTTTTCATCCTGATCGGCATATAAAGCGTTTCAATTGACGAAATTTATAAAATATACGGACGCTTCAAAAAAGCAAACAGAACTGCAGAAAGATATGAGTATAATAACAGAAATTAGGGATTCCATGAGAATGAGTATTTAAGGTCTTCAACAATATTAAGTAGATACAGGTTAAAGTACTCGACGAGCAAACCCAAGATTTAGTTCTGTGAACGCGAAGGTGCCAGAATTTGGGGGGGGGGGGCAATAAAAAGGGAAGGCGAAAGTAGAGCAGCGTCTTTTAAATGCTGGAACACCTTCTGCTCGTCTCTCTTTTCGTCTTCTGTGAAAAAAAGAAAGTAAATAACAGAACATTCAAACATATAGCAGTACATCCGAATAAAACTCACACTCATGCAGATAAAGTATATTCACATAAATAAAAATAAACTACTCATATGCATATAAATATATGGAGATAGTAATTTATTACGCGCTTGTGTTTCCTATCTGCGAATCAGTGTACGTGTACGTGTGTGTGTGTGTGAGTGAGCGAATGGTAGTGATCGCGAGTGTTTGTGTGTCAAGCCTGCTTTATTTCACATATTCTTTTCGAAATAGATGAATACTCGAAATGTGCAGATATGAAAAGAAAGTTCGAAAAGTGAGATAGATAGAAAAAAAAGCAATGCCTATATCTATCCGTTGACGCAGCGCATATTTGCATTTTTTATTCTTCTATATGCCAGTTGTGATAAATAAATCTTTAAAACCGATTTAAAAGTTATAAAACAAAAATGCCAATATACATCTTAAATATATAGACTGGATTAAAAGATCTGCTTTCCGTTATTTCCAAACATATAAATTTATAGGTTGCTAAAAAGTTTCAAAAAATATAACATTTTATTTATTACGATAATAATTCCTCTTATTACTTATTTAATAACTATTAAAAATCAATAAGTTTTATATTCATAATTCCGAATGTAAACATTGCCCGTACTGATTTGTCGTTCGAATGAATTTTGACGAAGAGTAAAGTAAACCATTTATTAGATACTAATATTAATAAGCTACTAATATGTTTGCATTTTTTAAATATTAATAGAATCTCATAAATAAGACCATTACTCGTTTGATCCCAATAAATTTATTCTTTAAATAAATATATAACCGCGACACATTAATAAACACAAATAATTATCGAAAACAGAATTTGAATCACTTTTATTCCAAAAAAAATTTTTAAATTTTAAAATTACAATAATGTTTAAAATTACCCAAATCGTTATAATATTGTAATTGGAAAAGATAATAAAAATAAACAGTATATTTATATATTAGAGCGTATCGATTTATAAAGTCTAAATTAAATAATCGAACCTTAATATTATACTATAATATTGCAACGAAATGCGATAATCCATTGATTTTTCAAAAAAATATAAAAGAAAAAATTATTATTTAAGCATTATTTTCCTTATTGTCAATATTGTTTGAACATTGAATTGAATATTTTATTCTATTCAAGCAATCATTTCTCAAAATTAGCAGTAATATAAAAAACATTTATTTGTCATAAAAGTGATTTATATTACTACATTCAAAGTTTTATTAGACAGCTGAAGTTATCTTTTTTAATATGAAAAAATGTTTCAATTAAATAGTGTGCTTATATATATACATTTATATACCCAAAGTCAAAAAACTAACTGTTTATCCATAATTTATTATTAGCTGTCACAAATATCTATAATATACAGAGCGTAAATTATAAACAATCCTTTGTTTTATTCTCATCAATGTTCACGTGAGACAACTCACTCCACATGTATATACAAGAAAATTAAAAAACAGCAAGTGGTTGTTCTCATTTCTTCTCCCTTGAATTTGTCTTTACTCTCATCTGGGCCAAATAAACAAGCCGAGTCAAGGTACAGAGAGATCCAAAGTTGTTCTTTTTATTGGTTCCAAATTCAAACATAACACACTGGCTGTTGCAGCTTCAATAGACTGAGAGAATAAACGTGACAGGTTTTTCGGAGAATCTAACACAATGAAATATTTCGTTAAAGTAATAAATAGACCTGGAAAGATATTTTAAATATTGTTTATATTTGAAAAAAATCACTAATATGTATAGCAGTTTATTCGTTGAACATGAAAAAGCTTTTCAAGTTATTTACTACAAAATGCATGGATTTTATTAATAAAATTAAAACAATAATATTTAATCATAAATATTTATGCACCAAATAATCTTTATAAATATTGAGATAATTTATCACACGTGCAATAATAAATACATATAGCGGATAAATTTTTAATTAAATTCGATTCTTTTATCCTAAAACAGAAAATTACTACATTCAATATTTATTATGCACATAACAAAATACTAAATAATGCACATAATTAATGTACAAAACTTGAATGAAGAGGTTAATATTTACAATATATCAAGTAATTGTGTATTATATTAAATACTGTAATTATTCTATCAATTATTAAAGATTTTGATCGATATGAAATGTATATGTATATATATAAATATTTGTTTTCTTTTGTTTTTTGAAAATCTAAGTATATTGATCGAAAAATTACTCAAGATAAAAGCTTTTGTTTATTCATCAGTATTTCAAATATTCTGATAAACGTTAATTTAAGTTTTTTCTATAATTTTCATTTAAGCTTCATACAAATCACTCTTGAATGTCAATTAATTCGACGGATGTAACGTGTAAGCAAATATCTAAAATATCAAAATGTAATAAATATTATTTACACAAAAATAACTAAAACAATATATCGTATTGAATAACAATAATCGTAAGATATATTCATAATATTTCGTAAAACATAATATTATGGAAAAAATTTATTAAAGACTCCGTTAATTGTTTACCTGAAAATATTTAATAATAACTAATAGTAAATATCTTCTTCTGCTTTGTTACAGACATTTTGCGTAGTGTCAAAGAGGTTTCGAAAAAATTATATTCATCGTTTCACGGCAACTAAAAGTTGGTTCATCTTCTCACCGTGGAATCCAATAAGACGCCGTTGCATCTTCATTAGTACGAATCAGTACTTCGATTACGTCGTCATGGCAACCATAATACTAAATTGCGCCTTCTTAGCAATGACTGAGACTGTTGAAGAAGCTGAGTAAGTTACTAACTGTTTATGTATTTAGTTTCGTCGTTTTCACCCTCTTTATGAATTACAAGCTTTAAAATAATTATAAAACCACTTTATTTCATCTAGCATAAATTCAAACTTTGCAATAACTTGGCAATTAACTTAACGAATTGTATTTGATATTTACAAATGAAACTTGTATATTTAGCAATTTGTAGAAATAACTATGCCACCACAACAAACAGTATCCGTTCAAATTAAACGAATTCGATTAAAGTAATTTATCAAAATCACATTTAAATTTGAACAAATATAATATTAATAACCTAAAGGCAAATTGTGATAGTAATTTATAAATTTTACGAGCTTCAGTAAATTACATTAATTCCTTTACACATAAATGAAATGTTCTATGCGAAATAAAAGAACTATCAAACCACATTATCGTAAAGAGTACATTGTAAGAGCTTAGGGATCGGTAAAAAGTTGAAATAATTTAACTGCCTCAAACTAAATGTCATCGTTCCATTATCGTCTACATTTGGCTTATCTTGACACAGTTGTCCTGCAACGTAGTAGCAGGAATATAGGAAGCTTAAGCTCCTGAATTTCCCACATTTAAGTGACATTTACTCGTGCATTATACGAGTCCGATAAAGCAATGACTTCCTCGTGTGTGAATTTACTCGCAAAAATCATTATATTTGCAGCTTGCGTATTATGCAAATATATTTTCTCCCATGACATTCTGGTATTGCGTGAGTATTAAATAAAAATTATCATACAGATTTAACAGGGAATCGATGGACACCGACTCCCAGAGTAACTGCACTGCTAAAGAAACATTGTAACTTGCAATTTTTAAAAAATTTATTAAATCTATTTTAAGTATTCACTGCAACGTTCAACTTAGATTCTCAACTGAGAATTCACATATATAAATAATGACAATTTGACAATTATTTACAAAAAAAATTGCTATTGTTTTTATTTTTCTTTATTAAATTTTTAATTTATATCTGCAGATTACAGAAATATTGGTTGAGCAAGGTGAATGTACTAATTATTTACTAATATTTTTAAATATTTTAATCATAATATATCGAATATAAGATTTTTTTGTTGAAAAATTAGAAAAGACTTAGTGAGGTTTGAATAGAATCAAAATTGAATTGAAAATTGTTATCAAATCTCATCTTATATAATTCTCTACTAGTTTCTCGTAATAACTAAAATGAACAGTGATTTTGTGTTTGTAAATAGTGTATAAAAATATATTTTATAACAAAATAAATAGTAATTTTTATAACATATATTCATTTATAACATATATGTATATATCATAGAGAACTTTAGGCAATTAGTCGTTCATACATTATCGGAAATGAATAATGGTGCACCATTATAATTTTTATACATTAATATATTTATCACATTTACTCTATGCCAAGCCATGTAATAAACTATTTACAGTATAAGTACGAGGGAGTATTGTGAAATAGGTGACAATTATCGATATTTACAGCATAAATGTTCTATTCTTACATTAACTTCAATAAAATGGAAAATGCAATAACGATGCTGTTGGTTATTTTATATTCTATATTTTGAACATTGACAGGTCATATTTTGATATCTATTAATATTTCATCTAAGTGAAAATAATGTGCTTTTACAAGAGGTATGAAAAAAGATTTTCACCCCCCCCCCCCAATCACAGTTTTAACTATTGATTGTTCGAATAGGCGTAGTTCAAAAATTTTTAATGCAAAATGACAAAATAATGTACAAAATTTTGCCAATCGTAATAAAGTAAGAAAATATGAATATAAAATACACTATCTTTAACGGGAAGAAACTTTAATCTAATAATGTACTTATCTAAGCATTTATACTTATCTGAGCGTTGTAAGCTTCTTTATTTAAATAGATAATTGTCTCATTTGCAAATGATCACAATGATTTTCGACTAATTTTATTCTAAGCTACTTACTAAATTTGCTTTCTCCATTCAGCCAATTACGGTAAAATATATTATCAATAAATGCAAAACAATAACAAAATCTCAAAAGTTCTTTTTAATTAAAGCTTTTAATACATTTGTAAAGAGTTTAATAAAATTATTTAATTTTCTATATTTAAATTTCAAATTACATATTCATAAGATAAAATATGATTCATAAAATATTAATAGAGCCTGTATCTATAAAATAAATATTGCTCGAGAAAGCAATGGCGTGTTAACTTTCCATTATGATATTAGAAAATTATAAATCTAAGGTATTCAAATTATCGAATGATAAAATAAACTTAAGCTTTGGTTAAATTTTATTCATTTAGATATTTCTAAATACTTAAAATATCAAATAATCTTATGGTACAATTAGGATTATTGTGTAAAAAACTATTTATATTTAGAAATAATTCAAACACTTTCTCACGCCACTTGATATATCGACGTATCTTAAGCATTGTGAGCGGTAGATTGGGGGGAGGGGGGAGAATTGAAGAAATAAACTATCTATAGCTAAAAAGACTTAAGCATTAAACGTGTTTATTGGTTGCGTACTTCACGAATAGATGAATGTATATGCGACGCTAACGTTATGGTTTTTTCCTCCGACCGATAGTTAATTGAATTTTCAATGTGCAAAATGCCATGAACTCGACTAGTTCTCTAGCCTGACTCTTCTACACAAATTATCGACTTTACGTTTCACTTACTTATTACAAATACTTCCCTCCTTCCCTTCATCTCATAAGAACTTCCTTGCTCCTTGCTGACTACTTTCATCTGACTTTATCATTAACCCACTTAGCATGATTATTGGAAAAAAGTTTAAACAAATTTATTTCCCCAGACTCCATTAACGTGCTTATCACTTGTTCCACTAATACCTAATCAATTTTTCTCCTAATCGGCTCTCGAATTCCATTCAAGTTTCATAATCCTGATATGGTCGCGATTCCAGGGATGCGCGCGTCTCCATTACACCCCTTCTTTCGTTACAACATACTACATTCACATTTTTCACTTATTTGACCTACTATATCTATAAGTATTCGTGGCCGAGTAAATTACTCTTATATATGTTGAAAATTAAAGGAAAAATTGCCATTATTAACTATTGATTATTTTTCTAAAAATATACATATATTATATACCAAAGACGGTGTTTCGTACAATGGATCAATGAAATTTTTTGCTTTCGTTTGTGGAACAAAAAAAATTATCTTTTATCAAGACATTACTTTTATTCTGCGAAAATCTTAACACATATTTATACATTCAATCATAATCCTCTTTTCCTCGTGTATTCCTTGGATTTGCCTAATTTATGAACAAAATTTCCATTAAGGCTAAAATTACTCAATTATCTATAGCATAAAATTTTCATTTCCTCCATTCAGTTATATTGGAATATCTGATCGATATTAAATACTCGTCTTACAGTCACGTAAATCTATTATCGTACATAACCATTGCATAAGTTATGTAATATTTACTAAAACACATGACAGTATACTACACGTAACATGCGTATTTATTTATTTGAATATACTCCCCATCATTCATGCAAACAAACTTTCATTAAATGCATCTAAATAATAATTTTACAAATTATAGAAGCCATTATGATACGATGACGGCAAAGTTTCGAGTTTTGAACGAAGCGGCAAAGCATTTTCAGTTTCTATGCAGTCGCATAAATACTGATCCATATACATGTATGTTTATGTACATATGCATATATTTATATGGTATGAAATTCGAAAGGTATATAAGAGTATAAGTGAGAGAGGGGGGGCAGAGAAAATGTATGATATAAAGACGTGGTAGCGTAACTAACTCTAGTAAAGTAACAGAGAAGTGAGAAACTTGAATGCCGAATAGTCTCATGAATCATAATCGAATACAAGTCAAATTATAAGTTCATATGAATGAATTTTGCTTGACTCGTACATACAATGTACGTCAATTTTTTAAGTAAACTTAGAAAATAGGATAATATAAAAATAATTAAAACTTATCTGTGGTTTACAAAAACAATATAGCCATATTCTAAAGATATGAAATTTAATCACAAATATATAAACTGTCCATCAATTTTTTAAGTTACTTTTGATTCTTTTTTAATTGCTTTCATAGATAAAAAAAATTATTTTAACATTTGATATTAAATTAAAAATCTAATTTTTCGAAACCAATATTTCTGAAAACTAATTAAAATATAATCTGACAATAAGCAATAATAATAGATAATTCCATTAAAATTAATGTATTTATAATATATCAATAAATAATAGAAATTTTTAAAATATATTTCAGGCTTTCGAAACTATTTTCTATTCATAAATCAAGTTATAAGAGTTTTTATATACGAGAATTACAGTAAAATATTCAGTAACGTTTATAAAAGCATATATTGCTTGTAAATTTGTTATTATTTTTTATAATATAAGAATATTTTATTAATACAAGATCAATACAAAAACTATTAATATAAGAATGTAAGTTAATGGTACTAAAGGTATATAAAAAAATAAATAAGATAAGAAGTAAAATAAATACATTTATTAGAATACATAAAAATGCGATTATGGAATTTGCAATGCGAAAAATAAAATCTAATCATTTAAAAGCTGAAGTTAAAAAAAAAGTTATTAATAAATACTCGATATAGAATTAATAATCTGGTAATTGAATTAGTATTTGAAAAATTCAAGTTCGCGTATAGTAAATACACTACATGTGTCATTTATATTTTTTACAACAAGGATCCTTTGAAACTATCAGACTTACCATCATATAGTTATGCTAAAATATTGAAAAATATTCAATAATAGAATTGGTAATCACAAACTTACTTTTTCTTAATAATATTATAATCAATATTTTCATCTCGATCGTCATATTGAATTTTTTTTTAATATTCATAATTCCGTCAAAATTATATCAACCACAAATTGTTAAAATTTTATAATAAAAAAAATGAAATGAATTAAATTGAATTGATAAAAATATTTCATAAGTAATATACTCAAGTAATAAATTTAAAAAAACAGATTGCTTAACCGATCTTAACAAGTATGCATTTAAAGTTCTTATATGTATAAAATAAAATTTTGTTCTTTAATCCAATGTTTAAGCAACTAAAAAAGTAATAAAAATATTTAGATAATATTATACACTGTTAACAATTTACATAATGTAATAATTTTTCTGAATTCTATTAGAAATTTAATAGATGAATATATAGAGCTTTTGATAATCCATGAAATTAAAATGAAATGAAAGTTTTATATAAATGAAGATAAGACATTATTTTATTAATTTAATATATATCTTAATTATTCGCAGTTTCTCGTGCTTTGGAAAATCAGCACTTCCATTATTTTCTGCCTCCTTAAATTATCAGTTAGTTGGTAAAAATTTTTAATTTTCTTTCGTTAATCTATATAATTGTTTTATTTCATGAAATTTTGCAATAATTCAATAAATCTTCAAAAGATTGAAACGAATAAATGTACAGAAAAAAATAAACCAATGCGCTAATAAACTATAAAAATGTTGATAGTGAGTGGCACTGCAACATTAATAATAGCAGTTAGGCGATGACGAGACATGAAAATTAACTTTATCCTTCAGTATGTAATATCAAAGTCATTATTAACTGCTTTACGGATGCACGTATTGTGCCATATAATTTCATAAAAACTTTGTACTCCCGTCATGCTCCTCTATTGGTCAGTATGTCATGTCCTTACTTCCACTCTCTCTCTCTCTCTCTCTCTCTCTCTCTCTCTTTGACTCGCTCTTGTACGAAATTGACAACAGATAGTAGTACAGGCATTCAAGCAACGTATGTCCTTTAATTATATCAAAGTACTAGCAATCAAATCAGCATCTCCATTCATTCGGTGAAATCAAGAAGACTTTCATATATATATATATATATATATATATATATATATATATATCTTGTATATCAGAAAACGTGACGAAAATACTTTCTACGTAGAAAGAGTCAACAGAAAACGTGACGAAAATACTTTCTACGTAGAAAGAGTCAATGGTAATTTTCAATACCAATATGTTAAAGTTTAATGAAATTATATGGAAATTCAGTGAATTGTATAAAATAAAAACTTACTTACAGACCCAAGAAATTTGGCGAACAATTGTCAGTTAATACCCCATTTTACTAAATTAAAACTATTCATCTTTCTAAATGAAGTTCGCTTATTTCGAATTAAGCTAAAGAAAGATAGTCGCAGCTTTAAGTACCTCGAGTATTTCTAATAGCTTTACGATGTGTATTCCATAATTATTCAACTACGTATATGTTTTAATTAGAGAATAATTAAGCACTCTTGAATATTGAAGAAAACTCAATTCAAATAAGTATTGAATAGACTGTTTTAGTTTGATACTTATATTTATGAAAAATTAGTTTTATAAATCATATATACTATATTTATTTATAAGAAATAGTTATCATCCAATATGTGTTAAATAGTACTCAAATGTTTGAACTCAAATTGTATGAAGCAAGTAAGAAAATTTATCTTATTCTATTCGTTATACTATATCTCTATGGGACAATATTTTAACATTAATTAATAAAAGTATAATTGAAAGTATTAAAGAATATTACCAATGATTATTACATTTTTTTTCATTTAAATTTATTGTTTTATTACGAAGTCAGAGTATTTTTTGTAAAACTCTTTAGTTAAAAAATCAAACGATTCCTAAATATTTAATTTTTGCCAAAAATAATTACGATTATATGAAAATAATTATCTGATAGTTACATAGGAATAAATTTAAACGTTTTTCAATTTTACTTACCCTTATGCATAATATAATTAACTTTATTCGGGAATTCTTCAAAATCTATAGATACATTTAACTAAAATAGTTGTAATAACATTTTTTAAATTTCATCAAACTCCATATAATAGAGAGATATAACAATGAGACAATAATTCACTTGATGTAAATTTTTAATATTCCTAAATCATCGTTATTATTTAAAAAAATCATGTTCTATCATACTGCAGCTCTAGTTAAAGAATAATAAAAGCAACCAAATTATTATTCCATCCAATAAAAATTTTTAAATTTTAGAATTTCAATATGTTTCTTGCATTTGATTTTCTCTCAGTAGTATTTCATTTAACCTCGTTTATTTAATAAAAATGAATTTGTATATAATCTATAAGTTTCTTCTTAGGGAATTCACTGTCAAATGAATGCTTTTAAAATGAGTTAACACATGGAAATAAATAAAAATCCTATTTTCAAAAGCGCAACCGTAATATACAATTACTTAGTAGAGTTAACGACGAAAATTAAAATTCTTTAATCATTATGTATTATTTTAAACCGAAAATATAAAGAGTCCACGAAATATATATGTTAAGTAAAACTTTTTAATGAGCAAGATACGATAAAGTTATTTCTACATTTGCTTTATACCGTATTAAACGGATTTATTGCATTTTGAAAAAGTAAGTTGGAAATATTTTTACAATTTTGCCAAATGAATGAATTAATATTTAATTGAATAATTTATTTTACATTTCATATAAATTGAAAATCAGATTCAAGGAAATTAAATAGTGACTCGTTCAAGACCTTAATATTATAATGTTATTTATTTTTTAATTGGCAGACTTGAAAGTAAATCGGTGAAGTGAATTTATAGTGATGTTAAGTTTTATTATAATAACGTATTAATTAAATACGAATTAAACACAAGTAATTTAATCAAAATGACATTCCTCTTTATTTCTCTATTCGCAGATATATCTTTCTAGCCATTTATACGGCAGAAATGGTGATAAAGTCCACAGCGAAAGGATTCATTCTGAATAAATACACATATTTAAGAAATCCTTGGAATTGGCTGGATTTCGTTGTAATTACTAGTGGATACGCAACCATTGGCATGGAGGTTGGAAATCTTGCTGGTCTCAGAACATTTAGGGTACTAAGAGCCCTTAAGACTGTCTCAATTTTACCAGGTAAATATTAATGCAATAAAGGAAAAATAGGCTTTAAGTAATTTTTTTAATCAAAATTATAAACACAAATTACTAGATGAATCGTGTATCAATAATGGTAAACTTTTCAAATAAATTCTTCATAAAAAGGAGGAAAACAATAATCTAGATTATGACAAATATAAATCAGATTTTTAAATGTTCGAAACTCTTAATAAATTTTTTAACGCTAATCTGGATAATTCAATGGCAAATAAATTTGAATGTAAAAATATGACGTTGTAGGAAAAAGTAAATTTCCAAATTTTCTATTTCAATAGTTCGATCAATAGGTCGAAAATATTATCCGGCTCGCTGTGACGTTTTTCATTAGAAATTAATGATACGAAGAGTAAAATAGTAGATAAAATTTGATATTAAAATCATTGAAAATTTGAAAGTTCGCTAAAAAAAATTACCGTATTATTATAGAAAAATATAGAAAAATTATTATGTAAAAAATTTTCTCTACTCTTCTAAGCAAAAAATACACATTTAACTTATCTCATTTACTTTGAATTACTAGCTACCGCATGTTATTTCATAGAATTTATTAAAATACTAATGAAAAAAGTAAATATTGAATTATTGCAGAATAATAGAAATAAACCATGAAATGAAAATAATGTTTAAGAAACTTATACAAATGATATTCGGTAAATTGTGCATTACAAATATTTTAACATCAGAATAATAGAAATTTAATGCTTTGTAGATATAATTAAAGGCATAACTACGCTATGTTTGTATTTTAAAAATATCCCATTGATAAACTATCATAAAACATTTGTATTATTAATATATCTTATTTAGCGAACATGTCATATGTTATCTACAATCTATTAGTAAAAATAACGAATTGTGCAATCTCATGTAGTCGCTGCAAATATCTGTTTCCTTCTTACATTAATCGACTCTTCTACAAGAGTATTGCACAGTTCATGTAACTATTCATTCGTAATATTAACATTGCGAATACATGGTTGCATAAAATATATAATTGTATGAAATGTTAGCAATTCGATGCTTCCACATGCAAATCCACGTGAAACAAAAATATTGTTGTTGACAATCTAGTATACAATTTTATAACGCAATGTCATTGAAATCAGTCAAACATTCTTCATCGTATATTTAATAAATAACCCACGTGGATTTTCCCATCAATCTATTAATATACTCCACGTGAAAATTAAATATAAGTTAGTTAATAGCAGTTGAAAATTTCTCACTATTTAATGTAACCTCAAGAATCTACGTAACAAACTTAAAATAATCAATATTGTATTAAGCACATTCTTTCTTTTTAAGCATTTTTTCTTCTACTACTATTTTAGTAGATACTGCTATCTATCATTATAATTTAATAATCGTTAGTTATCAATCACTAATAATGAATCTCTGGCGCTTGAGGGGCAGAAGAAAACTTGAGAACAGTGGTATATGATGTGCTGGTCGTCCAGGAGTCTCGAAAGGTCGAAAGGTCGAAAGGAAGACTTACATATTTTTAAATAATAATGCTCCTTCGAATTCAATTATCTGCCTTCTTTTTCACAATTTACTCGCATATGTAAAATGTGAAAATCTAAATATACTTGACGCTCGTTTTCAATAACTGACAATATTAATGACAACATCCCTTCTAGTTTTTTACTAGCATAAATATATAAATAATGTTATTGTATTTTTATTGGAATTTTAATTGTAAATATTACGATTGAATGAAAAACGAATGAGACGATTGTAGCTAAATAATTTTAAATTACTAAAATAACTGCCCCGTTTCAATCTAATAAACGATTTTCATTCAATTGCATTATGATTTAAAATTGAAAAAAGATAATAGTACTTTAAACATTTGAAAACTGATATTACCGATAGACTTCATCTTATTAAACCTCCATCGATCAATACAGCAACAAAAAAAAATTTTTCTACTTTTACTTTAAAAAAACTTTCTTCTTTTTATTTTATTTTTCAATACTTTATAATAAGTCAATATAGTATCAATTACAAGATATATAATAATAGTATAAAATAGTTTAAAAGAGAAGAATAGAATTGAAAACAATTAGAAATCAGACGAGGATATCAAAAATCGAAATCGACTCATTTTTAATCAAAATGTCTAACTCATTGACTTACCTACATCACCGTCACCTTACCACTTTTCTCAAAGCGAATCAATCGGTGATTTAATATTATCGTCGATCAAGCCTAATGCTAAAACATAATACGATTATAGTAATAAGTAGACTGATTACACAATAAAGCCCAATAAACAAGTAATAAAAAATAATAATTAATAATGAGTCTATTGTATTAAAAAAAATAAAAAGAAGAAGAAAAAAAACAATCAATAATCATTCAAATCGTGTAATTTAATGCTTTTTATAAATAAATGTACGGATGATGTTTAAAGATAACTCTTCAATTGTCTATAATAATAATTTATAGCCTAGACCTGAACCTTCGGGGCTTAAAAATCTTGTCGAAGAATCAGATTTTATCAAATGTTTCGAATTGAGGTTGAACATGAATGATCCAGGCAACCACCATGTACGCAATTAATATTATTAGTATTCCTCGAAAATCCAATCTGCTGATCAAAGTGATCAACGGTTGCGTGTAGTCATGCACTGGTATGGATTGAGATATAGCGAAGTAGATCGTTGCTGCTACAATACATTGACTTGCCGATTGATCTATTATATTCACCTATGAATACATAATCATTGATACCTAGATCATAGAATAATGAACAAAGGATATTCTTCTTCTTGCACGCGGTCAATCATATCATTTTTTATAATACTTTCATATCTTTATTTTCATTTTATCTATTGCGGGTATACAATAAATGGGATTATTATAATTGCAGTGTTTTCGATCAGTAAAATAATTTCATTATCTTTTATTCTGCAATTATTAAGTACTTCGCAACAAATAATGAGCTGCAATAGAATAGACTATAAAAAAATTCTAGTCATCGATATTTATTTCTTAAAGATGAAATCGCATCGAATCTGAATTCATCCATCTACGTTTTTATACTTCCACTTATATTTCGTAAAATGTAAATATACGAAAAATTTCATTTTCAATCATTATATACTAAAAATATTGCAAAATATTACATCTAATAATGTTCGTAAAGACATTGTTTATCATTATAATTATTTTGACATGTAGACTAATTCTTCGATCGTCGCTCAAAATTTTTAATATAATAATCAAGTAAATATGGAATTTTTTTGTTATGAATCACCTAAAATATTTTATTGCCATTATATTGATATATTCTTATTACACTATTATTTTATTTTAATGCCATCGTAAAATTTATTTAACAGTAATCGTTCACAATGGTCACATTGCAGTCTCCATTTAATTAATAATCAATTCCGCGGGTGATATGAATTTTCATTCATTAGACAATATAATTGAGAAATATAATTATTATATAAAGTATGAAATTAATATTTCTACTTAATCTCAATCTCGATCTAAGTGGCTCCATATGCTTTGATAGAATTATTTGCTTAATATAATACGTATTTAACATAATGGATGTTAAAAGTTGCATTTATAACCTTATATATTTATCGCCGAACTTGTTCAGATTATAATTAAATCGTATGCAAATATACTATTACTATTCTCAAATTAATAATAGTAGTCTTGATGCATTATTTTTAATAATATTTGCAATTTAATCAGCAAAATTTAATGTTACATTTATAATTTTATTCAAGCACATTTTAATTCTAGTATTAAAAATTAAACGATTAATAAGATAAAAAAACTTGAATAATTTGATCATTGCATTATAAATAAATTGATTTATTTATTTAAAAGTGAATAGTGCTACATATAATATGACGGCTATAAATTATGATGAATTATTAGAAGTTTTTTGTTTCTTTTTTTTTTGTAAATTATTTACTGTTTTTTCAATTTCTTACACTTTTGTCCTTATAAAAAGGTAATGAATGTTCTATTGCTAATATTTTATTTTCGAAATTCAAAATTTATCACATTTCTACTCTTTTATTACGAAAATAAAATAATGTATAAATTAATGTTATCTTACGCTTTTTAGTTTATCGAAAGAAAATGATTTAATTAAACGAATCATTGAACTTTCTCTTATTTTATCAATATGTGATATTATATTATTTTATAATGTTGAAATTTTATTAATTAGTACAAAAGTTTCAATAAATGAAAGAAATTAGTTATGCCCATGTTAGAAGTAAATTTTTTAAAAATTTTTAAATGTTTATAATATTAGTAAATTGTACAAAAAAATAAAAATAATATATAAAAATCATGCATATCTATATAAAAAAATGTATATATTAACAATTCATTTTATATTAAAAAAAAGATTTGTAGCAATCGATTTACTCCATGTCAAGTAATAAATTAAAATTACAAATAAATAAAAACTGTTTTAAAAAAAAAAATCTTATGTGCACATTGAAATAGGATACGATTAATCACAAAGTTCAATAAAACAAATGATGAATGATTCTATGAATGACCATTATGTATATGCACTATAGACATACCAACGTCAGCTGGTATAACAACTACCAACATTTAAAGTAAAAAGAAAAATGCAGATAAAATGGTAAACGGAATTTCCATTCAAAAGATTCGATAAAGCAAAAGGAAGTAAAAAAAAATATATAACTTATTGTAAAATAAAGCATTATCGTTTCTTTCTTGATATTTCTTCAAATGACTATAAAATTCAATTTTATTACTTTAAATAACGAGTGCTGCAATCGTTTCTTTCTTGGATAATCAAAATTAAAGTTAAATGAATAAATTTGGAGGATTTTTTTGATAAATAAATCTAAAGATTTAGATTCTGTTTTCACAGACATTATTACAACGGACAATTAATAATTTTCAATAACAATATCCTAATCATTATGCTTTTCATTGCTTTCTACCTTGAACTTACTTCATCAAATAATAAATTTTTTATTACACATCGTTGCTCTATTTAAAAAAGAAAAATGTTACAAATACACATATTTTAAATTTTTCCACTTAAAAAGCGTGTTTTACTAATTTTTACATCCATTTTATCGCATAAGTCGAAAGAACACTAAGCTGGGAATATTATTATATTATCATTAATTTTCATGACATATGAGATGACGCTTTTCCTTATCTTTCTTTCTCGCCATTAGAACAAAACCCAAAAGTAGTTAAATATAACTGCTTAAAATTCAACGTACAGCTTTCACTTAATAGTGAATTCCAATGTAAAGTTTTCACATTATTAAATCGTCGTTTAACATTTAGATAGCACGAAAATATAATAGAGGAGGCGAAAATCGTAATTCGGTATATTCCCATCCTATGTCATACAAGTATAACAATACGGGCTTTAATTTTTCATTTATTTTATTTATTTATTTTTCTTTTTTTCTGTTTTTATATACCCAAGAGATCTTCTCACATTTCCTATTCATACTTTAAATTAAAAAATCCGTTAAGCCGTAAACCGTAAACATTTATCCCCCTTTGTGACATTGGCAACTTGCTACTACATCTGACATTATACGTACATAATTTCCTGATTAGTTCGAGAAAATGAAAACGCTCTTAACTTTTCTCATTAAATATCACCGATTTATCAAATACAACACATCGAAATTGCGCTTACAGGGCCGAGGAAAATTTACACTATCGTTTTGTCGAAAGTGGCAGCGCTGATGTTGCTCGCCCTCTATCAAATACTTTGCACTATTTTTCTGCTATTCGTCCTTTTCGATAGTAATAGCATTTTGAAAATTAAGTCAAATTAAGTAAAATAAGTACCAATGTTTTAATACTCTTTAAGATAATTTTTATGGTGCCACTTTTGATGAACTAACGAAGATATATAGCTGATTATATTTTTAGGTATCCGAGATATTTTGCGATTACTTTATTAACGTCTGAAATTATTTTTTACATAGAACTTTACTCTTCGTTAAACCTCTGAGAAAGACATTCATTTTAATAGATGCCTTTTATATTTTTATTCTTACTTTATATTTCTTATAATTATAGTATATTTTTATAAATAATATCCAGTTCATGTATAGAATATAATGGCGTATATTTACTGTTTTTAGCGTAAATTTATAAATTACCTAAGAACCAACTGTTATTTCAATTAATTTACATCTTTATTATTAAATAATTAGATATTAAATAATTAGATAAAAACTCTTCGATTTATCTCTATTTTATTATTAAATTTCGATTATGAATATTTAAATGTAATTTAATAAACATACTTCATTTTTTTTCATATATCTTTTATTATAATTAGTATTTTGTTTAGTATTAATTGGGATAAAATTGTCGAATCTCGATAATTATGAAGAAGCAAAATATTTAAGTTCATCAACAATAACATCTTTATTGAAAATTTAAGTAAATTATAATCATAGTAAAATACTTCGTAAAGAATTCAAAAGTTTTTGAAGAAAATAATAAGTATAATATCCAATAATGTTATCTATAATTTCATTTATAATTTTTATAAAATTCCTTGTAATCTAATTATTAATTATTGTAATTATTGTAATCTCTTGCTAATCTCATTATTATTATTATCAACTAAAATCACTCTCCTATGCACTTGACAAACCTTTAAAAACCTGATCCTGATAGTTTCCGATTTCCCATGCCTCACTATAATATCTTAATACTCTTCCTCCGCAAGTTTCTACATTGTATTCCCCAACGTGTTTCATCCTCTTATAAGATTAAAGATACACATTTAGATTCCAACATCTGATATTTATCATAAATTGATAAGTTATATGTGTCACTGTTTAGTAGTAATATTTTAAATCTATTTTAATAAAACATTTTTTCTTACTCTTTATTACGGAAATAGCAAATATTGTTATGGATATATTTATACTTATGTGTTAAATTCAAATGAATTCAATGACAATATCCAAATTAAAATGATTTTACTTCCATAAAACAATGAAATAACTATTTTCAAATATATCCTACTTTTTATAAAATATTCTTCATAGTAAATTAATTAGAATTCATCAAAATAACGTTTTTTACTATTATTAACTAGTTCGTACGGTATTAACATTTTCAGCTTAATAAACCCTTTTGTAATTAATATCCATAAATTTTAATCCAATAGTGTATCAAGTCTTTTTTAATCACTTTTAATTGTAAATGAATTTTATTTGTATTTAGAATAAGTGAATTTTAAATTAAGTCAATTTTCTGATTTTATATCAATAAATATTTTTACTCAGTTTTTTAAGTAAATAGAAAATTCATGTATTCGTTGAAATTTATTTTATTTGATATTAAAATAATTTACTGACATTGATGCGTAAAATATTATTGATTCTTAATAAAAGTAAATACTCGTAAAGGAAACATCCGGTATCGCTTAACTTTTCGAATCTATGGTATTCTTTAAGACTTTTGATACGAATTTTTTTGAGTATGACTTGTGAATATCGATAGGCACTGAATAATTGAATTATCGTCGTGGAAATATCATCATTACGTGTATAAAATAAACTTTAAATTTTTTATATATTAATTATTTGCTACATTATTTACAAAAGCCTGCAAAAATTAAATTTTTAGTAACAATAGATGAAAATATCGATATTCAAGAATTCCATTTTATACTTTTATCTACATCTCTAATTTATATTCTGTGCCTAATTAGAATATAAAAATTTTAAAATAAGTCAAAATCATATCAATTAAAAAGAAGAATAAAAAAAAACTTGAATTGTAAACGAAAAAATATTTAAACCTTTAATTCCAAACAAATCTTTTTCAACATTTCATACACATATTTATAAATAAAAATTAAAATACTTTAATTTTTTAAAATAATTTTTGCTCACATATCATTTATATCTAACACAATTATTTTTGCATAAATTTTCATACTTTTAATGAAACATTCATCTTAATTAAAACCACGAAGCTTTTAGTAATTAAGAGGACTACATTTTACGTAGGTTCTTTATATTAAAATATATGTAGATATATATATATATATATATATATATATATATATATCCTAAAAGAATTAAAGTCTTTAATATTAAGTTTTAGTTAATAAACTTTAGTTACAAAGATAAATTAAAAATTTGTCAATACTCTTAATTGAAAAAGAAATTATAAATAAACTTGATTTTTTAAGTTTTAAGCTTTTCATAAACTTAATTTAGAAGTAAACAGTCTCATTTTCCTTTTTAATATCACGAACCTAGAAAAAGAACATTATATTAACAAAGTAAATGTCATTATTAAAGAGTGAGACATTTCATTTAAAAACTCCTCATCCGTACGTTTTTTTTACAAATGCGCCACTTTTAGGTATAATCCAGCTAAAATGAGATTGTAAGTCCGTAGAAATTGACAATACTTATAGAGATATTTAACATTGCACTAGCACTCGCTAATCCTTTATTAGCAGTTGATTACCAGGAATAGAAAGACTGAAAATTAAATGTTAGCAATACTCTTGTTCTACCTTATATAAATCTAATATGTATCTATATAAATCTATCTTCTTTATATAAATATAGATATATATAGATATAGATAGATATAGATATATAAAAATTATCTATCTTATCTATATAAATATAACTATACCAAGTTAATGAGATTTTTCTTTTATTCTTTATTCATAGCTTGGAAATTATTAATTATTTAATGCAGTATATGTATTGAATAACAAAACCGTATTGATTCCGTTCTATTAAAATTAATGACTATTTATGAAATTTAAACATAAGCCGATACATGGATTATTAGGTCATTAATAATATACTATAAAATAACTCAAATTAATTATGGTTATCGTTCTTATTAACTTAATGTACCTTATAAATTATTGTAAAATAAAATATTTCATATCATACGTATGCTTTTCTAAAAGAATTTTTTATTCGATTCATTATTTCTTATTTAAAAAAAATTCGACTATAATTTAAATGATAAATGTTATAATGTTTTATAATACGTTAACGTACAAAGATCTAATATGTTCAATTTTATAATCCAGTTACAGCTTCAAATACCCATGTTCTCATCTTGTTTGAATTAGTGTAAATTCATTATAATTCAAATATAAAACTACACATCGTTTAAGAAATTCATATTTCTTATCAATTAAATTTCACAATTATTCTTGCACCGTAAATATAATGTTTCTTACTTTATTGGCACAAAATCATATTTTCTTCCGTCTTATTTTATTAATAGAGAAATCCTCTGTAATTATTGCATTAGTTAATGTAATTGAAATGTATAGGTAAATTTAAGCTATAAAATCTACGTTCATCCTTGGTAAGAAATGTATGAATATAGTGATAATCAAAATTATTCGACCTCTACTGTCATATTAATGACTTAATAAATATAGTTAGTTTATTGAATTTCAAGCTTCTTTAAAATATATATGATTCATATAAATTGATGTATTCCAATGAAGTTGAATTACATTGATAAAAAAAGAGAATTTTATTGCAACAGAGAAGGAAAGAATTAAGATTCTCCCTCGAAAAGTTATGATTTTTAATAATAATTACAACAATAATCAAAATAATTAAACAGTGATAAAAAAATTAAGTAATGAATAATAGATAAAGGGTTAAAATATTCATCATTAATTATAATTTCTTAATTACGATCTAATATAATTGGAGACTCAATTGCCCAAATTAAAACATCGTTAATCCGATAATTTGAAGATCGTCTCAATTTTCGTATACCCATTATTTGGAAATAGTTGTAGAATCGTTGAAATAATGGTATTAATAATATAAGAATAGTTTGAACGAATGAAACATAGCACAAAAAAATCTCTCCTACGTATACATAAAAATAAAATGAGAAAAGTCTACCATGGAGAGTAATTTTAAAGGGTCGAATGGTAGAGCAGTGCCGTCGCTGTGCGGATGATGCGGAGAGCCGTTACTCGATAATACGCACGCACACTACCGCACATGGAAAAAGCACTTGCCAGTCCACCCTATTGGTGGAATCCACCTCTTCTGCAGATCTTGACAGGCCAATCGTAAAGCCTATACACTTTACCGCGGATTCTCAACGCGACTCCGCCGCACCGCATTAATCCTTCCTCCTGCCCTCCTCTCTCACCTTCAACATTACCTAGCCTACCCTAGCTAATACACTCAATCAACAACACTTCTTACTGTTGGAGCCTAAAGTTACGGGCACGGATACAAATGTACGTACAGCTGGTCGGCTTGATAGCCACGCGTAGCTTGTAAAAGCATTGCCCGTGGCAGAGATTTGACTGCGAATCAAACGATTAAAGGGTATTTGCCACGTATTTCAAGTAATGAAAATCCATTATACAATCAAATAAAATTTTACTGCCCA